>NW_026596415.1:4021906-4083063 GCF_907164565.1 Psammomys obesus
ACACACACACACACACACACACACACACACACACACACACACACACATTTATTTCCTATTGCTATTTGTGACTAGGACATCAACTTGGTATGAAAATTAACAGTAGCTATGAAAGCCAGATAGAACAGTGTTCTCACATTCTAGCTAATGACTACTGACAGAACTAACTGTGGCCCAAGGCCTACTCTGTCTTTATAAGAAACAAGCGCTGGCAGCCACTTAACACTGCTGAGAATGGCTGTAATGGAAATTTTGGTTTCTTTAAGAACTCAGTTATATTATGTATAAATGTTTTTGTTTTAATCCCAAGTGTGGGGATTTTAGTTGGGCTATAGTTTGTCCATACCTGTTAATTTTCTCCTGTAGAGTGTGGCTTTTGCCAGCTGTTAATGGCCTACCTCGTACCTCATGTGGCATGGAGAGGGGCATGGTCTAGGACTCTGAGGATATAAATTTGAGAGCCCAGAAAGAGGAGGTATAGTGTAGCATGCAGTGTTAGAGTGTGGTGTGTAGCAGTTTGAAGAGACCAGAGATGGATGGTGTAGTGGTTTGGAGAAGACAGATGGAAAGAGACACTTCAGGGCACAGAGGCTTGGAGGCTGCTGGCTGTGTTTGCTGTTGATGGAGATTGCAATGACCCCCAAAGACCCATCAACCCTAAACAGCCAGGAGAAGTAAAAGGGTATGTGCCCCCTCTCCCCACTAACCTCTCTCCTACGTAAGGTTGGGAGGTTGCAAGAGAGGTGGAGGCCTAATTACCCAAAATAAAATAGAGTTTAAAAACAAGCACTACAAATGGCCCACGTGCTAATGGTGGCACCTCTGACAGGTGAGGCAAAAGTAGAAAGGAAGTAGCTTTCCCCACAGAGCAAGTCATTGCTGTTCTCTGTGTGTCACGTAAGGGCAGCCATGTACTGGGCACTTTTTCCCTCTTGCAGACACAGACCCACGGAAACAGAGATGAGACATATGAGGCCCCAACAATCATAGCCTTAAACTCGCCCTGGTAAACACAAAGAGCTAAGTGAGGCAGATGACAGCCCTGCTCCTGAAGAGTAGATTAGCAAAGAGAGAATTCAACCATTAGCCTGGGCAGCTGCACAAATAATAAAACTCATAAAATGTATCTAGCACTAAGACACAAAGAAATGTTTTCTAAAATGAATAGTATTTAATAAAAGGATGGGGTGGAGGTGGGATAAGGAAAGGGAATCGGCAGCTCTGTAGTCATAGGCCATGATACCATGATATTATTTTTCCTAAAGAAGTGCCAGGAGCCAGGATGGCATGAAGACCTGCTAGTGCTGCCACAATAATTCTGGCCTGAGGCAGGACTCTGCCAACTCCTGTCCTCTCATCTGACACAGTGCTTGAGAAATACTTGAAATAAACATAGCGCTTGACCCAAGCATGGAATCCACTATGGCTTGTTTGCCTGAAACACGGCTTTTCCTGTTGGAGGAGGTGACATTTCTTAGAACTCTTGAAACATGGTCCCTTGAGTACCAGGTGTTGCTTCATCTAGAACCTTGACAAAATAGTGGAGGCAGCACTGCTGGATTCCCAAGGAAATCCTGCTTAGCACAGCACTGACGCCATAAAGCACTGTTGTGCTTTGTTGAAATGACTTGGGGAGGAAGGAATGGCCTGACTGCTAGTGTTCTATAGGGCTCTCTCATATCCACAGTGAGGCTTTGAAACTTAGCTTGCAGATTTTGCATGTTGATGCTACATGTTGGGCTTGGAAGAACTCTGGCTTATATGGCAAAAATGGCAACCCAATGTACTTGGCCTTTACTTGCCAGAGGTGTCAATCTTGTCCTCATGTCTCTCCTTCCATACATTTTGAAGGGTGGGACACACAGGACAGGCTGCTGCTCTGTGGCTCTGGGCAAAATCTGGTTATGCTTCCTCCCTAGGACACCTGCACTTTGACCATCCCATCAGCTTCTCTAGATGACAGAGGACAGCAAATGTAGGTAAGTTGGAGGCAGGGCTTGAGTTTTCATAGGGAGGCCCTGTGCTTCTTTTCTAGGATTGCTCTAGCCTTCCTTAGACTTTCTGGAAAATGCAAAATTTGTGGCAAAATCTTCTGGAAATAGGAAGAAACCCCTCTGAGGTCATTTTGTTCTTTCTTGGCTATATGCTAGAGGAGAGTCCCAGAGCCCTGAACCCCTCATTCTGGGCCACACTGCAGGTCGACTCCCCTGCCTTTGGTGAAGACATAAAGGATTTAGATGACTCCAAAGGTGGCTGAGATCCAGTTAGGGAGCTATGAAAGCTGCATTAATGGTGTACATTTCAGGGCTTAGCAACAGTCACCACTTTCAAAACTCCTGGGTGCTCTTGAGCTGGCTGTCTCACTGGCTGCAAAGGGTGAGAAGCAGGAGTAGTTTTGTCTTGATGATGCAACCCTTAGAACTCTGGCCTCATGACCTGTGACAGGGCTGCAAATATAGTGCCCTCCTGGGAAGGCACTATATTTGGGTAGTCAGTCACTGCTACTTCTTTCTGTGTACAGATGGGGATCTGTACTTGCATCCTGACTAATATGCTTCTATCTGGTATGTGCTGCAAAAGGGGAGACTAAGAAAACAAAAGGATTAGAAGAAAATCCACACTGCAGGAGGCACAAAGAAGGTATTCTTCTGGTAATACTCTTGAAGGTGGGCTGCGCAGTTGAGACACAGCTGGGAACCCTCTACAGTCTGGTGGGAAGGCAGTGGGGTGGGAAGAAGTAGCAGACATCACTGTGCTTCACTGTGCTCTGGGTAGCCTCCATCCCCCAGGCCACTCAAAGTAAACTCTGTGCCTGGCTTTCTTTCCAGCTCTGGGTGCATTGCACAGGTTTCAGGAAGACGCGGCAGAGTAGGTTCCACTCCATGCAACACTAAAACCTCTTTTAAGATCTTGATTCTTTCCAGTAAATTCCTTCTGAGTCAGGTGCCTTGTTGCTTCTCCTGCAGCCTCTAAGACCTGTTCCTTTGAACCTCTCTAATCTGGCTCCAGTTCTCAAGGTGTGTGCAACAATACAAAATATCACACACTACCATCACCCTGAAAAAAGTTAGAAATGTCAATCAAGTGTTTCTCAAGAGGGTCTCATTATGCATCAAGACCTGACTCTCCAACCAACCAACCAACCAACCAACCAACCAACCAACCAACCAACCCCAACCAACCAACCAACCAACCAACCAACCAACCAAAAGCTCAAGTTCTACAGGCAAAGATGGTGTTTTCTAGAGAAATGGTATGAACCTGTTGTAAAGACTTTTCCTAGTACCTGCAAGGTCCTGGCTTCACCCCCAGAACAGGAAAGATAAATGAATAGAAAAGTAAGTCTTCCTAACGTAAGCTCAAAGAAGAAGCCTGTCCAAGGCACAAAGAAGTAGAAAAAGCCCAGTGTAAACTCCATCTTCGGAATCTCTGCCATACACTACAAGATCCCTGCTTGTCAGTTCTTTCTTCCACCTGCCCAAAACATGTGTGCTCTCAACACAAAGGCCACTGGATTAGATCTTAATGAGGTTAACTTTTTTTCGTTTTTGAAAAGGGTCTCACATATAGCCTCAGACTAAGCTACAACTCTATGTAGCTCAGGCTGCCCTCGCTCCACCATCTGAGGCATGGTAGGGATTAAAGATATGTCCACCACACTCAATGAATTAACTCATTTGATTATTTAAAATTATAAATTATATTCATTTATAGGGCATAGGTGTGGTGGTCAGAGGACAACCTATGAAAGTTGGCTCTCTCCCGCCACTGTGGTGGTCCCGAGGATCAAACACGGGTTGTGGATCTTGGTAGTAAGTACTTCTACTTTCTGAGTCAACTCACCAGACATCAATCAATCAATCAATCATTTAATTAATTGTAATCAATTCTGGCCCACTACAAACAATATAAACCAAACCCAAACCAAACTGAACCAAAAGAAACAACAAACGACAAAATGCTACAAAATGAAAACTAAACAAAAGAAAGTTACCATAGAAGCAGCTGTCAGAAACAAGATCCTAAGCAGTTGGTTAGGTGAGGACAACTCAACCACAGGCCAGGAGACAGAAGGCCTGGATTCCATTTTATTTTCTGTGACAAGCAATGCATCATCACTACCAACATTCTTTGGAAGTCAGTGTATGGAGAAGCATTTGATTTGTGTTTTTTAGCTACCCAACTGAAACAAATGACTACCTGACCATGCTGAAGAAATAAGGCCCATGATGGCTCACCTTCACAGTCCACTTGACTAGATTTGGAATTACACAGGGGACACGGATATGGACATATCTGGGAGGGGTTTCCACCGAGGGTTAACAGAGGAGGGGACCCACCTCGGATGTATCACTGTTCTTCCTGACTGAGGACACGATATCACTAGCTTCATGCTCCAGCCACAATGGACTGCATCCCTTCTGAAACATGACCCAAAGCCATTCTTCCTTCCCTTTCACTGTTTTGTCAATGCCACACATGACAGGAACATGTAAAATCTCAGAGAGCACACAGATGTGACCTACACATGTACCATGGTTTTCAGTTACAGAAAGGCAGGCTCTGTGGCAAATGAACCACAGCTTCTTTGCCAGGCATCCCCTCTTTCTGAAATGAGCCTCTGGAATAATATTTTGTCCTATTTGCTTAGGTCCAAAGTGTCTTGAGACAATTTCCAAAGAAACCCTTATATACAGCATACATAGCAAGAGATGTGCTTTCTCATTCCTTTCCTGCCAACAGTTAGGATAGAGCTGGGGCTAGAGAGAGTCTATACAGGTATACAGATGTGTCACTTCCATTAACTGATTCAAAGAACCCAGAGGAGCTAGTGACCAGGCTTCCCTCCCAATTCTCTAGATTCTTCCTTCTTAGCTGCAGTGCACACTCAACTCAAAGGTGTGCAAATTACATAAAGGAAACAGATGGAGACTGAAGACTAGATGGAGCAGGCGAAAATATCCTCTCTTTTTTTTTTTTTTTTTTTGTTTCTTGTAACCACCAGGTTTTTGCTGGCTGTAGTCTCCTAGGCATTGCCAATGGTGGCAAACTTTTGATCAACTATTCTGAGAGCTAAGCAGACTGTTAAGTCCACTTCCAATGTACTTCCTATTCTGAGCTTATGTCATCTGAGATCTGTGTGGTGTTTGCCCATTCTCATCTGCAGAACTTTGTCACTCTCGTTTCAGCTTTCCTATACCTCTTGGTGGTGTTCCAGGAACTTCTCAGCAAAACAAAGCCCAAAGTGTCTCCTGGGTAAACAGTGGGGGATGGAGAGGACAGTGAATGAACTGGAGAAGCCGAGGAATACAGAGCTGTCAACACACAGCCTCCACTCAGACCTGACCAAAGGCAAAGGCTATGTTTTTTATTAAAGATACTAACCAGAATTTATTATGTGGCCCGGCTAAATCATGACACCGCCTTCCTTCATCAGGCAACCCTTCCCACTATGGGCTGCTCATTTCTGCGCAGTATCTCATCTATTAGCATTTACTGGAAGGCCTGTGCTCACATTTGGTTTCTATTAACAAGGCTTTTAGGCTGAAATTGTCTTATAAGAGGAAAAAGTATCTACTAAGAGGAGAGTATCTTATTTGGGGCCTGCTTCAGGGGAAGGACATAGAAAAGAGAAGCTGGAATCAAGTGTACCTAACCAGAAAGCCAGCTAATCAAACAGCTTCCACTCAAAGACACCAAGGGTAGGCCCTGTGCCCAGCAGCCCGGGTGGCACACCCAGTGCAGCAGCCTCTCCATCAGCAGCTTCCCTAAGGAGATGGTTTCTGGGTATCACACTAGAGCCTTTTCATTTTCTTTAATTTGCCTGTTTAAATGGTCCAATTTCACTAGTTCTGAATACCATTTGTCACAGAGAAACAGGAGTCAGGAATTTGGTCATCACCTAGATAGCTCCCTCATCAAAAGGAAGACCCTGTCCCCAGCCTTGAGCCTCTCCTGTCTTCCCTCAGTGACTGACCATTAGCACAAGAAACTTTAGTCAACTGTAGGAGTCACCACTGACTCACCCTCTTGCTGGACCCACACAATTCATTCACTTTGTTGTCTGGCATATCAGCATATCCAGCTCTGATTCCCAAGTCTGTCACAGACCTTCCAGCTCCATGTCAGCAGCCCACATTATCTCCACTGGTTCCTAATGAGTTGCTCAGCTTCTCTCTAGCTGCGCACTCCCCCACTCTGAATAATCTGCTCTCTACCCAGTAGAGGTTCCTCTGGAATCTTGCATCTAAGGATATTCTCTTTCTTTACTGCCCCCTTAGTTTTAAAATTATTTATTTTATGTGTATGTGCTGCATATATGTCTGTGTACCATATGCATAGCTAAGAGATGGTTGTGAGCCATGTGGGTGCCAGGAATCAAATCTGGGTCCTCTGGAAGAGCAGTCAGTGCTCTTAACTGCCAAGCCATCTCTCCAGCCTCCTTGAGGACAAATTTCTACCTCTAAATTCTCTAGGGGTTTCCTACCATACAAACCTGCAATCTCTCTGCATGCTTCCCTGGCCAGCCTCACTAGGCCTATGTCCCACTCTTAGAACATGTATGTACTTCTCTTCTGCAGGCTCTTTGCCTGGAACAGTCTGCTTCTTCCTTACAGAGCTAACTCTGTGGCACTCTTCTGGCTCTCTTTTAAGTTGTCCTGACCATTGGAGAAGCCTTCCCTGAGTGCACTGGCTAATCACTGGCTCTAGCTCCACCACTTCTTGTTCTACCCTCTCATTTCCTTCTTCCCTTCCCTGCCATCTTGATTTCTCTTTTTGTTCACTTGGATATGACTGGTCAGACTCATCTCAGTTCATTCAGCAGTACCTTGTGTGAGCATGTGTTAGGTTTCACCGATGCTTACTGTCTGTTGTCTCCCATGGCTTATGTCTTCTGGCTGGACTACTAGGCTCCCTCCTGAGGGATGCAGAGAAAGCACGAAACTTAATGGCTTAGCTGTCTTTCTAGAGCCACCATGGCTCATAAGAACACAGTGCTGGGTCACTGTGATTCCTCCTAGGATGGCTCCAGCCTAATGCCTACCCACCCTAGTGTATATGTGACCACTGACAGATTTGTTCCAGGCTCTGTGCATGCTGTGGCTTTGCCCTTTGTCAGCTTTTGTTTGGGGTACTTCTTCCTTGAACCGATGCTCTGAGAACAATCAGGAAGTCATCCCTGACTCCTGAAAGCAGGCTTTCACCTCCTGTGGGCATTCCTACTGCATGGATTCTGCCTAGGCCAGGGTCTTGGTTTGCCTAGTGTCTGTGCAAGAAACAATAAGCCAGTGCCAGGCTAAGTGCACTGTAATATGCTGGTTTCAACCACACCCTGAGAAAACTGTTTATGAACTTCTTTAAAATGTTTTTGTATTTATTTATTTTACTTTGTATATGGATATGTACATGTGCCTGATGGTCCCTTGGAACCTGAGTTATGAAATGTTGTGAGCCACCATGTATTAAACCTGGGTCTTCAAGGGCAACAAGTGGTCTTGATTGCTAAGCCACCTCTCTAACTCCCTCATGAACTTTTCGACACGGTCATTTAGACTAAGGAGATTTGAGATAAACTGGAACAGTAAGAACCAAGGCGAACACTGAAGAAGGCTGCACAGATTCGATAGCTCTGGTTCATATAAGCTCCAGAGCTTCCCACTGTGTGGCAGACAGTCTTGGCCCCTTTTGTGGTCTGCATTCCTGCCAGGGCCCATGCTAATGCTGTCCTCCCTGTCAGTCTGTGTCTCCTCCTGCTCCTGCCACTCTCACCAGTTCATAAAGACTGCCGTCACTCCAGGGCCACCTCTCACCATGTAGAATGACCACCTTCACTTACTATCTGCTTTCCTTAACAGAATTCAGGCTTCACAAAAGTACCTGGCTGGTCTGTCACTGTGCTTCTATACTGATTTGTCTGTTTGTTTGTTGTTATTTTTTGATGATGACCAAGCTCAAACCCAGGGCTTACACTTTCTTTCACTTGAACTACGTTCAACCACAGACCCCTATGTTAACTACAGTGTCTGACATCTAATATGCAGGATATACAGTCCTGACCTCAAGCTCACCATCCTTTTCCTATGCTTACAGAGAGCTGAGAACATAGGTAGACTCTACAACATCTGGCTATAAAACTTTCTTAAATGGCAAACATATACCTTTTGTATTAGCTATCCTATTCCTAGGTATTTCCTCAAAAGAAGAGGAAATCCATGTCCTCACAAAGACATACATGCAAACACTGAGAACAGCTTTGGCTGGAATATAAAAACCTAGAAACAATAGAAGACTTGAGCAGATGGATAGACAAATTAGAGCACATTCATATGATGGCATAGTATTAATAATAGTAAGAAATGAATGGACATGGTGTGATGGTTTGAATGAAAATGGTCCTCACAGGCTCACAGGGAGTGGTTCCATTAGGAGGTCTTGTTGGTGTAGGTATGGTCTTGCTGGAGGAAGTGTGTCACTAGGGGTGGGCTTTGAAGTTTAACATGCTCAAGCCAGGCCCAGTGTGGCTCTCTCTTCCTGCTGCCTTCCTATCTAGATACAGAACTCTCTCCAGCATCATGTCTGTGTGTGTGCCACCATGTTTCCTGCCAGCCCTAATTAAATGTTTTCCTTTATAAGAGCTGCTGTGGTCATGGTGTCTCTTCATAGCAATGCAAACCATAACTAAGACCCATGGCAATACGGATCTCAAAATAATTAAGCAGATTGAGAGGAGCCATAAAAAAAGAATATATACTGAATGATTCTGTTATATAAAATTTCAGAAAATGCAATACATTATAAATATAATAGGATATAAGAGGCAAGGAAAAATGTGAAGAAATTTGGGTGGGTGATGTCCATGGGCACTGTCATGAATTTAGTGAAGGTTTTATGAGTACTTTTATTTTATTTGTGAGTGCTCAGTCTATAAAGTTGTACACATTATTATGTATTGATGACACTTCAATAAGTCTGATGGTGACCCATACCAATACTAGCCCTTGGGAGGCTGAGGCAAGTTCAAGTTCTTGCCTATATAGGAAGACTCTGTTGACCATTTTTTAAAAATTACATTTTAATGAAAGTGTTAAGAAAAAAAAGAATTTGCCATGTATTTTGGCATATATAGATGGATTTATCCTCCTAATTCAAGAAACATAGAAAACAAGATCATATGTATAGCAAATGCTCAGCTGACCTTGAACAGGACAACAGGCTGCATGGTACATAGGAGACCAACCTCAGCAGATGGAGCAAAGGCAGTGGCAGAATCGCCAAGCCAGCTTCCTATCTGAGGTGTTCAGGCAGTGAACAAAAGGCCCTGTTTTACACAAAGTGGAAGGTGAGGACTATCCTCTGACCACCACACATGTACTGTGGTGTGAGTGCATCACACACACACACACACGCACCCCAATAATCTAAACTTCTATTTTCAAAAACCATAGAAGAAAAATTAAATCTGCAGGAAGTAACAGAATGTATGAAATAAATTTAATAACAGAAATCAGTGAAACAGAAAAAAACATCTTGAATATCAGTAAAATTGATAATCCTCTAAGCAAAGTGGTGAGAAAAAAAGATGATCCCAAATCATCAATATCACAAACTAGACAGAGGCCCAGACTAAAAGCCTACAGAAACTGCAAGATGTCAGAAGAGAGTTATGAACCAATTTATAGTAAGAAATTTGGCAGTTTAAATGAAACTAGAAATTCCTTGAAAGATGCAAATCACCAAAACTTACTCAAAAGAAAAAAGTATTCTAACATTTCCTTGGGGAAACCCAGTGTCTTAACTTTCCTTCAGCTGGGTGTGCTGGAGCACTCCTGTGATCCCAACACTTTGGAAACTAAGGCAGGGGGATTACAAGTCTGAGGCCAGCCAAGGCTACATAATTTTGATCTCAAAATTAAAAAAAAAAAAAAAATTCTCATAGAAAATAACTTGTCCACTGGAATCGGGGGCATTTCTGGGACAAGCTATAAATCTAGTGCAATGGAAACTTCCAGGAATCTATGGGGGTGACCCTAGTTAAGACTCCCATCAATGGGTAACATGGAGCCTGAACCAGCCATCTCCTTTAACCAGGTCGGAGGATTGGGACACCAACCCAGCCACAAAACCTTTGAACTACAATCTGTCCTTCCTGCCCGATGTGCTGTGGTAAAAGGTGGTGCAGAACTTGTGGGAGTGGGTCAACCAATGACTGTCCAGCTTGAGACCCATGCCACAAGAGGGATCCCATGTCTGACACTTCTTGTAGGGCCAGGAGCCAGAGGCTGGAAAGCTCAGTGACCTAGGATAAAACCAAACATGACTCGCAAAATAATAATAATAATAACAATAATGATGATAATAATAAAGTCAATGAAATGATTCCTAATGAGATTCTGCTATACTCATAGACTGGTGACTAACCCAATTGTCATCAGAGAGGCTTCCTCCAGGACCTGATGGAAACAGATGCAGAGACCCACAGCCAAACATTAGGTAGAGCTTTGGGAATCATGTGGAAGGAGAGGAAGGGTTGTAGGAGCCACACCAGAAAGGACACAAGAAAACCCACAGAATCAACTAACCAGGGTCCATAGGGGCTCACAGAGACTGAACCGCCAGCCAAAGAGCCTGCATGGGACTAACCTAGGCCTTCTTCATTTATGTTACAGTTGTGGAGATTGGTCTTCCTGTGGGACTCCTAACAGTGAGAGCAGGGGTTGTCTCTGACTCTGTTACCTGCTTTTGGGACCCTTTCCTCCTACTGGGTTACCTTGTCTAGACTTAATGAAAGAGGAGGTGCCTAGTCTTTTTGCAATTTGATATGTCCTGGCTGGTAGATATCTGTGGGAGGCCCACCCTTTTCTGAAGGGAAAAATGGATGGGAGTGGGATTGGGAAGAGGGGAAGTGGGGAGGGACTGGAAAGAAGAGGGAAGGGAAACTGCAGCAGGAACGTAAAAGAAAAATTAATTAATTAATTAATTAATTAAAAAAAAATCTTGTCCAGATAGCTTCACTGGTTCAAAGAACATTTAAAGAAGAAATGATGCTAGTTTTCTTTTTTCTGGTTTTTCAGAACAGGTTTCTCTTGTATAGTCTTAGCTGTCCTTTACTCACTCAGTAGACCAGGTTGGCCTCAAACTCAGATATCTGCCTGCCTCTATCCTCTAAATGCTGGGATTAAAGGTATATAGTGCCACTGCCTGGAAATGATGTTAGGATTTTTCGTTTTGTTTTGTTTGCTTGTTTGTTTTTAAAATCTCCCAAGAAACTAGGGAGGATGAATTACCTCCCAGCTTGTATGCTAAGGTACATAACTGCAGTGCATCCAGATAAGAGAACTGTTAGAAGTTTATAGATCAGTATCATTCATGAACACAGATGCAAAAATCCTTACCAGTGGGGATTGCAGGCCTAGCTCAGTTGGTAAAGTATTAATCTAACTCAGATAAGGCTTCAGCATTGCCTAAACCAGGAGTGAAAGCGCACACCTGTAATTTTAGCACCTTAGCAATCTTGGGAGAATCAGATGTTCAGGTCATTCTTAAACCACAAAGCGAATTCCAATTAGCCTGGGATGCATGAGATCTTGCCTCAAAATGAAAACAAAAACAAAAACCCACAAATCAAAAACAAAAACACAAAACAACAACAAACACCTTAAAAAACATATCATGTCAAATCCAGCAACGTCCATAAAATTTCATAGCAGGTAGCATTAACCCAGAGTCACCTAGGAGAACTGGAAATAACTTTGGAGAGGGTGATTTCTAGGAGAAACAAATTTAGTAGGTGATGATTTGGAAAAGAGCAAGAAAGACTACAAGTGACTATAAGAAGGTGCAGACTGCGTGGGAACAGGTGGAATGCCGGCACTAACTAGGGTGGCTACTGGGCTTCCAAAGAAGAGTCAGAAACACTAGTCCTAGGGCTGAGTCCTAGGGCTGAGACCTAGGGCCGAGTATGTGCTATGATGCCACCACCCCTAGCCAACACTGACCATTCCATAGTCAGGCACTACACCAAGCAGCCATCTTGGGACTGAGTAGGACCAAATCAAAGTCCTCAAGGGAAGGCTCACCAGTACTTATTGCTGAGGTGTCTACCAGCCCTTCCCAGTCCTTCCCTGGGCTTTCCATCAGTTTCCTGGCTCTTGTAATGCGCCCCCGGGCTTCTCATAGACTGTTCCTTTCTACCTCCATGGAAGAGAGGCAGTTTCCACTCCTTGTCCACGGGAACATGGATGAGCTCAGTGAGTAGCATGAAAGTTACCTCTAGTGTACCTCAACCAGAGGTACTGTTGCAGCCCAGTGTGAAAGAAGTCCAGCTAAAGATCTGAAGAGAATCCTCGAAATCAAATCAAGGTAGAAGAGGAGGTACTGTCTAGATACTCCATAGAACAGGCATAGGAGGATGGAGGTTAAGGGGGAAACTAAAGGTTCCTGAACAGCAAAAGACAAGGTCAAAGCAGTCTTACTGTAAGGGGTGTGTGCTATGGAAGCTGGGCTATAAAACAGCAATACCCTTGACCCTAGCAGGAACTGATAATCAGCAGGCCTGAGATAATGACCATTGAACTGTAAGCCCAGCCTCCTTTGCTCTTGCCTTGGAGCCAGCCCTGGGCAGACACACTGGATAAGTCAGCTGATCAGACATGCCAGAGGAAAAACAGACAATCTAGTGAGAAACTGTCAGAAGCAAAGGAAGCAAACTACAGATGGTCATGGCAGCTGCAATTCTGGATGGCAATGCTAAGAGCAATGGAATGGCAGGGAATATGTATTTATTGGGATTAATACAACCTTGCCAGGTATGCTGGAACACTGGGCTGAGGTATCCAGCATGCCACCAGCAGGAACTGACTACAGAGTCTATGGGGAAGCAGCAGCTGTCATGGACTTGCTTGCTTCCCAGTCATGGGTGGCGTGTGTGTGTGTGTGTGTGTGTGTGTGTGTTGGGGGGGCAGTGGTCTAGGTGCTGGGGCTGGGCAGAGGAGTAGGAAGGAGACTGCATGTGTGGGAAGTACGAGACAGGACACCAGCAGGAATTGGAGCCTGCCATGCTCTTTAAAGCCTCAGGCAATGAGACTGGGCTAGCATACATGGGGCTCTGGGTTCCATCTCTACCCACTACCACAGAGGGAGGAAAGGATGAGGGAGAGGAAGGAGGAGGCGGTGGCCTCAGGCCCTTGTTATGAGCACTATAGGTCACATGGAGCAGTGCTCTCAAGAATGCCCTTCTAGAAGATGCACCCAGTCCTACTACAACTTGATATGCTAAGGCGGGTTGATATCCCATTCTCTGAGGAGAAAGGGAAGGAGGATGGAGGCATAGGGGGAGGGGTGGGGAGAGGGAGGGACTTGGAGGAGAAGCTCTGATTGGGATGAAAAAAAAAAGAATGTCTTTCTGGAGAAGAAAACCTCGAGGTGTCTAGTGCATGTATGGGAGATGCCCATAAATGCAGCAGGCATTTCCACACACACACATCAAGCACTGTGCCAAGCCCTGATGGAAGAGAAAGGCAGGCCCAGCAACAGCCACATGGACACACACTGATGGCTACGGTGCAGCTGGCTGACCTCTTAACTGAGGGGCATGCACAGCTTCTTTAGAGGATGTGAGAAACTGATGCAGAAGCTGCCTTGAAGAGGAAGGCTGGGGACAAAGCAGAAGGGAGGCGTTTGTGTTGCCAATGGACTTAATTTTCATTACTGCTGATTTAAGAATAAATAAATATTCAGTTCTGCTTTAATGACTCTAGTCATAGGTTCTCTTAGTAAACATCACTTCTATGTACTCCCACAAGCTTAATGTAAACTTCTTGGAATGTTACTTGAAGCTGTGTGTCAATCTATGCCAAGTCCAGTTCTTTTGAGTGTTTTTGAGGAAAGTCTCCAACCTTGGCTGCCGGGAGCCAGATGGGCCAACACCAAAACAGCTTCCAGCATGGGCACTGAGGGAAGACTGGTGCATGCCAATGAACTGTCAGCCCATTGAAACTGTGGCCTAGCCACACAGCCTGAGCAAGGGAATCTGGAGAACCACACTTCTCTTCAGAAAGGAAACCTATGCTTCCACCAGGTCTATTTTAACACCAAACCCATGGCAAGCACATCAAATATTATAAATAGCAAAACCAAGGTTCCAATTTGACTAATTTTGTCTCTGATGTCAGAAAAGTGGTCATTGGTTAAGTTACTTGTAGTCTGTAGAAAGCCACGGTGGGAGGTGGTTTCATTGGGTTAGACAGCCACACTTAAAATTTTCCCTGCCACACCTAAGCCACCAATGCTTTTGGCTTTAAAAACACCTGAGAAATTGTAATGAGGGTGAAGAAGAGCATGGCAGGAGTCAGCCTGAGAGGCCAGAAAGAAATCCTTCCCAAAGTGCCCTCCCTCCCTCTGCATCAGTGAAGAGGAAAAATACTACAGAGACAGCACTGTGTCACAGACATGACACAGGAGAGGAACATGCCTACCTTTATTATGGGACATGGCGTATAGGAGGCAGAGCACGAAGAGGGCATGATAATCATCATCAGGGCTGTCCAGGGCATGGTATACCATATCCAGGAAGGGTCTAGAAAAGAGGAGAAGTCTGTAAGCCTCTGGCACACAGTGTACATTTTCTCTTTCTCACCTGACAGTATCAGCTGTCTTTGCTTCTCACAGGTATGGGCTCTAAGGCCACTAGTTTGTGGTGAGTGCAGTATGTGCCTGGTCCAGAATCAGGTACTAGGAATACACCCATATGAATGAGAGATGGGGTCTGACCTTGAAAAGCTGCTGGGGTGCGGGGGGTGGGGTGGGGTGGTGGTGGTGGTGGTGGTTAACCAAGGGATAGGCCATTTAGTCACTTGATGTCATTCACTAGATGTCCCAGACTCTGGAAATGATAGGTACAAAGTCCTGCTCTTTTGCACTCCCATGCCAGCTGGCAGAGACACATAGGCACACATCATTACTTTAAAGGAAAGATGGAAAGAGGAAAAAAGAAAACAGGACAATATAATAGGCCAATACTGCTACTAGGCAAGGCCCAGACAGCAACATGAATACATTTAAAGGGTTCAAATGCCAGTCTGATTCTTCCCTCTGGTGAGTTCTTTAACTGCAAAGAATCATCTCAGCCTGAGAGGATGACTGGAGGGCCTCAGCAAGGTCATGAACTTGCACTTGATTCCTATATTAACTTTTCAAGGACACTTCTCCGTGATTTCATTTTGGCAGTGTCCAGGCTCAGCAATTTCTTGGGCTGATATTCCTTGACTAGAAGAATTGATAGTGATGTCTCTCACCTTCTGTACTCTGTGGGTAAGATATAAAGAGTGGCCAAAACCAGGAAAATCCACATCCCAAAAGCTGCCCTTCCCAGGTAGGGCCAAGCCTGACAAGACTCTTCAATAACAGACAACAGAATAAACCCAGGGCAGGCCTGGGGGTTAGGAGAGGCTCCAGTTCCTTTTGAGGCTGCCCCACTGATTGGCAAGCTCAGGCCAAGAAAGCCAAGCACTGTATCAAGGATGAATTTCACATCTGGAAGGACACATGGGCATTAGCAACATGGACTACCTAAGAGGACTGAAACTAGGATTGTTCAAAGGAGGCCATTTGCTGCAGAATATTGAACACCATCTTGACTATCTTAGACCTCTGATGGGGTGGAGCTGGAATGAACTGGACGGCAAGTGCTCTACTACTAAATTACATTCTTAGCTCCTTGGTTTGAGTGCCCAGATCCATAATGCATCAATATAAAATATTTAAGCTAAAAAACAAAAATAAAGAAGTGGGAAAAATGTGTTTGTCATGTTTCAAATAAACACAGGACACACAAAATTAAAAGGGGACAGTGTCATTCAGTCTCTATTTCCTGGTGCCCAGGATGGGGCTCCTGCATTCAGATATGTCCACAGCTCTGTTGTCTGCAGACTTGGGTTCTGTAAGCTTCTAGCAATAATTCTGCCACAAATGAGAGCAAGATAAAGTGTAAAACATTTCTTGTAAACCAGCTCCTTGCAATTTAGATTGTGTTTGCCACTTGGGAATAGTACCAATAACCAAGCACAATACTGAAGGGCTTGGTGGGTGTCCTATCTTTTATGTACGAGATAAAGTATTATGAAGCTACTAAGCATGTTTACTAACAGGATAATGATGTGAAAAAGAGTTACTAGAGTTTGATGCTAGATAGCAATAAGGAGATATAAAACAAGACAGGCATGAGCTAGGGAAGGGAGCAAAATTCTCTGAAAAGTGGTATTGAAAAAGTTGGTATAAGAGATAATCAAAACAGGAACATCTGAGCCAGGTGTGGTTGTGCTCGCCTGTAATCCCAGCACTGAGGCAGAGACAGGTGGATCTCTGTGATTTTGAGGCCAGCCTGGTCTACAAAGCAAGTCCAGGACAGCCAAGGCTACACAGAGAAACCCTGTCATGGAGGGGAAAAAAAAGAACATCTGGGATCATTGGCTTTTATTTATTCCTTGCACTTCTGAAGAGTTTTCATTTTTTGATACACATCATTTATATATATTTTAAAGGTTGCTGGATAGGGCCTGAGGTGCCCATCTTTTAATCCCAGCACTCAGGAGGCAAAGGCAGGTGGAGCTCTGTGGGTTCCAGGCCAGCCAGAGAGAGCTACTTATTAAGCTAGTCTCAAAAAAAAACTTTTTTGGGGGGTGAGGGGAGAGAGGGCTCTTTGTGGTTTATTTTGGCTCTAACTTGGCCCCAGATGTAGGCAAGAAAAATCACAGTAGTTCTAGTTCTCACTATGGTGGGATAGATGTCAAGACTCAACTATGCTCTGGGAACAAATGGCCATTGTCCTTCACCCTCTGTGCTGGGAAGTGGGTATTAGGGACACTGTCTCCATCTCAGGAACACAGAGAACAGGCCAGCTTCAGGCACCTGAGTCAGCTTCTGCTAATTAGAAAGCCATGTGGTCTCAGTTACCAGTTAATCACCCAAGGTTCGAAAGAACCCACTCATCGCTAAGAAAACCCCTCTGCTCACTAAAATGTAGGGGAAAGAAGTCATTAGGTCCAACAGTCAAACAAAGCATCTTGCTCTCCTTCTCACTTCCACAAAGCTTCAGTGTTACTGTTAGGATCATGATTCCATGTAGTGGATCCTAAAAATCTGAACTGTGAGCAGACATCTCATTTGCTTAAGTATCCTCTACTGTTTGTCATTTGTGGTCTTTCCAATTATTCACATTCTAACTAATGGTGGGCCATGCCCATCTCTTCTGTGCTTAGAATGACCTTCATTTGCAGAGCTCAGGGGTTACAACTTGTTGTTAAGTAAAATTGTAATAGGTTAAAACTGAAAACCCATACCACATGCTAGCCAATGTTTTTTAGTTACCCAACGCCTCCAAGACCCCTGCTATCTTGTATATCTGTCACAAATTAATCCTATTAGACAATCAAACACTTGTCAAAAAAAAAAAAAAAGAACAACAGGATAATAATGTACATAGCTCCGCAGCACAATACTGGCTTACTTGATGTAGGGCTTGGGCTCCATCCTCAGCACCATCTATCCACTCACCAACCAATAAGATATGGAGAAAAAAAAAAAACAAACCTGAAAGTAAGAGTGTTTCATGCTTTAAACTGGGCTAACAAATGAGGTATGTATGTGGCTGGAGTACATTCCTGGCCACATCTTAAGGCTTCAAGGAGCAATGTGCCACAGGGAGACCAAGAACCCATATCACAGCGCCTGCAATAGCACTAGCACATTAAGACTGCTGCTGAGACCTATGCGGTGTAGCTGCCTGGCAGATGTACAACAACCTTAAAATGAAGATGTCCTCTAGCATCTTACTGCAGACTATGGGGGCAACCCTGTGCTGCGGCTGATGAGCTTCAGCAAGACTGTAGAAAATATGCAGGGCCAGGTTCAAGATCAGTTTCATAAGCCATCCCTCAGCTGAGTGTCAGGGCAATGGGCTAGGAGAGAAGGCAGCACTGAACCAAACTGACTACATGCTAAAGGCCCCACAGATATGGGAAAGCATGGCAATCAAGGATTGAGATGGGGATTCCATGCCTGATTCATGAGAGGGTCTTCCTGGGAATGGCCTACATCCTTTAGACCCAGCCTAGCTACCAAGTGTTCCACGGTGGTAGTGTCCTGTCCTGGCCACATTGCCAAAGCATAAAAGTATGAGGATATGTCAAGGGCCAGTTCTTCCCTCATGCATCCCAAAAACCCCTACCTCTGCTGGAGCAGAGGGAACAAAGGGGAACAGAACAGTCATCTGGTAGGCAGGAGTAAGCCATGACCAGGTGTTTACCCTTTCTTAAGGATGAGTGGCTGTCCAGTAGCTCCCAGCAGCGCCCAGCTGTTTACCTGCTCCACTGTGCACTCTCTGAGCCTGTGGCAGCACTCTTCTCCTCATCTGTGGTGTTCTGCTCCCGCACTGAGGTCCCAGCTGCAGCCAGCTCTGAGAGCTTGCCTCGCTCCATGATCACCATCTCAATCTCTGGAAGTGAACATGGAGACAGGTGAGCCCAGCTGACATCAGTAACAGAGACTCAGAAGCCTCCTCAATTTCTAGACCAAGCATGTGTAAAGTGCCCCAGACATGTTAAGCAAGTCTTAACAGTGGGGGTGGACATCAGCAACATATGGGCAGAAAGTATCTAGGTCAGAGCTCTGTCCATCCATCTGAGCAACACCAAGACCTCAGCCCTAACCTGGACAAACATACAAGGAAGTCATTTCTTTTATTGCCGTCTTAGAAAGACATTTGACTCCACTGTTAGCACATTTCCCTGCCAAAGGGTTGGAGGCAGTTCAGGAGACAGGACATGTGGCTAGTGAGTCCTTACCAAATTACTGGACTGCTCAGGAGCTCTTTACACTTTAGAAACAGCTCTGGCAGGACAGAGGCCATATGCCCCCTTTCCATTCACAACCTCTGGAAGGTAGAGGCAAGTTAAAAACCTCATTTTGTTTTTTTTCCAACTCTGGAAGAGCAACTTACAGCAACTGACTTAAAGTGCAGTGTATATTTTTAGTGCCACAGACATTAAGGACAACTGAGCAGAAACAACTGGAAGTCAAGAGCGATGCTGTGCTTCCTGGTATCCCCATCAGGAGTCCTTTCTCAGGCAGATGCTAATCATCCCTGGGCTGGGTGCTCTTCCCCTGAGTTCTCTGCTGGCAGACACAGATCTCTCAGGCGGCCTCCACTTCCTATCTTGTCCTCATTTGTTCTCCAACAAACCCAAGTGACAGTAAGTGGAAAAAAGCTCATGTTCCTCTTTTTTTCCAAACTATGAATGCTTTCTCCTCACATTCAGGATGAAATCCAACGTGTGCAGACCATTGCCTGGAGCCTCCTACGCCTGGCCCTGTCTGCCTCTGATCTCACCCCTGGCCTTCTCTGCCTCGCTGGCTCCCCACTCTGGCCATGTTAGGCTTATTGCTGGCTACTCTCGAATATCCCACACTTTCTCAGACATGGGTGTTACTCAGTTACATCCTCCAATGCTCAGCTTAAATGTCACCTCCTTGGAAGTACCTTGGTCACTCTCCTCACCTGTTCTTTTCCTTAGCTCTTTTTAAATGAGTAACTAAACTGTGTACTTTGTTCAGACTTCACTCCTTTCCCCAATGTCCTTTACTGTCCTAGGATCTTATTAGATCAAGCCACTGCACTTAGGTTCTTCTGGGTCATGAGTTTTTTAGGATTTTCCTCAATTTTGATGCATTTAGCAGTGTGTGGGATCCTGGCCAGAAACCCCCAGAGTTTATCTGATTTCTCCCCAATCATTAGGCTGGGGCTACGGGTTTTGAAAAGGAAGACCATAGAAGGGAAGTTGCCTTCTTGTGACATCATGGCCAGAACACACACTGGCAACATCATCTTAAGACTGGATGTCAATCTTTTACTTGCCCTGCTACTCTCAGGTTTCTTCATGGACAAGTTACTCTTCTCCTTCTTCTATACCATGCTCTGTGGAAGGAAGTCCCCACTGAAAGTATTGTTGATTCATCCCTGGGGCCTTGGGCATGCTAGTCCTTTGAGCTACAGCCCCCAACCCTATTTGTATAAATTATTTAGAATTCTTTACAGTACATGTGTCCTTCCCTCCCCTCCCCTTGTTTCTGTTTCACTCTCCAGCATCTCTGACCAGCAGCACTGACGTTCTGTTGTTTTACTTGCTTGCTCTTAGCCATCCTCTACTAGGTATGGGCTTTATAAGCACAGCTGCCTACGAAGCAGAGTATACCTCTTGACTATGTGGGTCCAGTACAATATGGGAAGTATGGTGCAGACAGGACCAGCAATGGACTGTAGCGGTTGTGCTATGGGTTGAGGTCCAGAGCTTGACAGTCTACAACTAATATGTTCACAAAATTCTCATGGGGAGATGTCTGGCTCCCCCATCCCACTCTTTCTGGTCTCTCTTAGTATGAAATGCTTGTAGCTCCTGGCCTGGAGGCAATCCTACACATGTTCCCGTGGTACCAGGGAACATGTACCCTCTAACTTTGGGAAGCCTCCTGCCCTCCCCACCTAATCTGAAGTCAGATGCAAGGTGGAAGTCTCCCACAGAAAGGTCCTATCATACAAGTAGGGACCAACAAGTAATCTTCCGGGGGTATGTGGACAAGTATTCTCTCTGGATTCTTTTGTATGTATCTTATAGGCATTGGCAGACAACTCTAGCTGCATAAAAAGCCTGTTCTTTTGAGCAATGAGGCTAAATTTAAGAAAAGTGAGTTGGTTCACGGAAAGCTACTGAGTAGACCACACAACAGATAGTACTCAGTCATGACTGAAAAGGGAGATGGCACCAGCCCTGTATCAGGTACCATTTTTCTGTCCTTGTTGTTTTATCAGTTCTTTTCAACACCTGGCTCTTTCCTAGTCCTCACAGGGTCCCCCAGAGTGAGATAAAAGATGAGTTGCTAAGTAGGTCTTTTTCTTATCCTTAAACGATCTATCCTGATTGCCTTATATTATATATAACTTAACATGGTGATGAGAATATGTATAGTTTATAACAAATATGTTCTTGGGAGGTGGAGGCTTCTATTTTGTTTGAATCTGTATTTACTGATAAAGAATGTCACCAATGACATTTAAAGACTACCAAGGTATGACACTGGCTTCCTCTTGGCTCTGGCCTCTAACCTCTGCCTGGTAATCTCAGGCCCAACTTGTGCATGCTGTGAGCTCACTTCCCCTGGCAGAGCTCCACCCTGCTTGGCTGACATAGTGGGAATACTGTCTCAGGACTCCCCAAGGTCACAGAGCCAAGTTCCAGTGCTGAGTGTGAAGGATAAGCTAGCACATCATAGCAGTCCCCATTCCAGAATTTCATGTCCCTGGACACTATCAGGATTCTGGAGCAAGAGAAGAGTTCAAGTCAATCCAGTTCGCTGCTTGTTAGGCAATTTTTCAAGTGACTCAATAACTTTTTGCTTTTTGCAATGCTGGGGATAGAACCTAGGACCTCATGCATGTTAGGCAAGTACTCTGCCACTGACTACATCCTTAGCCATCAAAATGAATATGAAGGGACTTTCCCAGGGCATGCCAACATTTTGGACAGTTGAGTATGGGACTGCTCTCAGTAAAAGTGGGTAAATATAAACTGTTAGCCCAAATGGTCACCAGGAACTACAGAGCCCCTTCCTAGAATTCTAGGACCTGAAATCTGCTAGTTTGTTCTAAATTTGGTCACCAAATCTGAGAAAGAACAACCCAGAAGTGTAATAGTTATCTATGTAGCAGAAGCTAGCACAGCTCCTGCTTCCTCCACCTGAGAAATGTGATAGGAGAAGCCAGCAGTTGTTGATCCTAGCACCTTAAACCCTGGCTGTGTCAGCCTGAGTGCCTAGTTGCTCATCCAACCCTGACATCTCCCTGATTCCGCTGATTTCCCAGATGAGTATAGATCTGTCCTTTGAAAGTCAGAACAGGTCTTCATCTTCTTTAACAATTTTTTCCGGACAACTTTTACAATGAGGGTTCTCATCTGGGCTCAACCAGCTCCCTGTATCTTTTGAAATGGGCAGAAGTGGCTTCGGGTAGAGGCTCTCCTCAGTTGGTCATAGCTCTGAAATGGAGGATATTAAAGAGGTATGACCTCTCCTGTGAACCCCTCTTTATGCCACACCAGAACGTCTAAGTGGTCTTGTGCTGCTCTCCAGTCCCACTCTGACCTGCCCTTGCTGATGCTGTACTCATTGCAGGGCAGTCAGCTTCCACCAATGGGCCAAGCAGTGTGCTCCTGTGACTCAGAAGCTACCAAATGGCCAGATATTCTGCTAATGGCAACTCAGGGACTTCATTTAAACCTCAGTTTTACTCTGAGTCATCCTCTGCCCTACCAGCCAGGCTTCTGTCTAAGAGAGAATGGCATGTTGAAGGAATTAGTTCTTTTTTAAAAAAAGTTAAATTGTGTGTGTGTGTGTGTGTGTGTGTGTGTGTGTTAGGGGGAGGGAGGAAACATGTGTGTCTATGACCTTGTGTAGAACCAAGAAGAGGACATTGGGAGTCATGCTCTATCATGTTCCACCTTAATTTTTTGAGGCACAGTCTCTTACTGAACCTAGGGTTAGATTGGCAACCATCGTTTCTATTGATCCGTCTGTCTGTCCCCCACAGCAGTGGAGCCACAGGCATTTGCAAAAGCACCCCTGGCTTTTTGTTCAACTATTGGGGATTTGTACTCATGTCCCCAGGCCTGTGCAACAAACACTTTAACCTGCTGAACCAGCTTCCTAGCTAATGGGTTCATTTTAAAACTGCAGTGGCTTCATTTAACCTGATAAAGTCCTTGGAGACTGGAAGATTTTACTAGGGACTGAGGTTGTACAGGACTTGTGGGGATTTGGGTGATGATTGTCCCTCCACAGCCTCAGGCATTTGAATCCTTAGTTCCCAGTCTGTGGCACTGTTTGGGTAGGATTAGGCCTTACTGGAAGAAGTATGTCACTGAGAACAGGCTTTGAGGTTTAAAAACTTGGATGTCAATCCTCATTCATTCTCCTTGCTGCCTGGAGTTCAAGATGTAAGCTCTTAGCTGTTCCTGCAGCCATGCCTGCCTGCTGGGTATTTCCCACTGCGACAGTGATGGGTTTTCACCCCCTGGAATCTTAACAAAAGAGAAAAGCATCAAGAGTGCATCTCCCACACTGCCCTGTGAGCAAAAAGAGGGACAAAGAAACAGATTTGACTTCTTTTCTTTGGAGCTAGATATGTAGCCCAGAGAGGCCGCAAAGCTGAAAACATCCTGCTTCAGCCTCCCCAGTGTTGGGAGTGCAGGTGTGTACCACCACCTGGCTAAATCTACTTATTTTTATAATACACATGGAGGGGAGAGAAGATAATTCAAGAAAAAGGATGAGGAATAAGGAGAGAAGGCATTTGGAAGTGAAGGACTCTTTTTTTTTTCTGTATAGTTTTCAGTGTTAAAACACTATGTATTTTAAAAAGGGAATTATGTGTGGGGATTGGGTTGTATATGATCAAGATATATTATATACATGTATTGTAAAGCAGATATATACATGTATATATGAAATTGTATCCACAAGAACACTAAACAAATTCGTTTAAAGTGAATGTCACATCTACCCTGAAGGTGGAAAGGGAGGTGGGCCAATCCAGATAGCATATGGATGATCAGTTAGGACAGGTAAAATGCTGGGGTGGAAGGCAGATGGAGAAGTATTTCAAACAAATGCTCCAATTGTTTACAGAAGGATAAGTAATTGAGTGCTATGATTCTGAAGCTGTTCTGCCTTATTATAGGCCTCAGAAGATAACTGTGTTGTAGAGAAGACCAAGGATTTCACTTTAGACAAAATATAATGGGGAATTCAAAAAATGTGGAAATAGGCTTGGGCTGAGAATCAGTACAAACTTTACACTCTCTAAAACACATTTGTATATATACACATATTTCTATGTGTATATGTATGTGCATGTAAAAATAACAATGCATATAGTCCTAGATCTGCCAATAAAAGGACAAAAAAGAAAAGCCATCTCAGGAACAAGAAGACTGTTCAGGGTACAAATCTTAGTCATACAAGCTATCAGCCAGAGAGGAAGTAGAGCTTTTCAGAGAATGGCCAATGTCAGGGATGGGCAGAGATGTGAGATGAGCATGAAATAAGTATTTTCTTATGTTAGAAATTGACACCTCCCCCCAAAAAAGACAGGACTTGATACACTGCAGCCAACTTGAAAGGAGTCTCTAGGGCCAACTCTGGGACAATTTGAGCACCAAAGTAATTAAATATAGTAATGGAATATAAACCATTTTAAAAAATGGAGTCCACGCTGATAAGAAATAAATCACTGGCTGGGAAGAAGGGACCTTATTACAGGGGAATGGCAAGGGCTGTAACAAATCATGGTAGACACTGGACCAGATGAGAATTATCAACAAATGCCCAATCTGGAGGAATTCTGAAGAGGTGCATGACCTACTAGTGTCTTCCCAGGGACTGTGTAGAACTTGAAAAGAGTAATTCTACAGTGGAAAGGCAGGCAAGAGATTAACCAAGTGACCAAAATAAATACTACTTGAGAAAGGAGGTAAATCAATGTGACATCCTGAAAAGAATAGACATGGTATCACATAATCCACATTTCAGCCAAGAAGGCAAACCCTCAATTAGAGATAAAATGAGAACCATTTCACTAGAAGCAGGAAGCAGATCTGCACTCTTCAACAACATCAAGACTATGAAGCATGCCCATCATCTCAGTATCAACAAAGGAGACCCATGAAGGAAAAAGACCAAGAGTTTGCAGCCATTTTGTGCTACATTAGCAAAAATCTGTCCCCCTAAAAAGGAAGTACATACTTAGAATGTGCAATAAAGGACATTTTAAGGCCATCTGTCCAGAACAAGGATGGGAAGAGCTATGAACTGACGGTAATGGGGTCAAGAACGCCTTGTTCTTAGCAAATGCACACTGAGGTTTTGGGAGGGGAAGGACATGAGATGTGACTTATCCTTCCAACAACTGTGCAGTGTGTGTGTGTTGGGCAAGGGGGTGGGAGGGCAAAGAGAGAGAGAGAGAGAGAGAAATGGAATACACAAGTAAAAATGCTTTAAAAGAGCTAGGCTTGGTGGCCCATGCCTGTAATCCCAGCACTCAGGGAGGCAGAGGTAGGTGGATCTCTGTGAGCTTGAGGCCAGCCTGGTCTATAAAGTGAGTCCAGAACAATCAAGGCTATACAGAGAAACCCTGTTTTGAAAAAACAACAACAAAAAAGCTTTACAAGGTAGAAAAGGCAAAGTAGGAAACTGGGTAATGGGTAAATGAGTATTTTTAATACTATTTTTGTTTCATAACTTTTCTTAAATTTAAAAATATTTTTAGGGAAAACATTTGAAAAATTACTACTACATACTCAAAACCAGTATAAATGCAAAGTCTCTGTAAAAATATACACGATGAATGAAGACACCTATTAATGTGCATTTTAAAAGGGAACTCAGTTGAGTAAGCACCTGGCACACATGGGCAACTCTGAACAGCTAGAGGCGCTGGTTTTTAAACTCTATTTTATTTGGGGTTCCTTATGCCTCTACCTCCCTTCCAACCCCCAACCCTAGGTAGGAGGGAAAGAAGGTTAAAAGGGAAAGGGGATGTAGACTCTTTAGACTTAGTTCTGGCTCGTTAGGGTCGTCAGGCTCTTTGAAAAATACCAATCTCAGTCATCAGGATATCCAGCAGTCCAGCAACAGCAAACTGCAAACACAGCAGCATGCACAAGCAACCTTCTTTCTCCTCCACCATCTCCTCAAGGCCCCTTCCTCTCTCTCAGTTTTGATGTTTATATTTTCCCAGAGTCCTCAGAATTCTACTAACTCCAGCTGGCAACGACCATGTTCCTCTCCAAGCATTACGAGGATGATATCAGCTGTGGATAAACTAAGGTAGTCCCATATCCCACACTTGGGGTTAAAACAAAAACATATTTACATAACGTGACTGAGTTTTTAAAGGAACCAAAACTTCCACTACACACAGCATTGCTACCATCTCAGAAGCTGCCCTGACACTGAGGGCTCTGTGAGAGTGCAAAAGAGATGGCTCACTGATTAAGAGTGCTGGCTGCTCTTCCAGAGGACCTGGGTTCAATTCTCAGCACCAACATGGCAGCTCACAACTGTCTATAACTCCAGTTCTAGGGGATCTGACATCCTCACATAGACATATATGTAGGGAAAATGTCAATGCACATAAAATAAATAATTTGAAAAAGTCTTATCCTAGGACCTTGCCTGCTGGTCTCTCAGGCTATCTGAACAAGCAGTGCTGGCATGGCTATAAGCAAGAGTGTGTGTCTACCTTGCCCTCTCTGGAACACTAGGCCACATGCTGGATCACTTCAAGTGCAGTAAAGCTGTGAAGCTTATTATAAGAAAAGCTCCTAGGTGGGTTGCAGGTGGTGTACCTGTCTGGGTTTGGGGTAAAAAAAAAAAAAAAAAAAAAAAAGCACACCAGGACAGTAAACAGATTTACTTGGTGAAGAGAAAAGACAAGTGTTGCACTGACAAGAGTAGAGTGGCAGAGTCCATCTGCGCACAACTGCTTCCAGACATTTCCGGATATGCAGAGACGGTAACAAAGAAGACAGCAAAGAGGAAAAATAAATCTGAGCCAAAGGAAGAGAGACTGAATGAGGGGATGGAGAAAATGGAAAGAGCATGCTTCTGCCAGCCTGCCAGCCATGCCATTCCTGCAAGCCAAACAGACACACATAGGAGCCTGTTCACAGGGTCATTTTACACCAGACGCCTGGGGATCACCCACTTCACTAGTGCACAAGAGTTCTACATGAACCTTATGTTCCTGTGGTCATCAGTAAAGGGAGGACACTTAGAGTACATAGCTCTGCTGGGGGCAAGGAGGCACACACAGGGTGGACACTTGCCCACATATGCAATCCCTGAGTCCATCCCAGAGTCACCAGAAAACAAATGCTCAACAAAATAACTAAATAAAATTACATGTCAGCTGGACTAAAGATTATTTTTACAGTTTTAGCCTAACCCTTAACAAGAAATAGGGTTGTTTTTTGTTTGTTTGTTTTGCTACAAAATAATTAATGGAGATGTAAAAATTAAAGTATCAGGTTTCTAATGTGCTCTAGCACAGTCTATAATAGAACAAAGTAACATTCAAACCATTCCCAAATCCAAACCCTAAAATGATTCTATGCTAAGAATTTTTACAGAATGGTATAGAACTATCTTGGGGGCTGGTGAGATGTCCCAGCAGTATGGGTGCCTGCCACACAAGCCTGGTGGCTTACTCCTAAAACCCACGAAAAGCTGGGAGGAAAAACCCACGCCACAGCTGTCCTCTAGCCTCTGTATACACACAGTGCAGCAATGCACCCACATCCACTCCTCCACACAAAGAAATCAATACATTTGAAAAACCTCCAGCTTCTGTGTATAAAGAATATATGACAGGTTAATTTCATATTTAGCCTCGGGTCCCATCCCCAAGTCTAACTAATTATTCTTGGTATTTAGAATATTTATTTCAATATCTGAAAAGTTGGTGGTCCAAAGCATTTTGAAAAAGAATCCACAACTTGTTTTTTTAAAAAGTAAAGTGCAGAGAGACAGCACATTGGTGAAAAGCTCATACTACTCTTGAGAAGGACCTGAGTCCAGTTCCCAGCACCAGCATGGGGTGGCTCTCAAGTGCCTGTCACTCTAGGCCCAGGGGATCCGACATCCTCTTCTTTCTTCTATGGACATCTGCACTCAGGAACACAACCCCTGACAGAGACACACAGGCATACACATAAGAAATAAAAATAAAATTTAAAAACAAAGATGCATCAGTAATCATCTTAAGAGTTAATTTAGCACTATTATATAATGCTATTGTCCTCCTATAGAAGTCTATTTAAATTATTTATTTCAGAACTTCACACTAGAAGCTTTGTTCATGTCTGATTCTTTTACACAATGACTTCTGAGATAAATCTAGTTTTTTTGTTGGCACTATTATAGAGACTAAGAATTATCTTCAAGAACAGATGTGTTGTATCTTCTTTCTTCTAGCTTTATTCCAGTCTGGAAAGCAGTATCTCTTCATGAAATCTACTGTAGCTCTGAGGTGGAGAGACAACCCAGCAGTTATTTCTCTGCCTTACCTATAGCACCAAATTCTGTTCCCAGCAACATCTCAGCACACAGCTGAGCGCACAGCTGGGACATCCTAAACAGGGCTTGAGCAGGGTTTCCCCTTCCTAATGTGGCTCTGGGAGGTATTTTGGTTGACTCCATATTCATTGTTTACTTTTTTTTTTTTTTTTTTTTTATTAATCTCTTCTTTCATTTCAGGTATTTCTTATTTTTATTTGAATTTATGATGAAATCTTCCCATACTTTCAAAAGATAGTTTAAATTTTTCTAGTTTGGGGGTTTGGGTAGGTTTAGACGAGGTGGCCTTTTGGAGAAAGTATATCATTGGAGGTGGGCTTGGTCCAGGACATTCCCAGTTAGTTCTTTCCACCTCTTGCTGTGGATCATGATGTGAGATCTTGACTTCCTGCTCCTACTACCATGCCTTTGCTCCACCATCATGGACTCTTAACTTTCTGGAAACATAAACCCACATAAGTCCTTCATGGTACTTTATCACACTGATAGAAAAGTAACTAATCCAGTGAGTGTGTATGTATGCTCATGTGCATGTGTGCATACCAAGGGACAACCCTAAGTGTTGGTCCTCAGGTGCTGTGGTGCTCTTTCTTTTTCTTTGAGACAGAGTCTCTTACTGTCCTGGAACTTGCAAGCAAGCTGGTCTGGCTGGCCAGAGGGAGTGAGCCAGCATGTCTGCCTCCCTGGTGCTAGAGAGACAAATGTGACATTTTCTAAAATAAAATAAAACAAAACACAAGGGCTCTGGAGGTTAAGCTCAGCAAGCCTGTCACAAACTGGGCTATCTCCTCAGCCACTGTAGGAGTCTTATATGGGCATGTATAGGAGAACAGTTAAGCCTGGAAGACAGGCAACAGAATGGTGGCTATGTGGGTCGGAGGTGGGACAGGGAGAGTAGGAGTTGTTTAATGGAGTAGAGTCTCAGTTTTGCAGGATGCAAAGAATTCTGGAGATGATAGTGATGGACATAAGATGGACCCCTTAGCACTGCTAACTCATACACTTCAAAGTAGTGAGGTTTCATTTGCTAGTATTTACCACCAAAAAAAAAAAAAAAAAAAAAAAAAAAAAGGAAAAGAAAAAGAAGAGAAACAAACAAGGAGGAGGAGGAAGTAGGAAGCAAAAAGACAGGAACAAAAAGTAGGCAAAGCTATCTTTATCACCTAGTACTGCAAGTGAAGGCAATACTGAGAGGGCTGTGAAGATCAGACACAAAGACATCTATTTCTTGATATGACAACTCTGGCCACATCCTGGAGCGCCCCCAGCCTCTGACATGCTGATTTTTAAAGTAAGAGCATTAATACTCTGACTTGCCTAGGATGATGCACACTCCAATCTAATTAATATTTGGTAGATGACATGCTGTTCAGGGAACCAGCAGGCACCACATCCCGTCTTTGACTGCACAAATCCAAGGATTTCTTCAATCTGGATTCTCTATTCCAGAAATTACAGAAAGAGAGACAATGCAGTTGGGAGAGAAAGGCAGGCCTTCACAGGAAGGTCAAGAGAAGGGGAAAGACATGCTCCTGGTTACCTAGGTAACCACTGAGGGCTGTGATTGGCTGACTCTGGAGAAGCGTTTCAAGGTGAAATTGGCAGGGCAATTTCCTGAACACAGTGGTTTTCTGAGCATGTGACAAACTTCAACTCTTCTTGTGAAGTCCTTATGAAAAGTACAAGCAAACTCTCCTACTACAGAGGGAAGGGGGGTTACCAAGTCTCTTTCTCTCTCACGAGCCCAACTGCTTCCACTCACATCTATGCTCATTCATCTTACTAATTAACAGGAATGAGCCCTGTCTGGCTGGGGAGATGGATCAGTTCATAAAGCTCCTGTCATCCAAGTGTGAGGACCTGAGTTTGAACCCCTCAGTTTTATAAGATGCAAAGAATTCTGGAGATAGTGACAAGCACCCTTAACACTGCTGACCTGCACACTCAAAGCGCATTTTAAAGCCAGACTCAGTAGCATATTTCTGTAATCCATATGCTCCCATCAAGAAGTAAGAGGCAGAATTCTTGCCTGGTATATATACTGGCAAACACAAAAGCCTATCTCACAAGGTGAAGAGTGATGACAGACACCCAAGTTGTCCTCTGACCTTAATATGTGTGTTGAGGTCTGCATGCAGAGATGTGAACATAAACACAAACAAGAAACGGAGGAAAGAAGAAAAGAAGAAAGGTCTGGAGAACCTTTCAAGGCCCAGAGTATACCTCTGTATCTCTGGCCTCCATCTTGAGCTGGGCTGCTAGTGCATCACAAGCAGAATGTTGCAGAATGGGAGTTGTCACTGCAACAGCCTCATGCTGAGCACCAGAAAAGGTCGTGGACATGTGCAGCAGGGCCAGCTTATCCAGAATGACGATGCTGATCAGGGTAGGACTAGGACTCAGACTTCAATACCCCAAAGACGAGTCAAGAATGAGGCCATGTTCCATTTCATTCCAGCAGAGAGTTTTAAAAAGGGCACCAGGACTCCTTAGCTCAGTCCCAGCTGACTAGGCTGTCAGTCTTGCCTTCTCTGTCACTACAGACTGTGGTGAGAGTCTGGGAAGAGAGCTGGGAAGGTTGGGCCAGCCAACTAATTCCTATTTGTTCCTTAGGCAAAGCCAGCAGCCCAGCCCTGCTGTTCCCAGGAGAGAGAGGTGGGGCACCCCCCTCTCTCTGTCAGGCCTCATTATTAGGTTACTGCTCTAGAAGTCCAAAGGTGGATGGCTGTTTCTTCAAGTGAAGGGCCCGCAGGAAACAAGTATGTGCTATGGCTGTTTGAGTTCCTGGGCAGAGCTTCTTCAACTAAGAGGTGATGTTATCCTTTTCTTTTAACAATCCATTTCTGCAGAAATTGGGGGGGGGGGGTGCTGTAATCTCATGGCCTTGGAACAGGTCACTTGAGAGGTATGGGAAAGCAAATCTCTTTTTACACTAGAGATGGGTGAGGATGGGTTACAGGCACACATTCATTTCATACACCTTCATTGTCTGGGCTTAAACACAGAGGAAGTGTAAATTCTGGATACTGCTTTGTAAAAAACAAACAAACAAAACTCCCAATTGATTCTACATTCACATCAAGCTGTGGTGAACTGTGCCTCTTCAGAGGCCCTCTTTACACTTCTGTTTTACCCTGCCTTTCTTTGTGGAGACTTCTTTGCCACCAGAACAGGGGCAACAGACACAGGGTGCCAACATCTCTTAAGTAGGAAGCAGCTGTATTTGCCACACGATCACTGTTAATCACCCCCTAGCTGCAGGCACAATGAAAGGAGCTTGGAGGAGGAGTAACAGGAGGAAGAAGCAAGTTCTCTAGCCACCTCAGTACAGAAGGGGGAAGGCGAGACACTGATACAACACCCAGCACACTCATCGGTTATCCCTGTTCCTGATACACACACCTCAGAGCTTGAGGAAGAGCTGCTGTAGAAACATGACCCAGACCTGGCGATGAGTCCCTGCATAACTCCATATGAATAAATATCTAATTTTCAGTAAGAAAGAAAGTGACACCTTTCCAAGCGACAGGATTTAACAGCTGTAGTTTTTATGTAAACATAAATACAGGATAAGGAGAAATTCATTAACAGTACCTTCAAATCTGAGACTAAAAGATCAGACACATACTTTGGAAAGTTTCAAAATATAAGTACACTGGCTAGGCCTGTGGATGCTTTACATATTTACAGTGAGCTGAGTGGGAAGTTGACAGCTCATTATATTGTAGAATCATTAGTGTGTTTGAGAAATTACAAGGGCAGCAAAATGGCCAAGGGGAGCCACACCTGGCTGAGCTATTAAGTCTGTGTCAGCTGCTTAAGCTGGCCTCTGGGGGAGATCCTGGGGTCCTGTTTGGCACAACCTGGGTAGCCTGGGAAACCAACTTTGGAAGGTTGGTAACAGTATCTCCCCATGTAGAAAGAGGGTCAGCACCAAGAGCTGCGGCTCCAAGCCCAGCAGCCTAAGTGATGCAGCAGCCTCAATACGCTGGCCCTTTGTGGCAGGGCTGGGCCACCTGCCTGACAATTCGATTAGGGTCTGGGGCCAAGCCTGCCCTTCCACCGTTAGTCATAGCCGTGGCTGGCTGAAGAATATCCCTTAAGGCCTGGAACAAAAACAGGAGCATCTTTCCAAGATGAAACTGACAAGGACACAGTTTGCAAAACAAGATACAGATATCCATCTACCCATCTTGCCCCATGCCAAGACCTGGGGTATGAGTTGATAACTTTCTTCCCAGCTACTGAAGTCTCTAACATAATTGACAATAAGCAGATGAGTTTGACTTACCTTGTGATTATCCCTCAACCTTCCCACCAAAGTGATACTTATAAGCAAAGGCTTCCAGGCCCCAAATGAACCAAATGAACCAGTAAACCAAAAAAAGTGCAATGTACACAAAATAAAAGCAGGTTAGAGACCTCGGCCTTAGGATATGGGCCACCAGGGGACATTTTGGCTAGACTCACTGACATGTGATTGTGGCATTCATTGACAGTTGCCATGACAGTCATTACAGGGGCTAACGGGCTGGGATAACAAGCTGTGTGCTGGCTGCAGACCTGCACAAAGCTCTCAAAAGCAAACAAGTCTTTAGTCGAGTGGTCCTCAACCTGTGGGTCATTACTCCTTTGGGGGTCAAATTACCCTTTCACAGGGGTTGCCTAAATCATTGAAAACCACAGTTAATTACATTATGGTTCATAATAGTAGCAAGATCACATTTTTTGAAGTAGCAACAAAAATAATTAATAATAAAAATAATAAATAATTAATAATTAAAAATAATAGTGGGGGTCACCATAACACAAGGAACAGTATTAAAGGGTTGCAGCATTAGGAAGGTTGAGGGCCACTGCTCTAGTCAGTGGCTGACACGAAGCAATGCCTGATTATGTCAGCTACTTAGGACTGGGGGCTTAGAGTCACCGCTGCTAGAGCAGGGTCCATAAAGCTGGACAGCACAATGTTCCCTCAACCACACAGCTCTCAGCTGGGATGCTCCAAAGAGGTTGCATTTATTCAAGGAGATGTGGAATTTTCCTTCCAGCCAGTAGAACACTGACCCCAGGACCACTAAGCAGCGTCCCATTAACAACACCCATCCCCCAGTACCTAGGGCGCTGTCTGGAGGCTCTGTCTGAGTGGCTGTGAGCCTAGTCTCTGATACAAGCACCTGGGTATTTCAAGTATTCTGAATCTCAGACCAAATGTTCTGTAGCTCCAGGAAACATCAACACAAGAAGGGGTAAGAGAGAAAGGCAGATAATCCTGCCAGGGTAAAAGTAGAAGGCAGGTTTCTGTCCACTGGGCGTATACACACCACACAATTGTGCCTCACTCTGAACAGATGGGACTTCTAGAACCCATCAGAGAATCTGGAGGCTGTACTTAATCATATGACTGCAAAAATCCATCAACTATTAAAGACCTATTGTCTTACCAAACCTGGGTCCCCTTTCCTTCTCACAGTGTACTAAATACAAATCATACTCCCAAGTTAGCAGGAATAAGAATAGCAGCCATAGTAGTGAATGAAGGTGGCAACAATAATGACAGCAACATCAACAACATATGTCTCTAGAACATTCCCTAAGGGCCTGACACGGTTCTGAGTTGGCCAGATGCACTGCATTGCGTGACTTAATCCTGGTAATGCACTCGCTATACAGTGGCTATGGTATGTGACTACCTTTTTACAGAGAGGAAACCTTGCTTCAGGTCACACAATGCGGGACTTGCACTAGATCTGCAGACACGGCCCTTCCAGCTGCCTCTGAAAGGCTGGGCTGTCCAGATGAGATACAGTGGTGGGTGCTGGGAAGAGCAGCAGCACCCAGGGAACACATGAGGAGCAGGAGAAAGAGAGAGGACACAGAGCCTCGCTGGCTGCAGGGGTTGGTGTGGGAGGGGCATTCCCGGGTACACTCACCTTCACGCTCCCCACTTGTCTTCATGCTTTTTGAACCACCCTCTGTACCTTTAGCCTTCTCTGCGTCTTCCTGGGCCTCTTCAGCAGGCCCTCTCTCCTCGTCTTCCTCCTCCCCAACGTTTTTGTAGTTGGGTCTCTTTTGCATCCGCTTCTTGCCCTTATGCTTGTTCATCTCAAGGGACCGCTCGAGTGTCTCAGTGGGCTTAATGAAGCACCGGATGCTAGGCTTAGCCTGGGTGAGTCCAAGAAAGACAATGAATGAATCAGGGGGCTAGAATCTCAGTGGACATAAGCTGCCAGAAGTTCCTGCCTTAGCAAGTTACTTCCAAAACAACTAATGCTACTCCTGAGTTGGTGGCAGAACTATTACCAACACTCTCTTCTTCATTATCAAATTAGCTACCACTTATGGCTTGCTATCCTAGGCCTGGTGGTAAAAGCCTATAATCCAGGCTAATTGAGAAGCTGAGATAGAATGATTTCAAGTTCAAGGCCTGTTTGGGCTACAGACCGAGTTCTAGAACAAGCTGAGTAACTTAGTGAGACTCTGTCTCAGGAAGAAAAGAAGGCCTGAATGAAGCTCAGTGGTAGAGCACTTGCTTGGTATGTGTGAAGCTCTAGGTCCCCTTCTCAGTACTGCATTTGAGAACATGCATGTCCACATATGCACAAGAAATGCTAGCTTTTACCATGCCAGCTCTTATATACCCCAAAACCAGCTGTCCACACAGCAAACACTCTGCTGTGCTCTGTATGTGCTACTTGTTCTGAGAGCTCAGACTCCAGCAACCCCATGAGTACTGCTGCCCTCATTCTGTAGATGAGGAAGCAGTTTGAAAGGTCATCAAGCCAGGAGGCACCAGAGCCTGAAATCCATACACTAGGTATCACAGTGATAGCAAATAAGTATTGTTATTAACTTTTTTGAGGGAGGGGTGATTGAGACAGGCTTCAAGTGGTCCAAACTTACTATGTAGAAGAGGACCTTGAACTTATCTTTTTGCCTCTGCCTCCCAAGTAATAGGATTGCAGGCTTGTGCTATTGCGGCCAGCTTATTAACTTGTACTTGCAGTGAGTAAAATGCCACATGGCTATGGAACTAGACTAGCAGCATGCCTTGCTATTACAAAAGCAAGTAAGAGGAAGACAGGGCAAAGGGCCCAGATGTGGTCATGTGCCAGCTCTCCTTGTAGAGAAACTTGCTAAGTATCAGCAATGAGCCAAAGTCAAACTAGTTCCAAAGGAAAATGTTTTCTCTAGAGAAGATAGAGGTTTCAGAGAAAGAGTCCCTCTCACCAGGGTTCCTGTCCCATACTCCTATATCTCTGTCTTTATAACCATGATGTACAGAAATTATGGGTCCAATCTACAGGTGAGAAAAATTGAGGCTTGGAGTGGTTGAATTTGTTCAACTTGCCCTGGTTATGGAATTGCAGACAATCTGTTGACACCAAAGCCCAAGTGCTTCTTCAAATATCAGTGCCTTACTTGGAAGCCACCTCAGTTTTAAGTTTAGAATTCTTTAAAAAGTATATGTATAAACTGGAGATGGTAGCACATGTAGTAATGCCAGCACCTGAGAGATGGAGGCAGGAGGACCAGAAGTTCAAAGTTATTCTTAGCCACAATGCAAGTTCAAGGCTAGCCTGGTCTATACATGAAAACCCTTCTCAGATAAGGTGGAAGGCTGGGGCATGTGCATGGTACTGAGAACATGGGGTGCACACCTGGGGAGAAGGAGGTGTAAAAGTCACTTGAGTTCAGAAGCTTAAGGCCAGCCTAGGTAGAACAAGATTCCATTTCAGGAAAAAGAAATGTAGTATATCCATGGAAATAAATTTATCTAAAAATGAGCAAAGACAGAAAGAAAATGGATTTGTCTGAATCAGGACTTTGATTGAAGTTTTATCTTTCCAAACTCTGAATGTTCAGACATCAATTTGTCATTTAAAAGAAGTTTTAGAATGAACTTTTCCATTATCTTGGTATAGATTATCTATCTTATGAATTTACCCCAAGAGCCACTAAGTATATTCTGGAGGGGGAGGGACACTGTACCTTGCCAATAAGTGAAATGTGCCCAAGGAAAACAAATTAATTTCAATAATGTCAAAAACAAAACCCATTTGAGAGCTAAATTAGCATTCAAATCCAAACATTCATTTTTATTTGCCCATTTGGATTATTCAACCACAAAAAGGACAGATAAATTGAAACAGGATTCCACTATCCTGGAAACCCAGATAATATATTGCAGAGTTGGAGACTGGGCATTCTGAGCATGTACTGCTTGACAGATGGCATCCATCAGTGCTAGAGTAGGATGCTGTGTGATCAAGGGCAGCCCTGGACTGTACTCTCTTGGAGATGATCCCAAGATGAAGTGGCTTGCTTACAGCCATCACCATCTATTTGCAGTGGGTTTTAGAGCATGCCACGCGGTGAAAAGACTATCCATCTGACACAGACACAGAAACTAAGACTTAACACACAACAAATACAGGTTAGAGGTTAAGGACAGCGCTCCACATGGATGACCATGGTGAAAGGGCTAGCCAACACAGACACAGAAACTGAGACCTAACATACAACAAACACAGGTTAGAAGTTAAGGACAGCGTTCCACATGGATGACTGTGGCAAGTCTGCCCTAAACTCTAGGTGGCTCTAATGTTCAGAACAACTGGCAGAATAAAGGAAGGGAACAGAGGGCCTTGTGTTGCCAGAGTGGTTTGAAGGCCAGAACAACTGCCACATCTCTTTGCCTGAAATGTGTGCAGAGAAATTCTAGCCTTCTAGAATCAAGTGAAATCATGCATAGAAAGTTCCTTCAGATTTGGGCCTGCGGTTCAGTGCCCAGCATGCATGAGCACTCTTAGTTAGATCACCATGGGAAAGGGGGGAACAGAAAGAAAGGGAGAAATGAAGGAGGACAAACAGAGAGACATTCCTTCAGAGAGTAACAAATGGCACACAGGCAGCACAGCAACAACCTTCCCTTCCCAGCCTCAAAAATAAGTACAAAGAGAGAAAAAAAAAAAAAAAAACTGCCAGGAAGGAGTGGGGCCCACTATGATCAAATTACACTGTGTTTTTTTGAAGGGTGAATTCAGATAGATATAATGGCACATGCCTTTAATCCCAGAACTCAGGAGGCAGAGGCAGAGGCAGACAGATCTCTGAGTTCAAGGCCATCCTGGTGTACACAGTGAGTTCCAAGTCAGTCAGGACTACATGATCTCTAAAAAGAAATTAAAAAAAAAAAAAAAAAGGAACTCAAGAACTTTCCAAGAAAATCTACTTTTCGGGATAGTCAGGTTTTGGGGGTAGGGTACAAGGAATGGGGAGATTTTATGCCTCTAAAAATGCAATCATCCAGCAATAGCTGGAAACACTTATTAGGTCCATGGATGAGGGAAGGGCTATGTAACTCTGGTCAGCCATTGCTGGAGTGGGAATCCATGGAGATGATGAAGACTAAGGCTTAACTTGTGAGATGGCTGCTGACTGGCCTGCACGACCCCCACTTCAGGCTGGGATGGACAGGACCTAGAACTAAAAGCAAGGAAGGAACCACATGTTCAGGTCCACCAGCCTGGTAAGCGCCAAGTACTGGCTACTGCCTACCACTGTCCCTCCTGGACCTCAATATTCATATCTACCAAGGGCCATCATATCAGCTTCTCCCTTGAGAAGTACAAGAGACAGCCACACCTTATGTCACTCTTCCTGTGAGTACTCCTCTAATGCTAGTGAGTACTTGAGAGAGCCCCCCACTGATATGAGTACTTTGCACATTTGTGAAGGAGCTGGCGTTTGGTCACCTCATACTTCAGTAAGATCAAAATCCAGAAAGCATGGCACCAGTGCCCACCAGACCTCTGCTTCTTTCCATAGTACTTTCTGTGCTAGGCAATGGGCAAGCCTCTAGAAGCACTGAGGGAAAGACTGAGCCATGATCTGGGTGCACACAGGAGGCTGTGGCACCAGAGCTATGAGTTCAAGGCCAGCCTGGGCTACTTGCAGAGACCTAGTCTACAAGGCAATAAATAGCTTAAGTCAAGTGCATACCTGGCTAACAGGAAAAGCAAGTACTATGTAGAACAAAAGCTTGTGAGTTTTATTTGTTTTGGGTTTTTTTGGTAGAGCTTGGGATCTTAGTCCGTCAGACATGCCACCCAAGTGCTTGATGACTGAGCCAGAAACATTCTAGTCCTCATTTGCATTTGAATATAATATATACAGAAATTAAAAATCACAGAGGCCATAGTAGTCCACAGTGGCCTAGGTTTACACCAATTGTAACCAAAGTCACCACCGCACCTGAGCCGTGGCAAGAAGGCCATTCCATGGGCTATTCCAGAAGAAGGAGATCAGCAAGCAGACATCAAACAGCATATACACTGAGACACACATGTTCCATGCCAAGGAGTTGAGTTACTTGGGGCTGTCATGCATCCAGAATGGGTGACTGCAGACACATCAGGGAGGTGATTTAGAAACGCTTCAAGCTTAATGGACGCTATGTCCATTAACAGCAGGAATGCAGCCGTGAAGGTGCAAGGGTCTAACTGATGAAAGGCCACTCACCTGGAATCAGAATAGCCTTGCAGAGTTCAGAGACCACAGGGTCCATGTTTAGCACCTGGGCTCTCACACAGGCAGCAGGTAACATGCTAAGAGCACTTCTGGGAAGCAGCCTAGCATCTGTGATCAGGACTACAGGGAACCAGCCTCATCTCTTGCTCTTTCCACCCTAGGACATTTTCTCCTTCCCATTCCTAGCCTACCTTTAATACCCTGCCTGGCACTGTCTCTGGCATTCAGACAAGAGCAAATAAATGCCTGTGAGATTAAGGAATTTCAAACCAGCCTCTTCAATCAATCATAGAAAAGATTTCACATCCCTCATTGACGAATGACATGCTAAGCGGTTAACTGGCATTTCTTTAGGAAGAGTGCTTTACTTATCTTGCTGTCTAAGAAAGCATCATGAACTCTTGGCCAGTGATGGCTGTTACTTCTGTCAGCCTAGGACACTGTGTTCTCCCATCTCATCCAACTGGACATGACCATCACAGCATATGAAAGAGCCTGGACAGAAACTGCACAGGAAGGTTCAGGTTTAACTCTAGCAATCCCAAAGGGATATTCAACTTCTAGAACCCTGTGCTTCCTTTGGGGAGACTGGGACACAGTACTACTTTAGAGAACCGTGAGACAAGAAATGTCTCGTGCCTTTTATGAAGCAATAAGCAGCCCTCTGCCAGCCCCATGGCCCAGCCTACCCTCTGTCCCAGGGTTTGGTTCATCTCTCTCCTTCACCAGTTTCTAGAAGACTCAGCTCCCTGACCCGTTTGCAGTCCTTTGGGAGGATGTCCCTATGTCACCTCCTAAAACATCTCTGGTCCTTCAGATCTTACACCTATGAGTGTGTGTGTGTTCATTTGCTGTCTGTCCCTCATCCCAGAGAGTGAGGACTGGGACACATGACTTATTCATTCTGGGTTCCCCGAGGCCAGCACAGCAGCAGCCTGTACTTTGCAAGGTATATGCTCCAAGTAAGGACTAAGCATCATGAACCACCAGCTATCCATGCTCAGCAGCTAGGCCCTGCCTGCAAAAAAAGACTAACCCAAGTTAGTAACTCAGTCATGACTACCCAGCCTGTCAAATAATCTGAGTGAAAAGCTTACTATTGCTCTATATCTTCAGTCCTCTTTGCTTTTTATTTTGAAAACAAACAAACAAACAAAAAACAAACAAAAAAAAAAAACCAACTCACTCTGCAGCCCAGGCAGGTCTTGAATTCTTGATTCTCCTGCCTCAGCACCTAGAAATGAGACTGCACTACCAGTCCCAGGAAATGCAGTTCAATGTGACATTTTCATTTTTACATTATGTTGGTGAGTTGTATGTGCTGTCTAAGTTTGTTGAAAGTCAGCTCTGGGAGCGTGGAGGGCTTGCCTGTCCCAGACTCTAGTATGCTTATTTCAAGTGTCCTCTAAGACCCCTTGTCTGGGATGAACTGGCCCCTTATCTCTGTGTTAGGGATAGAGAGGAACAATCAGACAGCACCAGAGTAAGAATACTGTGCCTTGAAAATAGCTAAAAGGTCAACTATTTCTAACCAAGGTTACTGTTGTTTATCCTATGACAGAAAAATGCCTACAGAAGAATTAGGAAGCTAAGGAATGGGAAGCTGGAGCTCCTTGATGCAAAGAATGCTCTCCTCTACCTGAAGTCTCAATTAGGAACTCTGGTCTGTTTCAGCAAGTCTTTCTAGTCTCTTCTGCTGGATGACTGTATACACCCAATCTGATGATGTTAACTATCTGCTGATATTTCTCTTTTACTTGGAAGCCTCACTTGAGGGGACATCCTGCTCCACCCAGAGCCCTCAATGGAAAAACCACTGTGGGCTATCTCAATGAGGCCTCCCCAGTCCACTTCTGCTGGATATTTTAAGCCCCCAATTTGATGCTGCTTTTGTTTGCTCTCACAATTAGGCTACTCCAGGGGTCCCTGCTGGATGTTTTAAGTCCCTAATTGGATGATGTTTTGCCATCTAACTGATGCTTCTCTATCTATTACTTGCAAATGATTCTTTCGATTCTGTTTGGTATGTATTTAATAAATTCTCTCATCCAAAGCTGAAAGCAAGGCACTGTAGACCATCCTCTGGACCATAAAGAACATATCTTCATCACTGAGGCTTCCTAATTTGTTTGTAGGCAACAAGGAAGGTCTTCCAGGGTAAGGTGATGAGAGCCCAGCAAGTGGTCAGAGCAACCAATCTCAGAACAGTTAGGATACGCTGATCATATGTCTTCATAATGCTCTAGAAACTGGTTCAATCCACCTCCCAGGAGAGCAATACACCCCTCAGGCATGAGGAGTAACTGATAACTGTCCCACAGTCTCCTAACAGGTAAAGCACCCAAATCATCATGAGAGGGTTTCTTTGTTCAAGAACTTGGGTACTGACAAAGAAGATTTCTGTGGCTTGTTACCCTGGGTGCTGTTATTTCAGTACACTTCATCACAGAAACCACTCCAGCCACTGGGAACACACTGATAAAGGAAAGGGGCTTCGTCCCTTTGCATCAGCATCTGAGTCCTCCAGTGGCCCACAAGGGTCCACATGCCCTCACCAATCTCATCTCTCCTTCATACATCCTGACATACATCATTGGCAACTCCTCATTGTTCCTCCAAGTCCATCATGTCTTGGGGCCTTTACAGTAGCTATTCATATTGACCAAAATGCTCTTCCTCTAGGTATCTCCATGGTTCCCTCTCTCATCCTTGAAGTCTAGGTTCACACATCACTTTCCTACCATGTGAACACCCTGTCATGACTTGTTTTGTTTTCTCTTGGCTGCTGCTTTCCTACAGCCTCTGGCGTCTGCTTGCTATGCTGGTTACTATAGGGTAGCATTATTTCTCTTCCTATGAGGCAGGGTCTGCAATTTACTCGCTGGTATATTTCCAGTGCTTAGAATGCCCCTGACACAAGGGAGACACCTACAGTTTCCTTCTAAAAAATAGTTAAATAGATTGACCAACACTTGGGTAACTCAAAAGTATTGTAAAAATCTGTAAGGTGGGGCTGGAGAGATGGCTCGGCAGTTAAGAGCACTGGCTGCTCTTCTAGAGGTCCTGAGTTCAATTCCCAGCAACCACAAGGTTGCTCATAACCATCTATAACAGGATCTGATGCCTTCTTCTGTCATGCAGGCATGCATACAAACAGAGTACTCACATGTATAAATAAAGGCCCAGCGCATACATACCAGAAGTGATGAGTGTCTTGTGGGCCTGGGGTCCCACCCTGACCTCTTATTTGAGGTGCTATATAGAAGAAGTCACCTATTGCTCAGTGCAGACCAGGTAGTCCCCATTCAGTAGGGAATGTAACACTACCTCGAACTGTAGAGCCTTACCAGCCTTGTGGCTGTCCAAGCTGTTGCGTCATATCATAGGAAAACAGAAAGTTGGCTAGGATCCCCTACCTTGTCTTTATCCACTTTGGCTGCTTGGATTTTCCCTGTTGGAACAGGAACAGGACCCTCATCTTTAAGTCCAAGTCACCTTCAGCTTTGGCAGAGGCTTCCTGTCTAGAGTCTCGATGCGACAGGACTCCTGTCAGGTACCCGGCCCAACTTCTGCCCAGGTAAAGTCCCTAAAGCTAAGGCATTGCCATCTTCCTTAAGGCATGGGGCATGAGGCATTCCAGCTTTTCTGTCAGCACCCAGATATCTTCTTAAAGGATATCTAGGAGTTGAGACTGAACAGTGGTTGCACAGAAAGAACTGTTCTAAGACTCATTTTCTTGAGAATATATGGGACTGAATTAGTGAAGGCCCTAGACTCTAGAGGTTTGTTTGCTGCTTTTGGTATTCACAGCCCTTTCCCAAAAACCCATGTGTACCTTGGAGCTCCAATCCCAACTGGGAAGGCAAACTCCTACCAAGGCACTCAGAGGGACACCCAAATCCCAAAGCAGGCCTGTGGCAGGGACAAGAGTCCTCTGGATGGTCACTGACACTTTGAGCCAGCAAGCAAATGACCCAGAGAAGCCAGGCTTCTGAGGTCTCAGATGCTGGTCCTAACCTTATTCTGGAAGAGTTTTCTGGTGAACAGAGAGCCCAGCTGCTAGGAATGACAGGAGCCACAAAGAGAAGTGTAGTTAGCATACAGGTGTACATACACTCTTGGAATCCCAGGAAATCATTTGGGTACCTTCCCAAGCAGCTCACCTGTTACTTATAGAGACAGTCAATGGCTCCTTTGAAGGCTATTCTATCTCTTCACCCATATTCTGAACTCCCAGCCAGGCAGTCCTGGCACAGACATGAGTGGTAAAATATCTGCGCCATCTAGAGGTGAAACCTGGTGGTTAAGTTAGAGCAGAGTGCTCACTGTCACCAAGGGCAGTGTTTGTCTACTCTAACTTGACAGTCTCTGTCTCTGTTGTCACTGTTGATGCTTCTCCAGGCACCTGCTGAATATGCTTCAGTTCAGACAAGAGTGTGCCAGCCCATGGAGGTAGGCCCCAAATAAGGGGTGAGCTTATCTCCCAGCTTCACCTAACATTTCCATGATAACTGGTGCCAGACTTAGGAACAAACACTACAGCCAGCAATGAACCCTCATTGCTTGTTACTCTAGTTGCAGAGGCAATGAGACCAAGACTGGAGACACAGACCTAGGACTTGAGGCACTGCAGCAGGTCAGCCGCCTCTGAATAAAGCATGTGAATAGCTCAAAAAACACAGCTCATTCTGAGGCTCTTCCAAACCTCACAGGTTGGGCTCAAAAGCGACTCATGCTTTGAGAGTCTTCACAATGAAGTCAGAAGAGCCCTGTGACTGCCACCTCTGCCCTCACTGCCTCATTTTTTTTCCTGTACTGAGTTCCCTTGAACCTATCTAGCAAGCCCTATGACAGCACAGGCTTCTCTGCTCTCAAGGGTAGGAAGCCAGTGAGTGAGGCCATGGGGTGCATTTAGAAGGGATGCAAAGACTAAGGATGTTGTACCTTTGAAAAAGATGGGGAAAGATCTCTGTCTTAAAAGTACTCTGTAGGGCACACAATCTAATCCCAGTACTCATGAGGTTAAAGCAGAAAGATGATGAACCCAAGACCAACCAGCCCATGTGATGCAGTAAATTAAAGGCCAACCTGGACTGTATAGTAACACTCTTGTCTTTGGTGGCAGGGAGTACCTACAGATAATGAACACTCCCAATTTCAACCCATATTCACTTTGCAAACATTGGAAGAGGCTAGCTTCTGAGTTACTATTCTTGGTGATGTTTTGAATGAGAATGGCTCCCTCATATATCTGAATGTTTAGTTCCCAGTTGGTGAGTTAGGAAGGATTAAAGAGGTGTAGTCTTATTGGAGAAGGTGTGCCACTAGGGGTGGGCTTTGGGTTTCAGAGCCCACACATCAGGCCATCTCACTCTCTCTACCTCCAACTTCCAGATAAGATGTAAGCTCTCAGGTCCTGCTCCAGCTCCACGCCTGCTTGCCTGACTGCTGCCTTGCTTCCTATCAAGATGTTCATGGACCAACCCTCTGAAACTATAAGCAAGCCTCCAATTAAATGCTTTCTTTTTTAAGTTGCTTTGATCACGCTGTCTTTTCACAGTAATACAAAAGTAACTAAGACAGCACTATGCTCTGAGAGGAACTATTTGCTCTGCACCAGCATCCTAGAGAAAGCTGGTCCTCAGCAGGAGCCATATGATGGTAATGCACATGGGAATTTCAATTAGACGTTTATCTGCCTATGCTGATGTGTGTTAAATTTAACCCTAAATTATAGCCCTTCAGAGTAATTCTGTCTCCCCTCTGCTTCTCTCCAATTTTGGTTTGGGTTTGTGAGAAGTCTGCTGGTAAAAATGAAGCAATACCAGTAACTTATCTACAAATTACAGGAAGGAGAAAGTAGGGTAAAAAAGACCAAGAAACTTAAAACAAGTTTGAGCAACCACATCCGAGCCAAGCAGGAAACAATAGGAGACTGTTCTCACTTACAGGGAAGGAAGGCAACTTGCACAGGACTATTGTTAAACAAGTCACAAATGGTAGTCATCTTGTCAGCCATTCTAGTTTTTCCAACAATAGGCATCAGAAGGTGGGGCTTTGATCTCACACTCAGAGAAACCATCTTCTCCTGTGCCAGCAACTCCAGTTCAGCCACTCACACAAGCAGTGGATATGTCTCCCACAGTGGAGGCTGGACCTCTGCCCTAAGAGGAGACCATGGGGATAAAGGACAGACCCCCTGAAATCCATCTAAGTGATGGATGGCCAGTAACCATCCGCTCTGTGCTTTTGTTTAAGCTGCAAACCAGAGCCTGCCTCTTGTGTCCTACTTGTGGTCATGTACTGCAGTTCTGTAGACATCACCATGGAATAAAACCAGGACAATCTCTTCGTATTATTTCTTACAGCTGCATGCAAATCTACAATTACACCATTAAAAAAAAAAAGTCTACACACTAGCAGAGGAATTAATGAAGAAAATGGGCATAAAAAAGTGATTACTGAATGCTTAGTCACAGTGGGACATTTACATCATCCCCTTCAACATTCAAGGAACATCATGGAGAAGGCGGAAAAAATGCAAGAGTTACAGGATGGAGTAGTATGCCATGGATAACTGTGTCCCAATCATGACATGGCCACTGCACTCATGAACTCAAAAATTGCTGTGATAACCTGCATGAGACCTGACTCACCAACATTCTATCATGGAGTCAGGGGACTTACAAGGCCCCACCCCTCCTCAATGACCTACAGGCAGTTAATGGTAGCTGGAACAAGAGGCTCAGTCTCCAAAGACCCCAGTCCTCTGTGAGGCTGTATTGACAGTAGTAGTTTCTGAGAAAGAAAGAAACATTTTCTTCAGTGGTGTAGCCACTGGTAATGTACCCATGCTCCTTTATGGAGAGCTACTAAAATTCCCTGGTCTTTAGGAAAAATAAAAAAGGAAATGAAAGCAGAAGGGGAACTAGTTGGAAAAGGGAAGCAGATCATTAGGAGTGAGATGGAGACAAGACGGTGTAATGGGAGTTGAATATGAGAAAATACTTTATATGCACGTGTGAAAATGTCATAATGAAATCTGTTATGTATAATCAATATATGCCAATAAGAAACACAAATAAAAAGAAGATGGGTATATACACATAATAGATTATTCAGCCTTTAAAATCTAAAGAAATTTGACAATGGATAGTAAAATGGACAAACCCTGAGGACACGGTCTACGTGTAGTGAACCGATAACAGAAGAGAAATACATGATTCTACCTCTTTACATAAGGTATCTAAAAGCATCAGACTCAGTGGCAGAAGGTGGGACAGTGTGTGCAGGATCAGGAAAGTGGAAAGGGTTCAAGGGGAATACAATTTTCATTTTGCAGGTGGCTCTGGAGTACGTGGAGAGCATGCTGGCCTGCTCTATGAATGAGCTCAGGCGATCTCTGAGATACTGTTGGCAACAATAATGCATTATGCATTTAAAAGCTTGATAAGGGGCTGGGAGATGGCTTGGTCAGTAAAGCGTTTGCCATGCAAACACCAGAACTTAACTTTGAGTGACCAGCACCACATCGCAAACCGGCACAGAGCTGGGAGGCAGAGAAAGACGTTTTCTTGGAGCCCACTAACCAGCCAATCTAGCTGAATCAGTGAACTCTAAGTTGAGTGAGAGACTCGTTTCAAAGAAAACAAGAAAATAGAAAGCAGCTGAGGAAGACATTATGACATCAACCTCTGGCCTCAACATGAAGGTGCACAGACATGTATATTTGAATGTGCTCACACATCACACACTCACAGGTTTAAAAGGTGAAACTCATGTTAAATGTTCTTGCCACCTGTGACAAACAGTACCCTAAGGAACTCTGGGATCATCCTGCAACCCCATGTCTAACCTCAACACTGCCTGGGGAAGACATTCTGGGAAGAGCCTGGGTAACTAAACTGGGGCTTGGAAATAGTGTCAAACAAAAGACTTCAAAAGGACCGAAGACATTTTAAACTGTTATTAATATAAACGGAGTGTCAATGAGCAGCAGGCTAAGGCTAGGTGGGGACAAGGCAAAATAAACAACAAACACACGTCTCTTGGGGACAGTCTCTGAGAGGCTTCCTCAGAAGTGTCCGTAACAGGGACCAGACTGTCTGACCCCTCACCAATCTTCAAAAGTCTGGACTCATAAGTGAAACTCTAAATTTCAATGCTGGCAATTCATAAAACTTTCTTTTGACCACTATGAAGAACAAACCAAGCAGGCCAGAGGATCAGGCTACAATCTACTAGGCATTTGCCTAGCATTTGGGATCTATTTTCTCTTTATCCTTACTGACAGTCCCTGGAACCCAGCTTACTTTTTCTGGTTTCTAAGTGGGGTGAAACAACTTGTCCACAGTTATCTAGCTAGGAGGGGCTGGATAGGTGATGGGGCTCTGCTGCTTGTGCTGAGTTAGTACTGCTTTATTGCATTCAGCTTTTGCATTCCCCAGAAGCTACTTAAGAAGTCACAGAGAGGTCTAGAGAGATGGCTCAGCTATTAAGAATGCTTGATCCTCTTGCAGAGGAGCAGAGTTCAGTTCCCAGCACCTATGGTGGGTGGCTCATAACCACCTGTAACTCCAGCTCTATGGGATCCAACACCTTCTTCTGGCCTCCAGAGGCACCTGCATGTGCACCCACAAAACATGCAGGTACAACAACACAGGTTCCACCATGCCCCACATATTCATGTGGGCTTCCTGCTGGAGCACCAGTAATAAAGATTAAACCTCATGAAACAGTCCTGGTACAAGGTGCTTCCCGCTTCTCTCAGATGCCTTTCATGTCACAGTCTATGCAATTGTAGACATGATAGCAGCCACAAGAAACTCAACTCCAACGGTGCATGTGGTAAGGACATAGGTGGGTTGGGGGGAAAAGAGCAAGGAAAAGAGACCCAGGCAGCATGGGGCTCAGGACACCTGAGCAGGAGAGTAGGAGGGATGACATCCAAGTACTAGGACAAGTAGGAAAGACTCCAGGAAGTCACAGTACCTACCTTAGGTGTTTCCCTTTCCAGTTTGCAAAGTGCAACTCTAAGCTCTGTAGAAACCAATATGGCTAGACATACTTAGTCATAGTTTTTAGTAATTACCTCGAAGTCAAGAACTTCCACTTCTATGGAAACATAAGATGATCTGAGAATATGGCACACATACTCCCCAGAATGACTTCAGGATGGGTGGGACAGCAGCTGTGCACAAGGAAAAGCCATCCAAATTGCTGTATTAGAACATCCCACTGTTCTCACACTGGACCTGCGACATTCACAGATGGTCACTACCTAACCTCTGTGAACATATGTGCCTCAGAGAGGTTATTCCCTCAACTCTCATTCTCTCTCAGAAATACTGCCTTGTATACACAACATCTAAGGACAAGGCTTAGACAATCCATCCAGCAACTCCCGATTGATCAAATCCACTGTTTATGTTGGACTCCAGATTTTCCCAGTGCACATCTATAACTGTATCCCAGACCACTTTACACATCTTCACCAATGTGTAATAAAAATGTTTTTAACTCCAGAAAAATATGAATTAGCAAAACAAGTATGCTTCTTATTGAAGTGTAGACACTGCCCCAGAGTAACTTACAGAACTTCTGGGAACATCCTGAGTAGGCTTTGGGTAAGTCTCAGATAGATCGCCATTCAGAATGACTTCAGCCAAAGAGTTCACGAGCGGAGCATGATGTATAATGAGGAAGACCTGGAGAAAGGGAAAATGGGATATGCATTGAGGAGCTCACACCTCCAGGCTCCTCCTTCCCAATCCAAAATTCCCATGCTGAGGATGGTCCCATCAAGGAAAAAGAAGCCCCTCAACTCTGAGGGCTTCTTTGCCACCCTGTTGCCTATTTGGCTAGCTGTTCTTACTTGGGAGTACATCTACGCCATTGCTGCTCAAGAGGAGCATTGTGGGACAGGGGCAGCCTGGCCAGCACACTCCTTCCTTTCTGTGGCATGCAAGTGCCAAGTACCATCATAAGAAGACTAGTCAAAGAGTGTTAAAGGGGCAGTGATGCTGAGATTCCAACACTGGAATTGTCCCAAGCACTGCTGTGGGTTTCAGCATGCTGGGGTCACAGCAGTGTTGCAGGTGGAAGCCACAGGAGTCAGAGGTAGATCCAGACAGGCTAGGATGTAGAGCAGAAAGCTTGGGTTGTCACCCACTGTCCTGCTTCAGAATATTCAGAAGAACGACTTACGGAATCAGGGTGATCAAAACTGACCTGTCAAGTTGGTCTGAACACATGCACTACCTTGTTTTAAAATGAAAAGATGGGTCAGTGAGGTGGCTCAACATGCCTGACAACCTGAGTTCAATACCCATAACCCACAATAGGAGAGAACTGACTGCACAAAGTTGTTCCCTGACCTCCATATGCATACTATGGCATATGTGCTAAGCCCTACTTCATGCACATACACATTAATAATGAATTTTAAAGGCAAAAGATGTCAATAGATGCAGTATAGTATGTGGTATATCCATATATATATATATATATACACACTGTGATCCACATACCTGACATACCTGGATCCCTGGCAAGTGTACAGATCCTAGCGGACAGATCTCTACCTATGCACTGAGCCCTACCCATGGACAGGTCACTGCATATGGATGAATCCCTGCCTGTGGATGCATCTCCGTGGGCAGACCTTTGCCTGTACACAGATCTCTGCTTGTGTACTGACCCACGCCTGTGGACAAATCTCTGCAGATAGATGGACCCCTGCAGATGAACAGATCCTTGCAGTTAACTGCATGTAATGCCCATTTTCCTGGAGAAGCAGGAGTGTGGTAGGAGGGCTTCCTCACAGAAGAGATATGGAAGTGTGGCTAGACCAAGCCATCTGTATCATGTTCTAAAGATGAGAGACACAGCTATTTTAAGGGATGGCATCACCTGTCACACTAAATTGATGCCACTGATGTGAGTTTTCACAGTAGCTATGCTGAAGATATTTGTGAGCATGTGTCAACTTTACAGAAATGTAAATGCTTTAAGGGCAGAGCATTTAAACTGGATTTCAAGTTTTCACACATTTAGACTACATTATAATTAAGCTAAATGACCATGTAAGGGAGGAAGGGCTTAAGGTTTTTCTTTCCTTTCTCTTCCCTGCACTCTCCAGACAGGGTTTCTCTGTGTAGCCTTGTCTATCCTGGACTTGCTTTGTAGACCAGGTTGGCCTCAAACTCACAGAGATCCACCTGCCTCTGCCACATGAGTACTGGAATTAAAGGCATGAGCCACCACACCCAGCTAGGGCTCAAGATTTTTAACTCAATTTTTGTTCAACATTTATTGATTTGTGTGTCGGGGGTGGGGGCATGTGAATACCATGGCAAGATTGCAACATAAGAGAACAGATAAAGGGAGAAGGTTCTTCCCTTCTACCTTGTAGGTTCCAGGTATCAAACTTGGTTCATCAGACTCGTCCTCAAGAACTTTACCTGCTGAGAAATTTTGTTAGCCCAAGCTTTTTAATTCAGAAGAGATCTTTTAAGGACCATGAAATCTAAGGAATAATGAACTAAAGTTATGTGATTTGAGAGATACTGGAAGAAACAACAGTGCCTGGGCTCCTAGTCCTTTACTAAGACAGTAAGAGGTGTTTCTCAGAGGGAGGCTGAAGCAGCCGCAGGAGTTGGTGATGCTCCTCAGAGGAAAGCCTGCCTCTGTGATGCTCCAACAGCTGAGGGGTTGTGAGAATGACTTTGTTTATTGGACTCCTATAGCTAAGCTGAGCAACTGACCTGTTTTGAGTCTTGCCAGACTCCCAGAATCCCCAGCAGGAGATGCTGGCAGGTGTGTCAGCACAAAGGGTTGCCAGGAGAAGCTGTCCTGTGCTAAGGTTGGTGGTACAGAGAGGCCTCAGTCAAAGCAGGTCTCGGAGACAGCAAATAGAGCCTCCAGAACAAGGCTCCAGGTTGCAAGCAGTGGTCAGGCTGTGTCTGGATCCAATTAGCCTCTCCACTGTGGGGATATGGTAACTGAACCTCTCCGCAGGCCAGCAGAAGCCAGCATCACCCCAAACTACCTCAAGTAGTAGGAATCCCACTAAAAGGGATCAACCCTGGTACCATGGCAAGTATGGAAACAGGGCTCTAAGCAAATATCTGGCTACTTGACAGCTGGGTGAAGTGGCCTACGAATCTGGACTGCTAGTAATAAAAATATTTCTAAGGTTATGTAACTGGGTCACCATGGAGTTTTTCCCCTTCTTGTAAATATTACATAATTATAACACGGAGGAAACAGTTGTTTAAGGAGGGAGGCAGGCAAACAGGCTTGAGACTCAAATCCCAGGCTAGGGCTGCTCTGAGATCCCTTTAGAAGGTGACCTAGAACCCAAACCATAACAGCCTCTCTACTGGCAGTCCTGGCAAGGCTATGTGCTGGACCATGGCTCTGAATGGGAAGTTGCCCAGCACTTGGAGCCCATTTCTAAGCACCATGAACAAAATCCACACAAATCCACATCTCCAGGGGATGGAGAGCACGAGCCAGTTGTTTGGGAAGCCTCCTCTAGAAATCAACAGCACGGATTCCAGGCATCATTTCCCTTTACTGTCCATGAAGTTAAGCCCTACGTGGTGTATAGAAAACATAACATTCTTTCTTTGTGTTGAAACTTTATTTCAAGAGAGAGGCCAAAGAGCTAGCTAGGCACCTTGGACACACCACAGGACCCTATATGTGTAGGAGACAATGGAGGCAGAACAAACGTACCTGGGAAAGAAGATAGAGGGACACTGGCAGGCTGATTTTTGGCCGTTCTCCTCCCTAGTGAAGGATAGAGGAAAAAGAGGTAGCTCAGGTCACAAAAGGCAGACCCAGAACACTGAAGACCACAAGTCCTCAGTTCAAACAAAAAGTGTACCCCCTTCACCACTGTGCCATAAAAAGCTCACTCTGAGGCTAGCCTTTCCCCTAAGAATCCTGCACAGCCCTATCTTGGCAGCTGATCCAATGGAGGTGCTTACTTCCAAAGTTACAGAAATGCTTGTTCCCCAGCTGGGCATGGGAGAGTCTAGAGGACAGCCTCTCTCTATATTTTCAAGAAGAGGGCTTCACAATATAGGCAAGGTGCAACTTGGGACCCTCTGACCTCCAAAACAAAATAAATACATAACAATAAATCCAGCTCATTGCGTGCCCTCAGCTTCAAGATGGCCCATGTCAGGGTAGTCCTGAGAGGGAGGTATCTTTAGGCTTCCAGTTTTGTGCCTTGTCCAAGGAAAAGGCAGAGATGATCCCAATCCCAGGCCTCAGTACTGCTATCCAGTATGAGCTGTGGCTTCCTTTCGCTGTTTCTACTCATTAGTGGGAAGAAAGTCCATGTTCTAGGTCCAAAAAGAAGGTAATATATACTTGGACACATCTAATGAGGTTCCTTGCATGGAGACAGCTGGGATTCTGTTCTTTATAAGGCTGCATACATCTGTGTTCCCTTGCTCTCTCTCCCTCCAACCTTAACTCTGAAGGAATGACTGAAGCCTCTTTCCCTGAAGCAGCTTTTCTCCTGGGGATTCCAGAACCAGCCACCCATGGCATCACTTAGAGACAGGTTACTAGTGCAGATCCCCTGTCTAATGCAAGCCTGCTGAATCAGAGCCCCTGAGGTGAGACAGTGTCCCAGGAAGCTACCACCCTCTACCCCAATGGAGGACTCAGGCTGAAAACTTGTATCTAATCAGAGGACCTTTCTCTGAGCATGCTCCAGAACTTCCTATGAGTTTTACATAAAAGTTCTGGTGCTGCTTGTAATTCTCTGAGAACTAGCTCTGGTGACCACCAGAGAAAGCTGTAGGGACAGCAGCACCTCATGGATGGCACACAGGAGCCCAGAGGCTGAGTTCTAAGGTCTCTTGCTTCCCTCTGATACCAGGTATCATAAATGTTTTGGTCACTTTCTCAACAATAAGGGATTTGAAAGGCCTTTCCCTAGGATGTGAAGCTTTGCTACTCCCTTTCCTACTCCCAAGAGGCTGTTCCAGGCAAAGGCAGGAGACTATCGCTCTTGGAAGATACGTGCAGGAAGCAGTGGGCAGTGCAGACTCACCTTTTCCGGGTTCTCCAGTGAGTACACATAGAGTGGCAAGAAGAGCCTGTTGAGCAGGTGGTCTGTGAGCACATCATTGAGGAACTCACAGTTGATGATCAGGATGTCATTGAGATAGTGAAGGTGGTCCAGGTGCTCAGCCACCAGGTCACTCAGTTTCCCTCTATTCCGGTGCCTGTGTGAGAAATGTTCCTCTCAGCCCGGAAGCCAAGGCTTGCAGCCTTCAGCATAAATAGAAGACACATGTAGAGACACATTCACTCCCACATCCATTGGGTAACCTAGTCAATTAGGTTAGCTAGTGTAGAGAGTCTCTTGATTATCTACACTGCCCCCAAGAGGAAGATAGACAAAAGAAAATATACAGGACCACTGAAAAACATTTTAGAACTCCTAAGGCTGTTTCCCCCTGATGGCCTTGGCAAAGGCACCCCACAACTGTAGCTCCAAACAAGTAGGGGTAAGCTAAGCAAAGAAAAACAGTGAGCCCTTTGTAGAAAGCCACTGCACAATAGTCTAGTCACTGGCCAACATGGTAAGATTCCCCAGCTCCCCAGATGACAGTACTAATGGAGCCAGAAATCCCACCAAGCAGAGTGCTCCAGAGGAATGGAACATGGAGAAAGAAGGCCTTACTCCGCAGCTCTGGCTACCACATGGCAGGGACACAGAACAAAGACAACACTCTTCCTTGAGTCCCTGCTGGAGGCTTCTGTGACTTTGCAGCAAGCAACAACCATACTGCCGTGTTTCCGGGGTGTAGTCAAAAGAACAGAGTCAAAGCAGCCAGAAACAGTTCACTATCTCTAAAGCAGAAAGTGGGCAAAGAGCAATCAGCGGGGGAATGGTGCACTGTACTTGAATCAGCGTTAATACTACCTAAGCTTCAGAAGTCCATTTCAGAAGACAGAGTTGGAAGATAAAAGCCAGAGCAAAGAGAAGGTTCCACTAACAAACACCCATTATTGACATTTGGTTTGCAAGTTTTTCTTTCTCCCTCTAGACAATATAAAATTTGTTTACTATCCTTCTAAAAGCAATGTGTATCAAGCAGGTAAGTACCAGCAGGCTTAGAGTTGCTTATACATTATTCAGGGCAGTTACTCCATACTATACACACTTTCACTAGATACCAATAAGAAAGCTGCATTGCAAAGGCCAAATATAATGAGAATCTATAAACTCACCTCACCAGAGACCCAGCACACACACACACACACACACACACAGAGTTCCATACTGTCCCCTTAAGATGCCATCAGAAACTGGCTTTAATGGGCTTTTAACATGTCTCACTTTTTAATATTTTCATTTAGAAAAACTTTACTGAAGTAACGTCCACAGGTGGATTTAACAGCATCTGTCATATCAGCGACTCCCCAACTCAGAAAAGGAATTGTGTGTATGATGAAATTGGGGACTAAGTCTAGGGCCTCGTGCATGTTAGGCACATGTTCTACCCCTGAGCTACATTCCTACGCCTCTTTTTACTTTAATTTAAAACAGAGTCTCACTCAGTTGCCCAGGCCAGTGGCTATGTCGCCAAGACAGGCCTTAGACTTTTGATCTTCCTGTTTAAACCTCCTGAGTATATGGGATGACAGGCTGAGCTACCTGGCCCAGCTGAGGAAGCCTTAACTGTTGGATCTTTCTGCAGACAGTCCCTCCAGCCTTCTATGAAAGTTGCACTGACACCTATGAAAGTTGTACCTGAGCCTTTTTAGACAACCCTTGCCACAGAACTCTGCCCCACCCCACCCCACTGTCTCTCACAGTATCTACTGGGTAATTAGAGTTGACACCATCATAACTGGCCACTGCAGAGCTACACAGATAACCATGAGTTACTCCTTCCTTAAGCCATGTCGTTCTTTCTGGAAAAAAGTGCCTAGGCTTACATCTGAGGCTGTGATCCCCACGATTCTTATTTTCCAGAAGGCCCTGTCAGGCCTACCATTTCCCTAGCCTTCCTTCTTTCCCAGTGCTGGACTGCACATGTTCCTGGCTCCCTTGTCCTGGAGAGTTCCTTTCTGGGTCCCTCCAGTGTCCTGACCCCATCTAAGTGTACTTTTTACAACATGAGGCAAAGCTTTTTGGGGGGGCAGTGGTTCTCAAATGAGGGTGAAGTAATGTCAGGAGGCTTTTTCAGTTGTCCTGACATGGAGAGGTGCTATTAGCCACTGAATAGAAGAGGCGGGTCATGTAGGCTGTTAAACATTCTGCAAGGCAAAGATGGAACTACAGCAATGAGACGCTCAGTTCAGAAGGTCAACAGTACCAAGACAGGAAAGCCCACTTCAAGTCATCAATCCGAGGACAAAGTCACCACAACCGTCTAAACAGTTTTTTTTTTTTAAGTTTTTCTTGAGATACAATTCACTTACAATAAAACTCACTCATTTCATGTGCATAACTTAATGGGTTTTTAACATTTTTGCTTTTTCTTGGAGTGCTAGAAATTGAACTTCAGCAGGTACCAGCAAGTGCTCCATTTATGTTCATCACATCTGATTTCAGCACATTTTTAATCTTGTCTGCCACAAGCTCTGTACTCATTGGCAGTGGCTTTCTGACCCGGCCCTTTGAAACACCCCCTCATCCTGTACCCCAGCCTTAGGGAACCGCTAGTCTGATCTGTTTAGATTCGCCTCTTCTGGGCATTTCAGTGAAATCATAGGCAGTGAGGCGCAGTGTCTGCTGCCTTCACTCAGGGCAATGTTTCTGAGGTATATCCATATTACAGCATGTGTCAGCACTGCAGACCATTAATGGTTAAGAAATTACTAGTCCTCTGCATGGACAGACCACATGTGACCATTACGTGTCTATGTGGAAGAAGGGCACAGTGCATGTGCTGTCTACCTTTTGTGTAAGACAGGGTACCTCATTGCTCTAAAACTTACCAACTAGGGAAGCCGACCAAAAAAGCCTCCAAGGAATCACCTGTCTCTGCCAGTACTTTCACATAGGTTCCAAGAATAGAATTCAGAGTTTGTAAGGCAAGTGCTTCAGCGAGTGAACCTTGTACCCAGCTCTTCGCTTTGGTGACTCACATATCCTCATTTTCTGATCAGCAGCCTCACCGCACAGCTAGGGATGTACTGCCACTACCCATCTGGAGGCACGTGGGAAAATTCCAACTTCCCACTGTCCCTAACAGACAGGCAGAACCTTTTGCCATCTGAAGCCCTGACTCTGCCAACGCTGGCGTAAGTGCTGCTCCCCACACCTCCTTGTGGAGACACAGTGCTCCCTTCACCACCCTGTTTTCTAAGGAGACCACAGGAGCATTACTTACTCCTCATCTGTCTGCACACAGTTGTCAAGTTCGATCACATGGCTCCCAATGAACCAGACCAAATTGGAGAAGTACGGGACAGCGGTTTTGTCTCTGATGTAGTGCAGCATGGCCTGGTTATCCACTGAGAAGATGCACAGAAGAAGAAAACAGTAAGCCACCAAAAACTCAGGGACAGTTTAAACAAAACAGAACACCCAAACAAACCCAAAACCACCATGAAAAAGCCTTGCTACCATCTGAGACTCTCTGTCTTTCCTGGAAATACTTGGAAATATTTATCTGATTTATCAAACAAAGCAGTGCTGGTGCTACTCTCTCAATTAACACACTCAACTGTCACTGTTAAAATTGAGGGTGGCACATTCAGTGCACTGAAGAGGTTATATATCAGCACGGGGCAAGAGCTGACTACACTGCTCATGCAGCGCTCTCAAGGCAAGTATCCTGTGTTTACTAGTAATTGAGAAAGAGGAAAACCAGAGGTTAATAACTTACATGACACTGGAATAAGGAACAGGAATCGGCATTGGAGGAAAGGCAAAAACAGACAACAGTTAACAGGGTTAGGAACTGGAAAGGTGAGACAGCGGCCCAGAGAGACAAAGCCTAGGCAGGAGGCATCTAAACCAAAAGACACAGTTAGAAGAGAGCAAGAGAAAACAGAGCACAGGGTAGTGGAACAAATGTGCATGGCCAAGGTCACAAACTCATAAGTCTGCCAGGCCAATGGCTGCACAGTGAACAAAGTCTGAAGACTGAGAGTACAAATTAGGGAGTTAGCGCCCTAGCCCAGAAAGGAGCAGCTGCTTCTCAGCCTTTGACCACTTACTTCCCATGGGAGTGTGGGCCCAGAGCAGGCAAATGCACATCTTCAAGTCAGAAATGGACACCATGTAAAATAAGTTTTAAAATATGGGCACACACACACACCACGTGCACGCACACAGGCACACACACATTTTTCTTTGAGACAATGTCTCTCCCAGTTGTTCTGTATTTTTTTTTTTTCCAAGACCATCTGAGCCCACTAAAATGTGTCTCAAGACTGGTTTGAGTCTACAGGACCCTGTTTGCGACCTCTGGCTGGACCTCTGGTTCTGACAAACGCTCTTAAATTTAAAGTCATCTAAAATTAATAGAACCTTCCCTGGATGGCACCTTAAGTAATACCATCTTGACTCATGAGAGTCAAAGCTGTTGAATGACCACGAATCTAGAGGCATAGCTCTACTGTGGTCACCAGGATTCAGGAATTGTCTTAGGGGGCAGTGCCAGCTCCAAAACCCGCAGGCAAGCAGCCTGTATGGCAGCACAGGCGGGACTCCTGGAGAGGCTCTCTGCTGGAAACAGTGTTGGAGCATTAAATATATCTGAGAGGAAGGAGGAACCCACTAACACTTGGTGGCTGGCTGGGAACACAATACTGCCCCCTGCTGCTTGTGATATGAAATACTCTCATGCATATTTAGAGATAAAATATAAAATAGCTGTAACAGTATATTTTATCAGCCAAAGCACAAAAATTGAAAGCTAAAATTTTCAAGACAGTTTTGCTTTTGCTTTGTTTAACTAGCAACAAAGCTAGCCACTGCAAATCCCACAAAGACTTCTCAGGAAAGCCTACTAGGGGGCAGCAGCAGGGAGCAATACTAGAGCATGCAGCATAAAGTTTTCCACATGGGAACTGTGATATGCCTACTGTAAGACAAGCAGCTGTGGCTCATACTAGGCAAGCTCTCCAGCGACTCGGGAACTGTGCTCGGATGCACGGAGCCAGCACTCGGCCCACACCTGAGTGCATGAGGAAACTTGCCTTTGTAGACATTCAAGGTGATGGTTCTCACAGCAATTCGAACCATACTCTCTGGATGATTGAAGAACTTGATGGCTTCTGTGTATAGGGCAAAGTCATTGGTGTGCTAAAACAAAACAGACCAAAAAGTTACAAATCCACAACCCAGACCTGCTCTCAAACCTTTCTGAAATTTGTCAGGGACTGTGATAAAAGAAACAACAACAAATGATATTACCATGATGGGAAGTGAGACCAGGGGAGAGAAAAGGGTCCACAGAATGTCTGACCTGGCCTATCACAGCTGTGTGAGGAGGTATTTCCAAGCCCACTTGTTCATCTATAGAACAGGGGTACTAGCACCCACTTTCTAGCCTCTAGGATGAAATGAGGTCATTTCTGGTCCAATGCTCATCCCAGCACTTAATACCTACAGAGCATGGAAAAAAGCATTGGTTATGTCAGAGCCTGCTTGACGTATGCTCAGCATCTTTTGGCTGCTATACTGTTCTCCATTTGGAAACACTAGAAGCATAGTATTATCAGGGAGGCAGAGGGTACCAAGAGTCTCCTGCTGTTAAAAGGAGACAAAAAGAACTAATTAAATGGTGCAGAACATGACATCTCTGCCTTAGCCTGAGAAGACAGAGCAGAAGCAGTCTGGCAGTGTACTTTGCTACCCCCCTGTGGCCAATGTTTCCACATCGTTCAGGGACCAGCCTGTGAGTGGCTCTGGAGAGGAAGAACAGTGGAGATCCTCTAGGCCAGCTCTTCCTGAAATGGAGCTGGAGACTCAAAGCAACAATTATCTTAAAGGGGCAATTCCACTTTGAGGACTGGTCATCAAGTATGAATGTAAAAAGTAGAAACTACTGCCCTGGCTCAGACTAAAGAGGAAACTTTGGCCCACCTCAAACAAACAAACACAAGGCTCCTGGGATGAGCAGCTCTTCCACATCTATGGCTTCTGCCCTCCCACCATGACTCAAGAGGCCCCTGAGCAAAGACTCCTCTGGCCCTCTCTCTGGAATGGGTTTTCTTCCACATGGGTGAACCTTTGGGTGAAAGCTGTTCTCTGGACATGTTTACTAAGCACCTACTCAAGTGCATACATGTTTTGTGGTTTTTGGCTAGCATTTCCTCCTGACAGAGACTACTGAATCATAAAAATCAAGGTTCAGATGGTTGCCATAGCAAATGAAGGTTGATAGATGGTTTTTGCCCAAAATCAGAAAAAAGCTTAGGATTGTGGTCTGACTTCAAAAACAGGCTTTAAGCATGTGACAACCACTCAGGAGATACCTGCCACACAAATAACATGTGACTGTATGACGGCTGGCCTCCAGGTTGGTCCCCAAACATGTTCACCACCTGTGTCACCCTCACACTGGACCCACCCAACAGAGAGGCAGACCATGCCTGTGTGGGCACACAGTATGGCAGAAGTAAGTGTATGATGTGAGGCTGGTCGCAGAGAGCAGCACTGTTGTTGTGGTCTGTTGGGTCAGTCCCTCTAGGAAGCTGGCTGTAAGGATACTGGGTCCACCCTGGAGCAGGGTCAGCCATGCACAGCCATTCTATAACCACCCAGTGAAGCAGACCTGCAACCACACTGCAGCTTCCAGAGGACATTAGCTTCTGGGGCACTGTGCAAAATGGCCCTACTAAGCCAAGCCTCAAGTCCAGACACAATGAGAAGAGTGGGGTGCAATTCTAATCAGTGAGACGAGGAGAAGTCTGGGAAAGACTTCTGAGAAAGTTTTCTCCAAAGGGATCCGAGAAAGGAAGTGATATCAGGAATTCTGGCAGTAGCATGTGACTAAGTGATGTCTGGAGCTGCAATAGCCACTGTGACCATATGGGACTGAGCTTTGAACAAATGCCAGTTGCAGTTACTGAATAGGAACTTGGAAAAGCCTGGGCCTTTGATACAATGAGCTGGCATGTGAACTGAGCCGAGCACAGCTGCCGTTTGTACTTTTAAGTACATGAGCTAAAACTGACCTTATTCTCAAGCTCCTTGGAGCTATCAGAGTAGAATTTATGTGCGTTTTCAATAGTTCTTCCAAGGAATGTGATGTACCCAGGCCCTCAAAGACAGAAACCATATCTGTTGGAGGTTGGTTTGATGCATGTTATTGGCCCTGAAGATCTGGTTACACCTATCTTTGTTTTGTAAACCTGCCTAAGACATACCTGACTGGTTGATTAAACAGCCTATACCTGGGCAGGGCAGAACGGGGTAGGCATAGCTAAGGTTCCTGGGCTTTAGAGGACAGAGAGGATTAGTAGACAGACTGGAAGAGAGGAGGAAGGAGGACGCCAGGATAGGTTAAGTGGAGAAGGAACTACGTGGGCAAGGAGAAAAGACTCCAATAATGGCATGAAAAGGCCCAGATGAAGGATAAAAGCAAGTGTTTGTAATATTATGGATGGATGGAAGATAGGATGATTAAGGAGGATGACATTGGATGGGGGTGGGGAGACGGATGGTGAGGATATAGAAAGAGTGTAAGTGAAATATGTGCCTGGCCCAAGGTAAATAAGGCAATTATAAAATCTAACTGGTGTCTATGTCTTTTTATTTGATTTAGCAAGTTAAACAATACCGCTGTGATAATCTTAGGGCTAATAATAAACATAATATAGCCGAAAACACTCATTTTTTAATTTGTTATAACACGTATCACTTTACACAACTTTGAAGATATCTCATTTAGTCCAATCCCTGAAATCCAAAACGAGGTATATAGTTTCACCTCATTTCTCAAAGGAAGTGGCTCAAAGAGATCTGGAAGTTCTCACACAGCAAGGAGTAGAAAAGCTATACCTAAATGCAGTTTCTGCTGTTTTCAACAAGATAACCTCTGGATATTTTCCTCCCTGACAAGAAAAATTGAGTTTTGCATTAAAAATAGAAAGGTAACTGTTCAATTAAAGGAAAAAGTTTATGGGGCTTAGCAGCTGAGAATGCCTACTATATGGTCATGAGGACCAGAGGCCCAATCCCAGCATTCACTTAATAAGCCCGACACGCCTCATATGCCTATAACCCACCACTGAGACAGGCAGAGACAGGAGGATAACTGGGGATCGCTGGCTGCCAGCCTTCTTGAAGGACACAAGCTCCAGGTTTAGAAAGAGATCCAAAGAAACAAAGCAGAGAGTGACAAAGGAGGATTTTCAGAGCCCTCACTTGGCCTCCATGAACCCTGAATACACATGTGCAAAACACACACACACACACACACACACACACACACACACACACACACACA
>NW_026596415.1:4083073-4097621 GCF_907164565.1 Psammomys obesus
ACACACACACACACACACACACACACACACACACACACACACACACATTTAAAAAGAGAATATTCTTGTCAAGTATTTCAAATCCTGTGCTGAGGAGAGTGCTTTGTAGATACACTCTTGACCATACAGAGCAAAGGCAACCATGCGGGGATTAGCTTGACACCACACCTGCTGGTCACCACTCACCTCATTGTAAAAGAAGTGGACAGTGTGGTTGTTGAGCTTTAATGAAAGTGTTTTCAGGAACGATATGTAATATGCCATGATCTCCTCGTCGGAAAAGTCAAATTTATGGACAATGATCGAATTGACATAGTTATTAGACAGCAAATAATCTAGGAGAGAGAAGACAAAGTGAAAACAGGTGAGCTCGCATGGGTAAAAGGCCAGCAAAGGCTTCTGGATAATGAACATAGGATTGAAACTAGCTAAGCACAAAGGGTAGGCTCCCCTTTACTCCTCAAAGAACTCACACACTAGGCAGGACCACTAGCAAGCACACAGACCCATCCAGGAAGAGCCTGTGGCCTCCTTTGTGAACCAAAAGGGACAAACCCATGCATGTTTTCTGTTCATTGCTAGCTAAGTTCAGTGTGGAGCTGAGGGCAGGAAGAACAGGCATGAGGGTACTGTTACAAGGCACCTGCAAATGAGGAAGGGCCTCATTTTAATAAAGAGCTGCCTCACATGGCCGTCAAAAGACAATGTCATGCCTGAATGCCAGAAAGGGCTGCACATGTCTTCAATCTTCCTAATCTACTGACAACTTCCTAAGGGCCACTGCATCCTTACCGTGTGGCCGGCACCAGGTTAACCCTCTCAGGTCCTACTTCCCCTACACTTACCTGGTCCTAAGGGGAGCAGCACTACTAACACCCTTGACTGAAGAGGTCCCACCTCTGTCAGGAAGGCTGGCCTCGCCAACAGAGCATACACTTTATGAAGGGATATAGCCCAGGTGGTGAGGATGTCAATGCCACTACCACTCACTTAGCCAGCAAGATCAGCCAAACCAACCCTAGCGATAACACGGTGAAAGATATCGCAGCCAGCCTGCCCTCACACCCTTGATACCTGAGGCAGCTCTTGGGGCCAGTTCCATGAGAGGCCAGAAGGGTTGGGTGGGGTCCTAAAAATCTTAACACGTTGTAAAATGAGTCATGGTCACAGTGCTACAAGTAAGCTTACTTTATGTAGAAGTAAAACTGTATATAACCTCAAGTTCCCACACATATTTAACACATAAGCATGTGAGCCTCAGGTGTCTGGCTTGTGGGATATTATGCAGATGTATGTTTGTAGGCTCCACTCACTTAGGACCTAGCACATTCACAGTTCCTCAGGATGTTGTTCATACCCCTGCCCATCTCTACAGACTTGGGTGCCTATTTATGAACTTTACCCAGAGAAATCACAGGACAAGTGCTGTCTGTGGCTGGTCTCTCACTCATCGCTACATCTGAGTGTTGTCACACTGCTGTATGTGGCAGCCCCACTACCTCCCCCCATCTTTGTTGCTATTTAGTGTTCCATTTCTTAATCTGTCCTTGATGTATTTATCCATGTCTGGTTTGTCATGTAACATAAAACTAGGTGTTTCTGTTAACAGGAATACTTGTCACAATGTGGCTAGGGACAACCGGGGAGGAACAATAGGCTAACAGGTGAAGGGATGTAGGATATCTTAGTGAGTCCTATATTTATAGGCTCCTGGGCCACAAATGGCACAAAAGCTAGAAGCTTTAGGCATGTTAAAAAAAAAAAAAAAAAAGACTCCGATACACTCTATACCTGCAACAGCCACAGGCTCATCTGCTCCCCATAGGGACTTTTCTAAGTCTTCTAAAAGATGGCTCTGTGGGGGTTAGGGGTCAGTGAAGGGGCCTGTTGTGTGGCTGGGATTTTCTACTAAACCCTTGCTTGTGGCTGACATCCTGTGATATTCTGTTATAATAAACCTGGGAGTCAGTATGTCATCTCAGTCTCTTGGGCCTCTGTCACTTAGGTCACCGAACAAACAGACAACAGTGGCCTTTGAGCAATGGCTCCGTGTAATAAAATAATATTGAAAGCCTGGAAAGCACCTAGATGCTCACAGTCAGGTTCATTTAATAAGAACGCAGCTGTGAGCCCAAGCTGGGGGAGGAGAGATGCAGGAACAACAGACAACAGGATGGGATGGAAGTGGGGGAAGTGACTCTACAGACAACTGTAGAGTAGAGTCGGAGGCTACACACACCCGGCTGCACTTTTGTAATTAAGTTTGTTGTTTTACAATGACTTTTTCCCTCAAAAACTGGGGGGGGGGGGGGGGGGGGGGGGGGGGGTAAGGGGCCAGAGAGGGGGAGGGGGGGGGGGGGGGGGGGGGGGAAGCAGCTGGGTATAGGGACACATAACTGTAACCTTAGCATTTAGGGGCAGGAAGATCAAGAGTTTGAGGCCAACCTGGACCACCTAGAGAAAAACTGCCTCAAAACTATTTTTAATTAACTATCCAGAAGCCATGCTCGTGGGCGCACACCTGTAATGCCAGCATGCAGGGAGGCAGAGGCAGGTGGGTTTCTGTGAGTTCCAGGCCAGTCTTGTCTACAAAGTGAGTCCAGGACAGCCAAGACAAAAAAAACCTGTCCAGAAAGGGAGAGGAGTGTGTCTGTCAGGGCTTCTCAGGCAGGGCACCACACTGTTCCCAGTTCCTTTTAAAGCCACACACATGTCACTTTTGTATAGAACTAAAATAGTTAACACTGATTCAAAGAGCAGAAAGGGTCACCAGGGGCTGTGTGTGGAGGAAGTTGGGGAGGCTGGCTGAAGGTCACAAGACCTTAGTTTTGTGAGGCAGCTAAATTCTCAACGTACAGAACGGTGACGGGTGATGACAGCTAACAGCCCTCTACTGGATGTCTGAAATTCCTGAGAGAGTAGGACCTAGGAGGTGATGAATATGTCAGCTGGACAGCAGAGATCACTTCAAAGTATTCATGTCAGATCTTCAAGCTACTACACCAAGAAGCTAAGACTTTTAAAGCATTAACTTTCAATTTCTAGCTGTAGATGGATTGCAAATGGGTCAACAGAGATAAAACTCCAGGACCTTGTACTCAAGACTCTGGCTGGAATTGTCCCAGTGGCCTCAGCAACATCCCCGGGTATTGAGTTCTGGCTGAGCCCTGATCCTGTCCCTCAGAGCTACATCTTACTCTCAGGGCTTAGAGACCACACTTGTTTCACATCTAGTGAAACAGAAGCTGATAACAAGGGAAACCACGCAGGGAGACAGGAATTAGCTCCTTATGTCAGGCTGTGGTCAGGGGAAGGAAGAGAAGTCTCTGTGGCTGCAGCACCACCTACCGGCCACTGCTGAGGTCATCACACAGCAAGACTCCAGACCCTACAGAAGGGTTACCACTTTTACCTACCAGACCCTTGTCCGGACTTGTCCCAGGAATTCAGTACCTGCCTTTGTTCTGGGCAATCCGTTTCTCTCCCCTTCAAGAGCAGGATCTGGGCTCTGCTACATTTGGGGTAGGCAAGCTAGCAGAGAATAATATGAAGCTGGCTCAGTCCCAGTGTGGATAAGAGTCTGGTCTAGGCAATGCTCTACTGAAGGTCTGTCCCTGGTACTGCAGGATGTCTAGCAGGCCCTGTGCTTGGATGGACTATGACAACCAAGACAAGCTCCAGATGTCAGCAGTGTACCCAGAAAATACCAGCACCCAATTGAGGACCACTGAGCTTATTCTCCTGTGCTAAAATCTCTTCTCTGTTCTGGACTTGCTAGAATTGTACTTTGGTCCAGGACTCAAACCTTCTTGGAGTTACAATAACCCCTGCCTCCCAGAGATGGTTGTTACAGATGAATAAACTGGGAATTTTGAAGGTAGAGCTGAGTGAAACTCTTGCTCTTTGGGCAGCAAAACTGAAGCAGGCGGGTGGGAGCTAAGGCCTCTTTAAAAGTGCTAGCTGGAGTGCCTGACTACTCAGCCATTAGGTCTTCAAAACTGAACCATACAGAGGGATGCAGCCCCCTCCCCACAACTGCTCCACTCAGCAGAGAATTTCATAGAACCCCACCAACTGTCCCAACACATTCAAAGGCTGCAGTTGTCACCCCCACTCCCCCCATGACTGCATGTGATGACAGGGCTTTAAGAGTAATTAAGGTTAAATGAGTCTGCAGGGTCAGGGTTCAACCAACCCTGACAGAATCAGTAACCCCACAGGAGTCAAAGAGAGCAACTCTTCACCTCATTCTCTCCTAGGCATGGCCAGCTACAGTGAGAAGGTGGCAGAGGTCTAACATGTCCCTCAGTTCATGTGTCACCACCCCTATTCCTGTAACAAGGCAGTGTTAGGAGACAAGGATTAATGAGTGGCATTTAGTAACAGGGTGAGGCTATCATGAGTGGGTTCATGTGTTTCTCACCATGAGTTTTCCCTCTTCTGGCTCTTGACTAGTTAATTACCTTAAGAGCAAGTTACTGTGGGCAGGCAAGAGGGCTCAGCAAGTAAAGGTTCTTGCTGCTAAGTCTGATGAGCTGAGTTCCAACCCTGGGACTGACAGGGTAGAGGGAGAGAACTGACTCCCACAAGCTATCTCCTCACTTCCACATGTACTTTGCATTATGTGCACACACACACACATACACACACACACACACAAACACACACACGAGTATATATATGCACACAAATAAAAAAATCTTTTCAAAGAAACACTTGAAGCTTTGCAATGTGGGGATTACCTACACTGTAAAGCTCACAAATTAAACAAAACAAAACAAAACAACAAAAATAAAAAAAAAACAGGTTACCATGTGCTTAATGACCAAATACTTGGTCTCTTTCACACTGCATTTTTGGCCATGAATTGAAGCAGCAGAAGATGTGGATGCCTCAGTTTGAACTTCTTGGCCTTCAAAATATTAAGCCAAAATAGAGCTCATTCTTTTAAATGACCTAGTTTCTCAGGGCTGGAGAGATGACTCAGTGGTTAAGAGCAGCACTGGCTGTTTTCCAGAGGATATGGGTTTGATTCTCAGCACCCACATGGAGGCTCATAACCATCTCTAACTCCAAATAGGTAATATCCAATACCCTATTTTGGGCCTCCACAGGTTCCAGGCACTCACATAGAACACAGACATGTACAGGCAAAACAACCATGCACGTAAGAAATACAAAAATATTTTAAATTATCTAGTCTCAGAGTTTGCTCTAGTAACAGAAAACAGACTGAGATAGTGGTTGTCTCTTAGCTGAGAAGACAGGCCCCTCCGCAATCACCCCTGAGTTCCGCTGCAAAGTGGATCTCCATCCTCCAAAGCAGAGAGCAAACTCTTCTGTCCAAGCCACTAGGCCTCTTTGGGTAAAGCCTGGGCAGAATAAACTACGTGGGAACTAACATACAGAACCAGCTGACACCTGGCAGTACACAGGCAAATGGCAAGCAGTGTCCTTACAGAGCGACGTCTCATGGCTGATGTTCTCAAAGAGAATGTTCAAGGTCTGCAGCAGCTGTACGCACACGTAGCGGCCTGATTTCTGTCGCAGAATGTTCAAGAAGAAAACAAACATGTTCTTCTCCAGGAAGAAGCTGGGGAGAGAGTGAGAAAGGGTCAGCTCATCTGTGCAGGCTTGCCCTGTCAAACTACCAGTGGCAAGCCTAGACTGTGACTCCTGTCCGTACAGGCTCAGTGCCCATGATGCCATCTGCAGCTAAGGACAGCACACGATGTCTCTCTTGCTGTCTCAGCACACGAGGCCAGTAATGGCTCCAGAAAGAGGATGCCCCTTACCTGCTAAGTGGTCACACAAGCATCGTTCTCCAGCATGCAGACAAACTACATCCTTAGCTTCCCCAATGAAACCTATTTCCTTTGCACTCCCATATTCAAGGGCAAGAAAATACAAGAACTGAGCTTCCCTGCAGGGCCAGATGATGCTGAGAGACAGCAGAGCTTTTCACTTCTGTTCTCAAGTTTGCAGCTTCCATATCCCTGGGCAAAGAACTTGAAGAAAGGCGAAGACACTGATGTGATGGAGGGAACCTACAGAGTCCCTGGGGCTGGCTACTTTTGCCTTCCTGTGCTGGAAGGATACATGGCTAGGAACACTGGCCTGGAGGCATGGTACAAGCTGAAAATGTGACCTTCAGTGCCTTCCTTTAAGAAAGAAGATGTTATCTCTATTTATTTGTTTAGTGTATTTGACCAAGATCAGTTTGGAACAGTCAGCAGTCAAAGGCTGGGGATCCAGATCAGTTGGTGGAGTGCCTGCCCAGCATCACATAAGGCAGGTGTGGAGGCATACATCAGTAATTCCAGCATGTGGGCAGTAGAGGCTGGAGAATCAGAAGTCTAAGGTCATTCTCTTGGCTACATTGTAAGTTCAAAGCTAGCCTAGAATGCAAGAGAGACCCTGCCTCTCGGGGAGTGGGGGAGGAAAGAAGGAAGGAAGGAAGGAAGGAAGGAAGGAAGGAGGGAGGGAGGGAGGGAGGGAGGGAGGAAGGGAGGGAGGGAGGGAGGGAGGGAGGGAGGGAGGGAGGAAGGAAGGAAGGAAAGAAAAGCCTTGTAGTCATATAAGTTTACTGGTTGACTCAATTCTTGGTGCCTCTCTCCCCTTAACTGTCAGCTCCACAGGGATGGGACCAGTGGCCTGATACTCACTGCCACACAATTCTGTTTGAATCCATGAAAGGATAAGTAAATGATAAAATATGACCATAAACAACAACAAATCCATAAAATCTTTCTCCATTCTGACTCCAGAAGCCCATCTGCCTGTACACACTGCTCCTACTGACCCCCAGAACATTTCTGGCATCTGTCTCCCCTTTAGGTTACACAAAACGGTGACTCTGCAAGATCATGAGCACACTCAATACTACAGGATGGCCAATGGAGAAAGCTGTCAAACATCTGAGCCTGGATTTTGCTGTAGGGGTGACTTAGTAGTCTACGTGTGACACTCTCAAGGTAAATGTCTTTATCTTTGTGTGTATGGTGTATATGTCTGTGTTGGGACATGTATATACCATGGCAAGTACGTGGAAGTCAGAGGAAGGCTTTGGATGTTGGTCCTCACCTTCTACCTTGTTTGAGGCAGGTGTCATTGCTGCTGCATATATCAGCAATGTCTTCCATTTTCCAGGGATTCTTCTGTTTCTGCCTCTCATCTCACCATACAAGCACGGGGATTACAAACATGTGATATCACGCATAGCTTTTATATAGGTTCTGGGGGTTCGAATTCATGCTTGATGGCAAGTATTTTTCATCTTTCCAGCTTGGTAGACTGTGGGTATGAGAGGATCCTTTATTGTCTACCAGCTACACATGGGGATACCAACAGGACTTCCATGTGGGACACTGGGCAAATTTGCTAGATTGTCCTCTCAAAGCTCAGTACTGTTGCTGGCTCTCAGTAAACACACTAGGGCCTGGCAGATGGCTCAGTGGACATGTGCTTGCCTCAGAAGCATGAGTTCAGATCCCTAGAACCCACGTAAAAGCTGGGTAGGTCTGGCAGGCTGCCTGTAATCAAGCTCTCAGGAAGCAGAGACAGGGATGTGGAGGACAAGATGGCCAGTTAGTCTAGAGCAGTGGTTCTCAACTTTCCTAGTGCTACAATCCTTTAATACAGTTCCTCATATCGTGGTGACCCCAACCACATAGTTATTTTTATTGTTTCTTTGTAACTGTAATGTTGCTACTGTTATGAACCATGATGTAAATATCTGCATTTCCCTGTGGTCTTAGGCGACCCTGGTGAAAGGGCCATGACGCAGATTGAGAATTGCTGGTCCAGACTGAATTAACAAGCTCTGGGTTCAGCAGGAGACCATATTTTAATAAGTTAAGTGGACAGTGATAGAGGACCCCTGACATCAACCTCTGATCTCCACACACAGGCATGTGTGTACACACACATGCACACCACCTACATGTCCAAATATGTTCCAATATGCATACACACCATGTACATATACATACAAGGCAATAAACTAAAATAAACACACTAAATGCTGGACTTCAGCAACTCTCCAAAGGCAGGACCTATTCATTTAGAACCTAACTATCCAGGACACTCCTCTTGCCCTGGAGTGGATGAGAGGGCACAACCTGGAACGCTATCCACAACATCTTCAGCTTTTCTAGAGAAACCCATTTCCATAGTGCTTCCATTTTTGACTTGCACCTCTACACTCTCTCAAGGACATTTGATATAGATGTTCAGGCAAGATGGAATTAGCATCAATTCCTGACTTCAACAGGAATGACTCATGGTGTACACTTGGAAAAACACCCAAAGGAAGAGGAAGAATCAAAAAAACAAAAGCACTGCAAGCCTTACTCAAACACAGAGCTGTCATTTTGATCGCCCCAAATCAGGATCTCAGTGATGGAACGGATGGTCTCCACCAGCAGGTTCCGGTTCTGTTCTGTGACAGTGGTGTTTTTAGTTAAAACATGGTACAGGTACCTAGAAGAGAGGGAAAGACAGGAGCTTACACAAACTGACATGAGAGTCAAGCCAAGGGCCACCGGGAAACACTCAGCATTGTAGTGGTTAAGTTTCTGTTAGCACACTTTCTCACTCAGGAAATGGACAGGATATAGAGGTAACCACCCAGGAAAAAATAGCAGAAGGGGCTCTGAAGTAATACATGACACAGACACATCTGTCAAGCCCTTGAAACCAGCACCGAAAAACTTCAGGGTGCAAACAAATCACAGAGCTGGCAAAATCAGAGGCTGCTGGGGCATGGCTGGGGATTCCGACTTAGTGGAGCAAGCAAGGCACACCTCGAAGTGACAAGTGATGGGTGCTCACAGATAGGAGATGGTGCCGAGTACCTGACAGAGGACTTAACAAAAGGCTGCTGAGATTCCGAGAGCACACACATAGAATAGAAAGCAGGACTCTGAGTGGGCTGGAATGAGTGCCTCCTGTCCATGGGGAACAAGCTCAGCTGCTACATCTAGAGTGAAATCGGTGGGCGAGGGTAAAGTCCAAAGGACATCACTGTCAGAGCCCTGGGCTTAATTAGGAAGAAAAGTAGAATCAATGAGGTGGCTCAAGACATCTTTCAGGGCCATCCTCAGTTTCTAAGTGGTGCTGGGAGCAAGAGAGTAGAGGGACTGTTCTTCCCACAGTCCAGAAAAGTAGGGAACAGAAATGCAGAAGCATGAAGGTGGGATACTTTAAGAACAGCCTCAAGTGTTTAGTGTTCTGTGATGTTCTTTCCATGCTGGGCAACGACCCCATTGCCTCAGACATGCTAGATAAGGCTCTCCACCAAGCTACAACCTCCATCTCCCGTTTTCATTATTGTATTTTATTTTGAGGTAAAGTCTCAGTAATTTGACCCAACTGGCCTTGAACTGGCTCTGTAGCCCAGGCAAACCTAGAACTTGTAGGTTCATCTTGGCCTCCCATGCAACCAGGACTGCAGTCTTGTCCAGCCTGAAATACAATTTTTAATGTGCAACAAGTAGTGAAACCATCTAAAAAGATAAATCACCCAATCTCGGAGCTCAGGTCTACCTGCAGTGGTACGTGTGAGCACACAGGCCCACCTTCCTCTACAATGAAGTAACCCATCACCTGAACTGCCCTGGAACACGATGTAGAAACCTTGTTCCAAATCTATGTGTCCACTGTGATTCCAGTGCCTGCCTTCAAAGACGTTCAAAGAACGCGTTTCCAAACAGTGGTTCACAGGCCTCCTGCACCTGCCCTTCCTCTTTAAGTTCTTCCCTAGGAAGCTCCTGGGCAGCCCCACTGAATTAGGCTTTTGGGTGAATGGGTTAAAATGGTATGTGCACATGCATATGGGTGCAAACGCAGGGCCTCTTACATGCCAAGCTTGAGCTCTACAACAGAGTTATATCTCCAGGCTTCCTCACTAAAATGTGAGTTTCTGCACCATTCCTAATGTGGCTATCACTCTCCACACAATCCACAGGAAAATGCACACTCTCCCAGGAACAAGGTAATGCTGGCAGCATAGGCCAGGGAGTGGTCGATCCTTCCCACTCTGAAGATATAACATAGATATCCAGGAAGGTAGCATACATGCATTGGCATCACACATCACACTCCTGGCTCCAGGAAGCAGCAGTGTGGATGAGCACATCTACTCTAAGGGCCTGCACCTGCAGTGGACAGGATCTGAATTCAGCTGAGTGGGCTGTCTGCATAGACTGCCTTTGCTGCCTTATCAATCAGCAACTGCTGCTCATATGTCAAGGCTCAGCCAACCATCTCTCAATAAACCTTTGTTTGGAAAAGGGTTTTTCACTCCCATCCTCCAACTCCCATGGACCTGGCTGTTCCCTCTTCACTGGCACCTCTACCTTCTATGAAGTACTTACTAGTTCCCAGAGCACTGTGTTCTCAGTGGCCTGTCTCTCTAACTAGACTGGTACCTCCAGGTCAAGAAAATCATCGTAATGATCTTGGTGACTCTAACACAGTTCAGAACATCTGGTACACAGCAAGTGCTAATATAACTGCTGAATGAGGCAGAGGACAGTCTCCACTAATATAAGCTGGAGTATAGAATACAGGGTGAGGTAAAGTAAGGGTTCAAGGAATAACACAGAGCTGTGGGAAAGAGCTCAGCAGTCCTTGGAATCCAACAGTCTTAGGTTGATCCCTGGCCCTGGCACCTCCTAACTGTGGTCTGAGACAGGCATTTCACCTCACATCTCTGCAGCTCCATCTAAACACAGAAGTAACCACAGAGAACTTTGATTAGATATGGAGATATGAACAGCCAAGCACGGTGCCTGGCACACATGGTGCCTCCCACATGAGCAGCCTTAGCTGCTACTGTTATACTGTGGTTGTTATGATAGGGGGATGTTATAAGCATCCTTATCAGACTGGACAATTCCAGAGACAATGGAAAGTGATGTCAGGCTGGTTCCAGATAGTCAGGGAAAAAGGAAAAACTGAGGTGAGAAAGGTCCAAGGAACATGGAGGAGGAAGTGGAGTTTGAGAGTCACTTCTGAAGAGGCAGTAGAGTATGCGGGATATTACAGATACCTGCATTAGCACAGCCAGGTCTGACTATCTCCATCACAAATGACCCTGTGGTCATTTCACCTCACCTGTCCTTATAGTGGCATTGGGAAGAGTAGATACGTAAAATGAGAGATGACTAAGCTGGGTGTGGTCGAACATCTGTAATACCAGCACTAGGGAGGCTGAGGCAGGAGGACTACTTTGAGTTCAAGGCCAACCTAGACGGACTACACAGTGATACCTTCTCTCAAAAAATTAAAACAAATCTCAAAATTCAGGAGACAGAGGCAGGTGGATCTTTTTGAGTTTCAGGTCACCCAGGGTTACATAATGAGACCTTGTCCTGTCTACAAATGGAGTAGGAGAGAAGGAGGAGGAAGAACTAAAGTGATAGTTATTGTGATGGCTTGTTTCTTTATGTAATCACTTGTTTAAAAGTCCCATTAGGGAACTTTTCTCATGGAGGCTGACGATGCACCCTCAAGGACCCAATGACTACCTTGTGAAAACTAAGTCCAGACATGAGAAGCACTCTTTTGAGTTGTTGGCCAGGGCTATCTAAAGAGACTCCTAAAACACACACCCTGTTGCTATTGTTCTTGGTTACCCTCAAGAGGCAGAAGGCAAGTTTCTATTGCTGAAGAAACCATGCACTACAGAAAGAGGGTCCAAAACCCCTGAGCGGGAACTGCCCTGAACGCCTCCTCCCTGAGAACTAGCTTTCATGGTATCAACAGGCAAAGGAGGGAGGCAACCAACAGCCCTTCCAGATATGAGGCCTATGAGCCACATCAGCAACTAGCCTGGCAGGATAACACTAAGGCTACAGGAGTAGCACATGTACCTGGATGGTAACTAACAGCTCTGATTAGACTTAAGACTTAAGCATGCCTGGTACTAGAAACCTAGCTATCTTAGTGCTAGTGAAGTCATAGTTATTGGAGAATCTACAGCCACTAATTTATTAAACCAGCATAACAACAATCCTTAACAACAATCTATAAATGTGTTCTTATACCCACAGATAAGTGTATCTTCACACCTAATCAAGGAAATGTCTCTTTGCAATAGAGGAGACTACTACAGAAATTCACAACCAATTAAAATACAGTTGTAACAGACACATCAACAAAACATTCCTCCACCTAAGGCTCATTACAGAAGAGGAGGTGGGAAGAATATAAGCACTAAGAGGATCAGGGAGTTTGCTGTGAGGTTGTGTCTCCTAGTAACATCAGAAGCTCCACCCACAAGGTCTCACCTACATGACTGCCCAAACATGATCTGAACAAGGATGACGCCAATGAACTGGATGGAGAAAAACCCATAAGAAAGAACTATAGGCAACTGAGAAAAGCTGGGAGCAGGAGAGGTGGTCTTCCCCCAGAAAAGAGCACACCAGTTGGTTGTGTACTGCCAAACAGCCCTGAAAGTATGCATACAAGTAACACTACATGGACTGAACACATTATATTTAGCAACATATATGTATATGCATCTACATATATGCATGCAATATATATTACAATTAGTGAAAAGAGGCCATGAATTTGAAGGAGAGAGGGGAGGGGTATATGAAGTGTTTTGAAGAAGAGAAGGGAAGGGAGAAATGTTGCAATTATAATCTTAAAAGAAAACAAAAAGAACAAAAATCCTAGTAGAAGGCTTTTTCAGATATGAAGAACAAGTCAGTCAACCACAGTCCTTTGGGAAGAGTTTAAAAGCTCCCATGAGCCTGACAAGGGAAGGCTTCACATGATTCTCAGGCTCACTCAAACACAGTATGTGCCCACTGTTGCCACTGCACAGGCTAAGACAGCACACGGGGCTTGGGTACATCCAGTCCTGCGGCCAGCCCCTGGCTGGGAAGCATGCCCAGAGTCCACATGGTCACAGCCTCTCCAACACTTGCTCTCAGCCTCTTGTGGTGGTGCAGTTCTACAGGCTTTCATGGTATCCTTTGGGGGGTTATACCTCAGGAAGGCTAGACAGTGCCTTCTCTTACGTGTTTATGGAAAATTTGCATTTCACCTTTGGGCCAGGGCCAATTACAAGACTTCTGCCCACTTTATTTATCCTTGGTGACTTATTAATGGAACTCTTTATTTATCCTATATATAAATCCTTTATTTATTCTATATACATATTCTTTGCTGGATAATAAATATTCTAGCTATTTTCCACAACTGTGGCACTGTGACCACAGATTTGAGATTGACTTTACTGGAGGGACCAGGAATGAAGAAACAACAGATGCATGTACAGCCAAGCCAAAGCTGGGTGGCCAGTGTACTCTGATGGACCACACCAGCAATCAGACATTCTACAGCTGAATAAGGAAGCAGGTTAGCTAATCTTGGCAGGGAATCTCTGTAGGGTAGCAGTCTTAGGCTACAGTTAGTTAGCTGGAAGGAGAGAGCTGCACACACTGTCAACATGTGAACTCAAGCCTTGCCATTTTCCTAAGCCTGACCCAGAGAAAGACTTGCTATTTCCCTTGGTTTGAGGCACTGGGGTCCTTAACATGACCATGTTATGTTCTGAATGTTCATTCATACACGGATGTACTTGATTCCCACTTGGCTTGCCTTTAAAATGATTTCATTAGTGAGTGTATGTGTATTATGGTGTAGAGGGCAAGCACACATACATCAGAACAGATGTGTGCAGTCAGAGGGTAACTTGCAAGATTAGTTCCTCTCCTTTCTCACTGGGTTAGGGAGTGAATTTAGGTCATCAGGCTTGCACAGCAAGCGCTTGTACCCACTGAGCTACCTTACCAGCCCTCTTCATTTAATAGAGTCAAACTTACCAATCTCTCCTTCGACAGCACTTTGAAACATTATTCTATTTGTTTGTTTACTTATGTGTGTATGTGGTTGTGTGCATGTGCATGGGTGAACACATATTATAATGTGTGTGGAATTCAGAGGACAGCTTTAGGGAGTTGTTTCTCTCTTTCCACCATGTGGGTCCCAAGGTTCAAACACAGATCACAAGGCTAGAGAGCAAGAACCTTAACCCACTGAGCCATCCTACAAACGGCACTCTTACTTATGCTAAGTTACAAAGGGTCCTATTTTTCTTGGATAGTACCAGGTATCAGCCCACGCTAATATACAACCTAGTATATTATATATATACTATATATATATATATATATATATATATATATATATATATATATATATATACCATCACTTACTAGGTCTTCATTTCTCTAACTCCAATGCCACCTTTTTCATTAGTCAGACAACCACATATGTGAATCTCTGCAGTTGCTCTAATTCTACTGATCTGTTTGCCTACTCCACATCAATCCTATACTTCCTAATACTGCAGCTTCATGATAAATCTTATATGTGGCACTTTATGCCCTCCAATTTCTTGCCTTCTAACCTGTCAGTATTATATTGGCCATTTTCAACCTTCTATATTTCCACAAATATTTTAAAACTGCCCCAATTTACACACACACACACACACACACACACACACACACACACACACACACAC
>NW_026596415.1:4097631-4148968 GCF_907164565.1 Psammomys obesus
CACACACACACACACACACACACACACACACACACACACACACACACGCTGCTAGGATTTCCCTCAACACTGCCCTCAATCCTAGCTAAATTTAGAGAGCTGACATCTTTACAACAGTTGGACATTACTTCACATGTCTTTTATTAGATTTATACCCAGGTAGTTCTTCTTCTTCTTCCTCCTCCTCCTCCGGCCCCCTCCCCCTACTGCTCTCCTCTTGTCTCCAATAAAACTCAGGATGTTGCACACATCAGTCACACACACACCCTGCCAGAGCTACATGGTTTCAGATGCTCCTTGGCATAGTGCAAACGGTATTGTTCAGCATGTCCACATTCCACAAGTCTGCTGCAAAGACACAGACATGCCCACTAGATTTCAAGTGCTAAAGCTCTACGATGGTCACATCTGTACCCTGCCCAGATTTTTGTCTCTTGAGTACCTAGAACACTGCTTTGAGTAATGCTTTAGGAAGAGACCTGCAAAATATGTTTACCTATGAGTAGTTGGGGAAGCTGACTGGATTAATACCTAGAACTTCAATGTTGCATCTTATTCTTGAGCTTTGAGAGAAAAGGTCATTAAAGTACTTTAGTGACACCAAGTCTCATAACTTCCTATTTTGCAATGTAATATGCATGTTAGAGAGATTGAAAACCTTGACAATAGGAAAAGAGAAGTGGAAACTGTCAGTTTCTCTGCTGCCCATGGCTGACTACTATTGTGTCCTTAGAAATTTTCTTCTATTTATATAGGTGGGGTTCATCCTAAGTCCATTTTGTTCCATTTTCCCCCACTTAGTGTAAAATAAAATCATGCTTGCTACTGATGACTGTTTACGAGTATCTAATGAAAAGGATGACCACAGCAATGTCTCTTGCCTTTTCCAGGAGTATTAAGATTACTACTGCATGGATGTTGCAAAGACTTCCTGTGCCAAGCTGAATCCCTAGCTAGATCAGTTTCAGAAGACTAAATCATAACTTTGGGTTTTAACTACAGCAAATAAAGATCACTCTGTTACAAAGATGACGACCACTGCAATGATGCTTTCCTGTTGAACTGTGTATACATTTATATCTTATTCTAAAGCTAAGTAAGTATGCTTGCTATTGCAAGCTCTGTCCACAGCTCTGGAGTTGGCCCTCTAGGTGGGTGAGGAAGGAGCCTGGAGAGCCTACACCATATGGGCGGAGCCATGATCAAAACCGGGCAATTGTATCCCAATCTACTATTTTAAGCAAAAACAAAACCAAAACAAAACAAAACAAAAAAACAGCAATGGCTGGGTCTGTAGCTCAGTTTGTAGGATGCCTGCATACTATGCACGAAGCCTTCGGTTCAATCTCAGCATAACACATAGCCATCCTAGCACACAGCTGCATTTCCAGCACTTGGGAGATGGATTTGGGAAGATCTGAGGTTCAAGGCCATCCTCAGCTACATAAAAAGTTTGAGGCCAGCCGGGAACACACAGGATTTTGTCAAGAAACAAAAAACAAAAACAAGAAAAAGAAGAACAGCTCAAGCAATGAAATAGATAGAAACAATATTTTTATAAGCAATGTATTTGCATGGACTTATAAGGTCCCAGCACAAAACTGAATACATAAAAATCAAAGCAAAACAAAGCAAAACCGCCCACGAGTTACAAACTCCTTCCAATGCTCAGGAAACACCCTGGAAGATGGAGGTGTTATGAAATGCTCTTCTGGTCACCTGCACAAGTTGAACCCAAAAGAAAGGTCAACACTCCAGCAGGTAGTGCTAATTGGATTTAGTAGGTTACAAAGAAAAGGAAAGAACACAAAGGTGGGAGAGGATGTGCTGGGGAGGAGGACAGTGTGGGAGGAGGAACTCGGGAATGAATACACTCAATATGCAATGCATATATGTATGTAATTGCCAGAGAATAAAGATATTCACCAGTGAGAAAAATTTTACAAAAGCACGAAAGCAGTACCAGATGATACGGAAGGGTCTCAGATAAGGAAGCTCATCAGTGCCCAAGAGAAGTCCAGCACACCTGGAATCTCAGTACCAGACTCCACACACTGGCAAGCTTGCAATGCCTAGACTGAAAACCTATAGCCTTCTGCCAGCATGCGACCAGTACACCAGAGGCTCAATACCAAGGACTACAGATGCAAACAAATACACCTCCTCCCCAGACCTCGCTTTCCCAAGAGTCTTATTTCACAAGTCAAACCACAGCAGTTAACAAAAGCCTGTGTTGATGGAAACCAATCTTATGTCTATTTTAGAGAGAGAAACCTGAGGCCCAACTTCTCTCCAGAAGGCAGTTTCTGATGACTTGTGCCGAATGCCTCTGGGAAGTTCCTATTGGAAAAATGTAGAAATTTGTCCACAAGCTGGACTGGAGGTGTACATAGCATGACAGGAGAACTGGAAATCCATCCCTAAACCACACTTGCCTGCAGATTTTGATGTCGTAGGTATGAGAAAGAAGTTGGGGACATTGTCTGTTTGGCCTATTCAGCAGCTGAGATCCCCTTCTGGGCCACTCTAGCTAGCAGAACCAGGAGGTACCCCATATAAGGTGGAACAGACTGGAGGATTAGGGGAAGGTGTTAAACAGTGTACTTCTGGTGAATCACCCCCAAAGACATCAAACCAGGCCAGACAGTATAGCTGGGCCCATGATACAAGGCACTGGTGTAGGCAGGGCCATCTGCCCTAGGAAAGGCCAAAGCTCCTGCACAGGCTCTATTAGAAAAGAATGGCCAGGAGTACCTCTTTGGTTCACCCTGAGACTTGTATTTTCTAACCACTCACAATGTGTCCGGCTAGACACAGTACTGGACAATCCCCAACAGAACAGACTGATTCCTGCCTTCATGAAGCATATGTGCACATGGAAAGGACAAGCAGACATACAGAAACTAAGACAAAGTCTTAGGGCAAAACAACAAGCCTGTGGAACCCTGGCCAACTCCCTGGAGATCTAACTCAAGATCAGAATGAAGCGTAGAGAATCTACAAGATCTGGTAGCTAATCCACTCCCAAAAAGGAACAGGTAGTACATAATAGCATGAGACTCTCACTGGTCAAAGCCCTGGGGAAACTTGCATCGAAGCAGCAGTATTTTAAGGCTAGAGCTAGGTATTTGGATGGGCAGGAGAAAAGGAGGGAAGAGCCAAAGTGGAAAGAGCAAAGGTGCAGAGAGATGGCATGGAAGTATGTGCTGCTTAGTGAGAAAAGGGCCATCACAGTAACAAGCACAGTAACCCACCAAGGCATGGCTGTGGTGTTGAGTGGCTGCCTCCTCCAGGCTGGCCCTCCTTTACCTTCTTCAGCTCTTTACCTTCCTTGATGATACTGTTTGCAATATAAAGTCTAGATTCCCTAGAGTGGTTCATAAGGCCCGGTGGGATCTGACTTTAGTGCCTAGGGTCCTAAACCTCACAGAATGAATAGTTGGCATTTTGTCAGCATGAGCTATTCACCCAATCTTTCAGGAGACTCTCTGAGGTCAGCCTCCTGGGCCTTAGACATTCCCTCCACTCATACTCAGCCCTGCTACCCTACTACTTAGAAATAACTACTCATTTCTTAGATCCTGCAGGTCTGCATTTGGAGAGGTCTGCTCACCAGGAACAGTGATCCAAAGCTCAGTGGGTAAGGGCAGAGTCTGAAGGACTTTGAGACCTAAAAGAATTTAGCCTTTACAAAAGATGCTTGGCTGGCCTGACAACTGAGATCCCCATGCTCTCAGTGCTATCATGGCCAAAGGTACGTATCTCAGGAGCAGATGAGGGGCTGCTGGCCAGCTTTTCTTGGGACAAGCCTGTGGAACCCTGGCCAACTCTCTACAGATGTAACTCAAGATCAAAATGAAGCTTGGAGAATCTACAAGACCTGGTAGCTAATCCCATCAGTAGCAGCATGAGCTCCCATGCTGGCACATGTTTCCAAGCTTTGTGTGAAAAACACTGCTTCTTCAGGGCCATCCTTGCTCTCATTCTCTGTGCCCTAGCAAGAGTGGAGGTGGTCCCACATAAGGCTCCAGGCAGTGAGTGAACAGGCAAGACAAGTGGGCTTGAATGGGCGCAACACATTATCTTGTCTTTAGCTCAGAGATGGCATGAGTCCCCAGGTTGAAAAGAACATACTGGACTTCTGGCAACACTGAGAAAAGGAGATCTTACTACGGAGTGAATAGGACCACGATGCATGGATGAAACTGACAAAACAATTAAAAAGAAAAGGGGCTCTTTATGCCCATTTGGATGGCAAAGCTGATACAATGGTGTCCTGAACCTGTTGAGAATGAGACCAAGAGGAAAAAAGGCAGATTCCTGATAATTACATCTAAGCACATGTGCTCTGCCATGCTGTAGCTAGAACACAACATTCAGTACCAGGAGCTATTCAATAGACGCCACTAATACTTAATGATTCTCTAGCAGGATCTGTCACTTGGACCAATAATTTTGACACCACAAAATGACTAGAATTGAGACAACTGATAGAACCACGGTTCTATCAGTTTGTGGGCTCACAGTCCCCCTTTCCAAATGACATTTCAGTAACAATCAAAGGACTCCATAAGTAGAGGTTCTGCTTGGGGTAGACATCTGTCAGTTAATGGCATAGCCTTGTCTCTAGTGTGGGCAATAAACTACCAATAATGTATCATGAATAACCACCTGACTATTCCATCAGCCCGCAACTAAATGACTGGCCCAACTTGGTAGGTAAATAATTCAGGTACAGTTTTTCACTATTTAGTAAAAGTTAAACGTCATGTAACAGGAAAGTTTCTTTCCAGTTTGTAAGACGGAAGTGCTGTCAAGGAAAGGGTATTTTTAAAACAGGGTTTGAGCATGGTGACATAGCAATGTGTGTCTGTAATCCTAGCACTTAGGACCAAGAGTTTGAGGACAGCCAGAGCAAGACCCTGACTCTTTCCCCCTTATATCTCTGTTCCCACTGCAGAAAGAAAGAATATAAAAACCAACAACCAAAGAGCCCTATTCTCAATTTTCTTAAAACCTTGACTTCTCATTCCAACAACACTGTGCTAGGTCAGAGCAAGAATGTATTAGAGGCCAGCCAAGGTGATGCATGCCTGGAATCCCCCTGACTTAGAGATACTAAGGCAGGAGGACTATGAATTTTAGACCAACCTGGGCTATAGCAAGACCATGGTTTTTGGCTTGGTTTTGTTTTAAAGTATTTGGGACTGTTACTTAATAACTAGAAATGTGATTTATTCTAGTTTGCTTAAGACTTCCTGGTTTTAGCAATGAAAGTCCTATGTCCTGGGAACACCCCCCCCACCTCCAGTGCTGAACAAACTTTAGGTGTTCATCACCCTACATGTCAGATGAAGCCTCTTCCTTCTCACAGTCTTGTTTCCTATAGCTACCAAGACATACCTGGCTCTGCCACAAACCTGACTATGGTGTCCCCAATTTGGCTGTGCCATATGATGACACTTACCCATTTGGGGGTAGTCTGATATAGTGTTGCCTCCTCCAGAAAGCTTCTAAGAAGGGATTCCACAGAGCCCTGGGCCTGCTACAGTCCTTATATTTGACCCACTGCCGAGTCCTGACTCCACTGTGGTCTCCCAGCAGCAGCCAGCAGGCTCCCCCTGTGAACCAGCTGTTCTGTACCCAAGATGCTTACTATCATAGCGAGATAAAGGGCAGCACAAGCACTGGGGTAGGCACTAGCTGTCTGTGGCATCCTTTTCCAAGTCACCTTGGATCTTCTAAGTCCCATGCCAATCAATACCCAAGTCCCTGAGGCTGTGAAAGGGATTAAACAGATCAGCCTGAAGCAAGGCGGGCAAGCTCTTTTTCCTGTGATCTCAACAATGAACCTGAGATGTTCCCAGGATATTGGGAAGGAACCTGAGGCCCCTTACATTCCCAGGTGTGCACTGGTTGGCCAGCAAAGATATCCCATTGGGCATGACATGCAGCCCAGTTAAAAGCTTCCTTATACTGAGAGGTTTTATCCAGAAAGACACTATAACAAAGAAACTAGAGTTGAGACCTGCCTCTGGCAATCTTCAGCTGTTTCACCTTGGGGCAGGTGACTTAAGCTCTCTGAATCTTAGCCCCATGTCTGTATAATAGAAGCAATAAAAGAAAGGTCCTATAACTCATAGGCTTGTGATGACTATAAGAAAACAGGAAATCCTTAGCAAGACAATGTAACACAATAAATAAATGGGAATTTAAAGGGGCTATAGTCCTAAGTTAAGTGAGAGCCGGCAGATGCTTGGGCTGGTAGATGGCCCAGCCCCTCAGAATAACCACCCTCCCCTTCACAGCCACATCTACTCACACATTCCTTAAATCCTTCAGCCACTCATCCACACCCCACTTCTTTTTTGGGCCATCTGCCACCCCACTTAAGATTTCTGATTCACTACCAACCTCCACCCCACCCCATTCTTGCCCTCTAATCTCTTTCCTCTTCTTGGCTTCTCCACCCCAAACCACCCTGCTCTCTACTTTTGGAGATCCACAAACTTTACTAGACGCTTGCCCTGTGACAGAAGCCATTCTGTAACCTTAGGATCAAATGAAAGCCACATCTAATTTTTAGCTCACCAATCCCTTCTAGAGACCCTGTCTTCCATTCTGTTGGTACCCACCATCTTCCCATCCTGTTCTCTCCCTGAAGCCCTCCCTCCTCAAAGGTCTCTATCTTCCACCACTCTCTCTTTGCCACCCTCCTCTAATCCTGAGGCATCAGCTAGATCCTTGAATACAACTGCAAAGAAACCAGGCATCTTGCAAACAAACCAAGCAGCTTCTTATGTCCTGGAAGTATCAGTTTAACAAAAACTGGAAAGAAAGTGAAAATAAACAGAACCATAGAAGACAGGAGGGGTATAATGAATGAAACCAAGAGATAGAAAGGAACTGAGGTGGGCTGGGATGGCTTGGCTATCACTGTCAGCCATTTGCTGTCAATCAATACCAGGCCAACCACTTTGTATGCATGGCATCACCCAATTATTGTACACTTCATAGTTCCCACCTGGTAATGGCAAATTGGAAAGACCGAGAGATAAAATACGACCAAAGTTACAGTCATTAAGTGGCTGGGTCAGGATCTGAACACAGGTCTAACTCCAAAGCTAGCCTCTTCTATGTACTTTCCTGCTTCCCCCAGGACTCTGTAAGCCACCTGTCCTCTCTCAGAGTGCTATGGGTGACTATCCCTTTAGATTTCCTTCTGAAAATACTTTGTTCTTTTAATCACTGTTCCTTTTTAGAGCACTAGTACATGTTCTGCGCGTTTTGTTCATTCTCTTATCCAACCAATCCTAAAAATAACCACAGAAAGTAGTACTGTCACGCTATTCGTTTTACAGCTACGGAAACTGAAGCCTAAATACATATATACTGTTAACTAAATTCAAATTCAGATCTGGCCGATTCCCTGGCATCTGGCCTCTAAACTATGCAGTCCAAGAAGTGCCACCCCAAGAACCTCAGTAGCCACCGTCTGCCTCCCATCAAAACAACTCCAGTCCACAAACCAAAAACTCATCAATGCCCTTACTTTTCAGGTTGGGTGTCTGGAGACTGACAAATCACGCGACTTGTCCAAGGTCACAGGGCCAGGAACGACAGGGTCAGGGCTCGAAACAGTGCCCTGACTCCAAAGCCTTGCGGATAACCACCGCACTACCCTCCCGCGACTCCCTTGTCCTCCTCGCACCTCCGCGCCACGAAAACCAAGCCGGCGTCTGGGCGTCCGTGCCCGGCCCCACGGCCTCCCCTACGCGCGCCCCGCACACTCACTTCAGGTGGTCCAAGGAGTGGATGTTGCGGGAGGACTTGCCGTGGCCCCCGCCCACCCAGCTCCGCGAGCGGCCAAACATGTCCGCAGCCCAGCCCCGTCGCCCGCCTCACGGTTTCATATCCGATCCGCCCAGCGGCCCAGCGTCCGCGACCACATCTCAAGCCCAGCAGGTAGCGGCGGGGGTGGTGGAGAGACTGCCAAGCACCTTCCTCTCTGGCCCACAGCCCCGCACTGACATTCAGCCGGAACCGGCCGTTCGACCGCCGCGCTTTACGGCCGCCACCACAAGGAACTCTGGGAAATACAGTTCTCGAGCGAGGCTCCCGGCGACGAGACTCTGCGAACGGACTACAAGGACAGGCATGACTCACGCGACCGTCGAGAAGAGGCAAGGTAAGAGGAAGGGAGGAGGCGGGTCACTGTCGAGGTGGGCGGGTCATTGTCGAGGTTTGGTGAAGTTGGGGGAAAGAAACTCTGACCATATGGATTGTTAACTTTGTGATTGGGAAAAGGGGAGCGTGTCCTGAAACACCAGCTACTAGAGAAGCTGAGTCAAGAGGTCAGCAAATTGGAGATCACTCTGGGAAACTTGACGAGGTTTAGTTCTCTTAAATTAAAAAAAAAAAAAAAATGTTAAATTTGTGAGTGAGTGCGCGCGCGGAGAGTGCTTGCCTGCTTGTGGAAGTCAGTGTACAACTTTTGAAAGTAGGTTCTCGCCTTCCATCGTTTGGGTTCTGGGAGTTGAATTCAGGTCTTCAGTCTTGCCAGCAAGCATCTTTTAACAGACGAGTCATTTTGATGGCCCTAACTCTTTAAAATTTTTAAAGGGTGGGCATGTGGCTTCAATATCAAAATATTAAAAATTTAATAAAAATACATTAAGTGGTGCATATTATATGTCACTATCCTAAGTGATTTGCTATTTAATTCTCCCAATCCTATGAAGTAGATGCTGTTATTAACCTTATTTTACAATCTGGAAACTAAGTCATGGAGAAGTCAGGCACTTAACATGTGGCAGAGGCAGGGTTCAAGCCCATCTGCTTCTGTCAACAAAACAAATCAGTGACATTCTTGTTTGTCCTTAAAACTTTTTTCTTTTGCACTTCAGCCTTAAAACATCTTGGAAATATGCAAGCAGTAATGTACTAAGCCTAACCACGATGTATTTTCAGAGGTTTCCTCTGGTCTTCATCCAAAATCCGTGCTATTTCCAAACTAACACATTAAGAAAGAAAGGAAACTCCACACTTTCTGAATGAGTTTACACATACCTGAATTCCCTTCTCAGATTGGAAGTGGGACCTCTGTGGAAAGCAAAACTTTGTGGCTCAGAACCTACTCGTTTATTTGTACATCTCATAGCTGTTGAAGTACTGTGGCAACCCATTAACTGTCCTAAAAAAGAACTGAGTCAGGGACCAATGTTCTCTACAGTGCCCAGGACAAGACTTGGCACATGGTAGGTTTTAAAATAAATAGTGATAGAGTGAATAAATGATGGTTTGCACTGCTTTCAAGAATTTTAAAGCTAGGCACAGTGGCACACGCCTTTAATCCCAGCACTCAGGAAGGCAGAGACGGGGGGGGGGGGGAATGCTGTAAGTTCGAAGTCAGCCTGGTCTTCAAAGTGAGTCCAGGACAGCCAAGGCTACACAGAGAAACCCTGTCTCACAAAATGAAGAGAAAAAAAAAATAAGAGAAATGGAGGCCAGTGTCAGGTTAACGGTTTCCCCTATAATTGAGCTAAAGAGACAATAAAAGTCATGAAAGAAGAACACGTTTCATCCTCCAAAGAAAATGACCCAGGATCAACAGTTTTGAAAATCCATTTCTCTGGGATTTGGTTCCTCATCTGTGAAGAGGGAACATACTACATTGCCTTGTCCAGCTCTTATGAAGCTAAGTGTGAACTTAGGATAAAGGCCTATTAAGAGCTGAGGATACTTTGGGCATGATGGCAGAGACCTTAATCCAAGCACTCAGGAAACAGTGGCAGGTGGAACTCTGTGTATTCCAGGCCAGCCTGGTCTATAGCAAGTTTCAGGCCAGCCAGAAGCTACATAGTGAGCCCCTGTTTTGTTTTGTTTTGTTTTTTTGTTTGTTTGTTTGTTTTTTTTGGGGGGTGTTGTTGTTGTTTCAAGAACTGAGACTGTAGCTCAGTGGTAGAGCTACATCTTGTGTTTTGATCCCCAGCTGTTTAAACCGATGGAAGGCACTTTTGGCAAACTCATCTTCCTAAGGAAGCACAGGGGTTCCTCTGTCTGTGACAGAGAAATCTGAGCAGATATTTTCAACTACCTAGCATTATTAGTATTTTTTAAGCATGGACTACAAAGTAAAAAGAAACAATAAGCAATCTTACTGGCGTAAGATTTGACCCGCCTGTGGCGCTCTCCATCCAGGGGTCATGGACCCCCTATAATGGAGATCTTCAGGCAGCTGTCAAAGACACTCATTGTCTTTGATTTTTTTTTTCTTTCCCTGTCGTGGGGGGAAAAAAAGAAAAAAGAAAAGCGCTTTGGAAATAGCTAATATTTTCAGTGGAACTGCCGACACCACTTCTCCACTTGGCTTCATTTAAAATGGGGGAACCAAGTTCCAAAGAGGTGAGGCACCATACCTGATAAATTCTACGTGCAGAGGTTAGGGAGCGCCTACTGCCCAAGAGCAATCTAGAGACTGGGGAGCACTTCCAATGGAGCAAAGGGGTATCGGCCCCCCCACGACAGCTCGAGCCAATGAGCGTGGAGCATTGAGCTAACCAATGAACGCTGGAGAGCATGCGACTGGCCAATGAGCGCAGAGCCTCTGGGTAGGCGGTGCTGGGAAGCAGCAGAGCGACGCAGCGGCCGCAGAGATGGGCAGTGAGCCTGCGGGGGCGCCTCGGGGAGACCGCAGCGGGGACCCAGCCTTGACTCTCAGCTGCGGCGGGGGCGCGTGAGCGCGGCGCACCGAGCGAGCTGCTGGCCACTGCTAGGGGTGCCCTGAGGGGCTAGCGGCCCGTGTGGCCCGCATCCAGAAGCCTGGACTCTGTGACCCGGTCCTGAACATCTCGGGGGTCAAAGCGCATCTTTGGAGGCCGCCCGGGGCCCTGCGCTGCGCTCACCGAGCCCCGGGTCGCTCCCTGAATGGCCGAGCTGGCCCCTCGCCGGCCGCCTGGGCGCCGCAGCGGCTGAGGTCGCTGGGATAGCCCGGTCGCCGCCCCCACCGCCGGCCCCTGCATGCCCGGCGCCCGCGTCGCAGCCCACCTGGACGCTCTGGGTCCCCTAGTCTCCTACGGGCAGCCTCCGCTGCTGCCCTCTATGTTCTACGTGGGCCTGTTCTTCGTCAATGTGCTGATACTCTACTACGCCTTCCTCATGGAATACATCGTTCTCAACGTGGGCCTCGTCTTCCTGCCCGAGGACTTGGACCAGGCGCTGGTGGACCTCGGCGTACTCTCCGACCCAGGCTCTGGTCTTTATGATGCCGATTCGGAGCTCGACGTCTTCGATGGATATTTGGAGTAAGGTCTTGATTACTGTTCCCTACTTGCCCTCCACCATCTGCATCTCTTGGCCTGGACCAGCTGCCCGTATCATGCCACTGCCATTGGTTGGGGGCACTATCTGGACCGAGATGGGACCCCAGGAAGAGGCCCGTAAGTGCCCTTGAGATGAGGGTTATGGCGGGGGAGGGAGAAGGCGGTGTCCGCAGAGCAGACTAACATCCTTCCTCCAAGCCTCTGATTTCGCTGGCCACCTCTGGGTCTAACTCGAATGCTAGGAATACTAGTTACTAGAGAGATTCCTCCAAGGAAGGGGACCCAGGGTCTACATTAACATTTAGTGCGGTCATGCAGTTTACCCCATGACATGTGCAAAAAGCTTTGTACCCAAAACCTTTTGAGGTGGAGCTGTCAGCTCCTCCCCCAAGTCTCAGCCTGTCTTGTTGGTGACCTTGGGGGTTTGGGGAATGCTTATTTGTCCTGGAAGGATAGGCTGGTGTCTTAAGAGGCACTGGTCACTTTTGTTCCGCCGCCTCTTGAGGGACTAGTTAAACTCAGGGGCTTCAGGCCAAGGCTGTGAGAGTGGAAAGCTTCAGCAAACAGCGCCGCACTTCCTTTTGGCAGTGCGTCCACTGCTGTATCTGGAGTCAGGTTTCAGGGATCCTGGGTTGTTAGCAGCGCAGCTCAGATCCGCATTGACTATCAGTTTCTTAGGCTGCCGCTATGGAGTAAGCAGGCAGTTTTGGGCTGGAGCTGGCTTTGCCTGCAGTATTTCCAAGGCCTGCTAGGGTCAGCTTAAGGGACCACAGATGGTTGCACCTACCTTGGGGCTTTTACCAAGAAGCTTTGTTATTTGCTAGAGTAGGAAAATGTGAGTCAAGGGAGGAGTGGGTAAAGTATCCCAACAAGGAAAAGGGGGCAGCTGGGCTGTGTAAGAGAGAACATTTGTGCCAGGCAAGCTGTTGGGTCCAGTAAGGTGTCATGGGGCAGGCAGAGCCCTATAGCTGGGTAATGCTGGAACTTGGCGGGGCATAGAGTCAGAGTGTTAATGAAGGGGCATATGGAACTGGTGGGCAGGGGCTCCTTTTAGATAACAGATACTAATGTCACCCCAAGGAGGCTGTTAGCCCTCCTCTCCTGTGTTACCTGATTGCCAATATTGCCATAAGAGGGTGTCTTTGTTTTGGATACTGTGTCAGACTACCATGGCTCAAACAGCAAACATTTCATTCTCATAGTTTTCCAAAAGGCACTACATCAGAGGGACCCACTCTCATGACCTAATCACCCCTAACACCACCACAGCAGGGACAGGACTTCGGTCCACCTTTGTGACCAAACCACTTCTAACACCATCAGTGCAGGAAAAGGCTTTCCACGGTGGAATGGGAACACATTGTCTGTTGTAGAAATAATTTTCACTAAGAGGGAGATACTTGGAGACAAAGCAAGATATCTTTGAAGAACTCTTTAGTAAGTTTAGTGATATCATCACAGGAGCCAAGTGCAAGGAAGGGCATGTGTCAGATGCTCTGCATTCCTGCCACCCCGACATCCATTCTTTCATTGAACAAATGACTATTTGTTGAGTACTTGGTGAGCAAAGACAGATGGAAGCTGGCACACAGGCCCTTCTTGAGGAACACAAGTGGGCACCCAGAAACCCAGTGAGGAGTTTAGGGGCTCTGCTGCTGTGCTCACTTCTGTTTGTACAGTGCCTGGCCCCTGGCTGATGCTCTATGCTGAGTGATGCTCTATGCTCTATGAGAGGTGAACAGGGACGGGCTGCTTTAATTAGAGGGTCAGAGAAGGCCTCTGTAAAGGATGACAAATATGAGCTGAGGCCAGAGTTGATAGAAGGAGCCAGACAGAGTGCTCTGGAGCAAAGCAGTCTGGGCAGAGGGGACTCCTGTCACACCTTGAGACAGGACAGGCATGATTTAGTCAGCAGCTAAAAGGAAGCTGGAGACATAGTAGTGTAAAAGAGGTCAGTGGTGGGCTGTAGATGGCATGGCCAAGAGCAGGTAACATCCAGTGAAGGTTCTAGGCAGGGTATCACACAGTCCAGCTTATGTTCTTTAAAGATGACTGGTAGCTGTGAACAGAATGGGCTAAGGGGCCCAGTGTAAAAGCAAGGAGGCTGGTGAGGAGGCTGTTAGCTGTCCATCCAGAGGTGACAGGGGATTGGACAAGACCAGGTTAGTGACAATGGGGAAGACAGAGATAGAATCTCTGGGATCCATTCAAAACCTGAGTGGAGACCATGTATCACTGCTGGTTCTAGGCCTGCTGTGTGTCCACTCACGTAGTCATTCAATGCACACTGGCCCTTCTTTTTCTCACATAGGCTAGGCTAGGCCCCTGCGATCCCAAGCTAAATCTCTGTCCCTGAGCCAAATAGACTCTCAAACAGTATAACTTGGTGAAAATGTCTTATTTTATCTTCTTACTTACCATATCAACAGAAACTCTCCTGCTTCCAACTAAAAACATTGGCATATTCTAAGCTAAAAACCAAAGTTTGACATACTTTGCGGCAAATGCTGCTTGAGCAGAAACATCAAGAAGCATTTCTCAGGACACTCTTGCCTGACCCTGGGGGTAGGGAAGATGAGGAATATAGAAAATCCCCTTAACGAAGCCCATAGACTGCACTACCCCCAATCCAAACTAGAAGACTTGGTCCCAGGGCCAGAAAGGCCAGGACAAGAGGATTCAGAATGGATGACCAGCAGCAACCTGGAGTGACGTGACTCATCCTTGCCTCCTGGCCTCTTTCCTTACACAGAAGAGTCCCGGGCCAGGCATGCTTGTTCCCACTCATGCTTACATACACCTGTGTTCTAACAAGCTGGACTAAAAAGCACTAACAAAGGGCACGCACACAGGACATACTAGGCAGTGGGGGCTAGAGTGAATCTCAGCAAGAAAAAGAATGTCTACTGTTGTTCCATGAGTCCCTCACCTCTGGTATCTACCCACATAATTCAGCTTCTTACAGATTTACTGAATCTATTTGAAGAGTTGATGTAGAGCCAAGGTTGACTCTAAATTCAGATTGCAGGCCTAGCTACAGTTTGCGGATTGCTGTTTCACTCCACCCATTATTGGCCTCTTTTATAAAACAGGGGTAATGAAAACCTACCATGTTGAGAGGACGAAGAGTTGGACCTCCCTGCATAGTAACTGGCTCATGCACATCAGCCACTGCTATAAACAGGTAGGTGCAATCTGGAACCAACTGCCCTCACCTGGCTTGTGCATGATATTCATGGCTCATGACTAACAAAAGGATCAGGTCCATGAGCTCAGGGAACATGCCCATTGGCACACACATACACACACACATTTTCTCATGCACATAGTCCCCAGGGCACTGGTTCTAGAGCTCTGAAGAGTGGCAACTGCAAATTCTAAAGCATTCAGTGTGGCCCAGTGGGGTAGGAGGTTGGAGCTACTTGCTTGCTGGGAAAGAGGACTGAGTGCATGGCCTGAGAGCCTGAGGTGTGCCTTAGGGGTGGGATGGGGATTGCTGACAGCTAATCTGTTAGGTTAGAGGCACTTTAGCCTGGTTGATTACTTCAGAGTCCTCACAGGTGGCAGGTACCTACTGGACTTCCCTTGGCACATGAGGTTCTATGGAAGAGGCACTGTCTCTGGCCTGGGAATAATAGTGATGCCACCAGAGTCTGTGTAGCCTGGAACAGTGGGGCTGTAGAATAAGGGTGACCAATTCCTTGATCTGGCTTACTATCAGCCTCAGGTGGCTTCTCTGGGGACTGCAACTGCTTTCTCAGCCTTCCTTGCCTAGCTGTACCCTGTACTATCAACAGAATATTCAGCTGCACATGCCAGTGCCCAACTGGGATGCCCACTAGGACACTCCTTCCATGGGGATACCCATACACTCAGATGCCAGCTGTGGGAGACTCACAGGTAGCCTGTGTAGCTCTGTCAGGGCAAGGGAAGAAGCAGGACAACAGGAAGGAGGCTAAGGCTGTTGGATCTAGAGGTGTGGATCTAGGCAAGAGGCACGAGAGCTGTGGGCAGGCAGGTGTGTGCCCTTGTCTAACATGAGACGCTCAGAAGGTCACAGGGCTTTAGCAGTCCTGGCCATCCCTTTGGGAGGAAAGGTCTCCAGGCCAGCTGATATGCCAGTGGCCTCATGCCCTTGGCTCTGAGTTAACACAGACTGGACATTCCAGCCAGAAAAGCAGAGCCTACGTATCACATTTTTCTCCCAGCCCTAAACGAAGAATGGGAAGGCTTCTGTCAGATCATAGTACCTGCTGCCTCCATCCTGGAACTTTTGAAAGTACCAGCTGCATTTAGGAAATGAAGATCACATTGAAAGAGACACAGATGGGCTTTTTCTTTTCTTTTTTTTCTTTTTTTTGAGACAAGGTCTCACTATGTAACTCCAACTAGCCTTAAACTTCTTGCTCTTGCCTCCTGACTACTGGAATAACCTAGCCTTGCAAGTAAAGAGACTGAAGACCAGAAAGTGAGAGGCCCAGAGAACAAGGCCAAATGTCTTCTGCATAGCACAGAAGCCACCAGGATGCAGAAGAACCTTTCATGAGGGTCTGTCTCCTGAGCCCTGCCTCTAGCACTAACTCATGGCTTCCCCAGTCTGTCTCATCTGCATGCTTTCTTCTGTTATCCTGAATTTCTAAAAAAAAAAAAAAAAATTTAGAATTCCACACTGTCAGCAAAGTTGCAGGAAAAGCACCAACTCCTGAGCTCTTTTCACCAGCATTCTGTTCATGTGCTCAGTCGAGCCCACATTCTTCTCTGTGCATAGATTTGCATGTATATGAACACACATGCATGTTGGACAGCCATGTTCTGAAACCATTTGAGAGTGCATTGCAGAAATGATGTTCTTTTTGTTCCTGAATATTTTGGTTTATATTTTCCTAAAACAAAGTTATACTTGGTATCTGTAGTGCCCTTGTCAAAGCCAAAAAAACACTGGTTTGGTGATGGGTTCTTCTGTAACCAAGACTGGCTTAGAACCCCTGATCCTCCTGCTCTACCTCCCAGGAATTGGAATTACAGTTGGGTAATTCCACCGCACCTGGCCGAAATCAGCAGCTGGGGCGGAGAAATGACCCTGTGAATACTCTGATCTCCGGCTTTATTCGCATCACATTATATGCCCCATGAATATTATTTAATGATAAAAATGCAAGTTTTGGGGTTGCTACTTTCTTTATTCTGGATTGACTGCTGAGTATGTATGTCTTGGTACAATGCTGGCAATTTGCAAGAGGCTAGCTAGTCTGCCACTTGTGGACTGTCTCTGCCGGGGTTTGTCAAGTGTCTGTCTGGGTTCAGGGTTCCATTCAGGTGATGTAATCCTGGCAGAAAGACAGACCGAAGAAAAGAGTGTCCTCAGTACAGCGTTTTGAGAGCCACCCATCACCTACCATTGCTGGGTCCTGTTAACTGCAGTGATATGAGCTAGGTCTCTCCACTGTTGAGTTACTACTTTTTCCTTTTATAATTTAAGATGAATGATACCAGTTTTAATGCTTCATTTGTAAAAATAAAAAATAAAAAGATAGGCACACCTTTAATTCCAGTACTTAGGAGGCAGAGGCAGGTAGATCCCTGGCTCAAGGCTAGCCTGGTCTATAGAGTGAGTTCCAGGTCAACCAAGACTGTCTCAAAAAACAAACAAACAAAACAGTAACAGTAACAGAAACAGAAACTAACTAACTAACTAACTAACTAACTAACTAACTAACTAACTATCTATCTAAAACAACAACAACAGCAACAAAAGAGTCTCCTTTTTTATGTGGGCTTGTTTGTTCTTGAGGCAGGTAATTCAGGATGGCCTTGTATTTACTATTTAGCTTGTACTCACTATTTAGACTTCTTGCTGCTTCCGCTTCCCAAATTCGGGAGTTATAGTCATGGGTCACTACACCTGCTTTATTCTTATAGATGTGTAACACAATTCCCAAATTAGGGGAAGCAGGGGTGGGGCTGGGGGATGACATGGGGTTTCATGGATACTAGAAACGCACTCTGCCACCTGAAATACAGCCCCAGGCCCACCTTATTTTACTTTTTTTAGGTGTTTTTAAGGATCCAGCCTCACACATCCTAAACACACACCCTACTACTGAGGTGCACCCCCAAACTGCCTGGATCTATTTTTAAATGAATGCTATATCACCATGAGAAGGAAACCAGCCTTTCCTGGCATAGTTGAAAGTGAGTGCCAAGTAGGAAAGCCAGCTAATGGTTAAGGCCGGGACCTGCTTTATGTGTTGAACTGGTACTGCTAGATAAAGGTTCCTGGCACCAAACTGGAACATTCTCTGAGAAAGAATAAGGCTTGACTGAGAGCTGCAGAACAAGCTGTATGTTTGCTATGGAGGTGTGATGGTTCCAGCCTGCTCACACGACCCTTAAAAATTGTTTCCTATAGTTTTTGCAGTCACACATATTTGAGGTTTAAGCCTCCATTCTATCAAAGTCTTAGATAAGTGACATAACCTCTCCCATGCCTCAGTTTTCTCCTCTTTAAGATGGGAATAATGGCACCTGTCTAGGGGCTTGCAGTGATGTAGTGGGTTGGTGACTGATGTATAATTGATATGTGCAGCACCACATGATATATTAGACCAAGGGGACCCCTAGCCACAGGCACCTTCCCCTTCCTGGGATTCCTTGCTCTTCTGGGGTAGTAACCAGTAAAGAGCATCATTGTGGACTGCCCGGGGAACAGCCTGGGGTGGTGATGCTTGGTACCCACTGAATGTCAGCTGAGGCTGATAACCTTGCAGCTGTCATCCCAGGTGCCAAAAAGAAGGCCTTCTTCCCAGCTTCCTGCCCAGCAGTAACCTGGCTGGAAGCTTAAAACTAGGTGCCTCTCCCACATAGCTTCCCCTGAGCGTCACCTTGTGATGTTGACTGGGAAGGTCTCATTAGAGAGTGAGGGAAACTGAGGTTTGGGGCAGTTTGGTGACTCACCTTAGATGCCCAACAATGAGATAGCATAGCAGCATTGGCCCTCAAGCCATTCTCAATTGCCCAGAGTTTCTGAAGTGCAGTGCTGGGCTGGAGGAATCCCTGGCAGGTACCAGAGGAGTCAGGTTCATGGTGCCCTGACTTTCCTGCTCTTTTCTTTCTCAGGCTCCAGGCATGAAGACAGACAGTGGATTCCACTGTCTCTTTAGCGTTATCCCATGATCTTTTTTAGGACAAGTGCTTTTCTTTTTTTTCATAGTTATGACATTTCCTTTGAGACTTCTAGTTATGGTGGCACATGCTAATAAACCCAGCACACAGGAACCGAGGCAAGATCATGAATTTGAGGCCTGCCTATAGTTATAGTAAGACCCTACCTCAAAACAATAATAAAAATACTCTTGGCTTGGGCCAGGTCAAGTGCCTAACACCTCTAATTTCAGCACCACGGAGGCTGAGGCATCAGAGTTCTAGTCCAGCCTGTGTAGTCCAGGCTACACACTGAAGTTGTCTCAGAGAGAAAAACAAAACAAAACAAAACAAAACTACATTGTTAGGGTTTGTGAGATGGCTCAGCAGGTAAAGATACTTGCTTCCAAACCTAGTGACATGAATTAGAATCCCAGCTCATACACAGAAGAAGGAGAGACCAGACTCATGAAAGTTGTCCTCTGCCCTCCATACTTGTGCCATGGCAGGTAGATGAAATCCATTTTGGACCTCCATTAGTTCCTCAGGGCATTTCATTACTGTACTTGAATATTGTAGGATGCACAATACTCTAGCTAGGGAATGCTCAGCCTGTCTAAATAAGTAATGTCTAGGTGGTATATGACAAGCCTTGGGAACTGTTGGGCAGGCAAATGCAGAGGAGTCAGGGACAGCTGCAGACACACTGTAGATGGCCCATCGTGATGGGCATTCATAGCCAATGTGGGGTTAGAATCCAGGCCCTAGAAGCCGGCTCTCATCCAGGACTGGCCCATGTGGAGACAGGAAGCTTCTCTTCTGTCCTTGAAGCTGCCGGGGAGGTGGCCAGATTGCTGCCACACCCTTGGCCATGAGCCAGGTGGCCTCCTGCTGCAATCTGCCTCCAGCACAGAGATGCCGAATGTCTGCAGAGCTGGGCAAGCCATGCATTTTGGGTATGTGGAGAAAGTGAGGTTTGCTGTAGGTCTCTAGAAGGCTGTCTGTAAGAGAGGTGCTAAGTCCATTGCCCCCAAAATGCCATTTCTGCTTTCTGCCTACCACCTCAACCCTTAGATTTTATATTTTGTGTGTGCAGGGGTGGGCATGTGCAGGCCATGGTGCACACGTGGAAGTCAGAGAAAAACTTGTACAAGTTGGTCTTTTCCTTCTACCATGTGAATCCTGGGATCAAACTCAGGAAGTCAGGCTTGGCAGCAAGCACCTTTATCAGCTAAGCCATATTGCTGGCCCCTGAATTATTTCTTATATAGTTGTTTTCTTTAAGTCGACTTTCTAAAAGATTTATTTTTGTTATGTGAATGTTCCTGTGTGAGTCCATGTGCATGTAGGAGACCACAGAAGTCAGAAGAAGACATTGGATTGTCTGGAACTGGAGTCATAGGTAATTCTGAACCACCATGTGGGTGCTGGGAACAGAACCTGGGTCCCCTGCAAGAGCAGCAAGTGCTCTTAACCACTGAGCCACTCTCCAGTCCTTAAATTGGCCACTTGTTTGTTTGATTTAGAGACAGGGTTTCTCTGTGTAACAGCCCTGGCTATCCTGGAACTCACTCTGTAGGGCAGGCTACCCTCACAGAGATCCACCTGCTTCTGCCTCTGGAGTGCTGGGATTAAAGGCATGCACCACCACCATCACCACCACCCAGTCTCCTAAACTGATTTTTAAGAGTAAACAAGAAAAAAAATGTTTTGAAAGGAGAGGAACTGATGTGGGCAGGCACCTGACATCATTGGCTATAACTAAGAGCCTCAGCAAATGGCCTGGAGATCAGCGGCACCCACTGAAACCTAGGGCAAGGTGTGGGCACAGGGACAGAACTGGGACAGCAGGCTCAGTCAGACCCGCAGCTGCTGGGACTATGTGTAGTCACAAGGACTGGAAGTGAGGCTTCCTGGTGGTTCCTACTGCCCAAGCCCCGAGCTGGGGCAGCCCTGCAGTAGACAGCAGTGAATCTCCGTAAATTATTCTGTTGCAGGCCTCTGAATGTGCTGAATGTGAAGGCTTTCAAGACTACATGTCTCCCCCAGGGTTCCTTGGAAGGAAGAGCAGCCACAAGTGGGCTCTGGTGTGATGGGACAGGAATCTCAGAAAGCCTTTCTGGAAGGCCCAGTGTAGCCAGAGCCCCTGCTTCCCACAGATTCTATGGGTAGGTGGGGAGGGGGCAGAAGGGTGGAGGGGCCTGTCCATGGGGGTCAGCAGGAACCACAGAAGCTATGGTAGAGTGTGTTCTCATCTGGCCTTTGGCAGATGAGTCTACTGAAGTTGGGAGAAACTTTAGTGTATTCCCCCCCCCCCCCCCCCCCCCCCCGGTTCAGAACTACAGTGAACAGCTGTGCCTAGTCTCCAGGGGTGACCTTCCTGTGCAGCACAGCCCTATGTGGACCTCCATCCATGCTCACAGCCTCACCCCATCTTTGGGAGGATTGCTCTAAAGCTAAAGTTGTTCACATTGGCACAGTGCCTGGCACCTGTCCTCTAACTTGGGGCCCAGCATCTAAAACGCTGGTGTGAAAAATCTGAACAGGAGTTGGTGGTATAAGCACCTGTTTTGTTTGTGGAAACAGGCTCATACTAGATGGTCCAGCCTGCCCTCAAACTCACAGTGTCCTTACCCTGTAGTCCAGGCTGGCCTCTAACCTGCCATTCTCTGGTCTGGGCTTTCTAGTGCTGGAATCACAGGGCCGGGGCACCACAGCAGGGCAGATTTCAATACTGAGCTGAGCATCTTTCAATGAGTCTCTTGAGCTTTCTGGGCCTTGATGTCTGATAGATATAACAACATCAGCTATGGGCTGGTAAGGAGGGTAGAGATACCCAGGAGCCTACATGCTTATTTAGTAGGGGAGCTCAGGAACTCCACGTGGAGAGTGGGAAGTAAGGCCAGCAGTGTGTACCGCGTGAGCACTAAGCAGGCTACCACTGTGGTGTGGGGCCCAGTCCTATTCAGAAACCTCGGGAGCCAAAGTGGGTGTAGGAGATACCTCAATGTCACCCCAGGTATAGGTGATGGGGCTAGGGTATCGGTACACTACCTTCGTGGCAGTCCCTGGTGGGAAGCAGCTTGCTCTCGAAGGCATTAGCTCTCCTGTTCTTGCAGCTGCTGAGGGCAAAGCAGACTCTGGAAGCAGGATGAAAATCTTAGGATGAGGGCACCCAGGGCTGGGGAAGATAGGTGGAAGGAAGGGACAAGTCACCTAATAGGAGCTCTGGGTGTGGTGGCCACTCACCAGTGCAATGCCAGCTCTGCCTGTCCTGCTTTTGTAACTGTAAGCAACTCTGAGCCTTTGTTTTGTAATCTATAAAATGGGGAGAGGCATAGTTTCTGGTGAAAATGGTTACCTTTGCTTAGTGGCTAGAGGTGCTACCAGGGGCCAGGGCTACTGCTCAGTATGTGGTGCCTGTGATAGCCCACACAGCCCTGAATGTTATTCAGCAGGACACACTGCATGTTTCACATACACTGCTCATTGCATCTTCTGATGCTCAGTGGTGTTTGTAGAGGGAAGAGTCTGAGAGGACTAACGGGAAGGGGACCTGGACACCTCACTGTTGCAGAGATACTGATGACAGATAAATATGGGATTGAGGGAACTGGAGGATAGAACAGGCCACAGGGCCAGGACTTCCAAATGATGCTGTGTCATGGGAAGAGGAGACAAGTGGGGACACAGTTGACTAGCTGCCTTCCTGTAAGCACAGTGCCTTATGGGTGAGATGGAAGGCACTGCCCACTCCCTAGAGATTGCTCAGCTGCCTCCTCTTGACCTCCCTTGTGGCTGAGAGCCTTCTCCCAACCCCAGCATCTCTTTCCCATCCTGATCACCTGTGGACAGCCCTACTCTCCCTTGGAAAGCTACCATGGTTCTTCAGACTCTCAGAAGTGAAGCAAGTTCACTCATAAGAACTTGGAACAGAAGTAGCAGGGAGCTAGGAAGGTAGCTCCATTGGTGGAATACTTGCTCAGCGTGTATTCAGCTAGACCCTAGGTTCCATCCCCGGGACCACCTAAGGTCCACCACTTGGGAGGTGCAGGCAGAGGAATCAGAAGTTCAAAGCTGTCCTGGGCTACCTACAAGAGAGCCTGCCTCAACAACAAAAGCCAGTGGGAATGATAGGAGATAGGGTGGAGAGGAGGTGCTTAGTAGGTTAATGACTGCTGGGGGAGGGGGTCATCTTCCTCAATGCTAAGTAGCTGCTAATCAGTTGCTATGTTCCTGTAAATAATTCCTCAACTGTGCTCATGCAGGCAACCCCAGTTAAACTTGATGGGTCATAAAAAAAAATAAATTAATTAAAAAAAAAAAAAAGGATATTAAAGTAGGAGGCAAAAGGAACAGAGAGTCCGGAGGGAGGACGGAAGATGAAAGAGAAGGGAGAAAAATATCCTAGTACATTATATACACATATGAACTTGTTAAAGAATTAAAAAATATTTTTAAAAGGACGGAAGAAAGAGAGGAGCAAAAACATCTCCAGCCTGAGCTTGGGGCTTCTGGAGATTCCTAGAACTTAAGGATGGGAGCAAGGCTTCCTTGCCTCACCTGAGCTACAGGGAGGCACCCCCAGGCCTATGCTGCCATGGCCCTGCCCTTTGACGACTGTCCTTTGTCTTCTTGTTAGGCCTGCTTGTGCCAACAGCTGGGTTCTTGCCCCAACTCAGGAATCTGCCAGGAGAGGTGGGGACTCAGTGCCAAGATGGGAGAGTTGCCAGGACCTACAGGAAGGAGAAGGCCTCCAAAGACCTCACCCATCACCCAGTCCTCAGTTGTCCTGCATCTGGCTTGTGACTCTCCACCGTTGCCATGGATGTTTACAGAGGTTACCTCTCTGCACTTCACCCACAACTGCACCCGCCTCCCCCATTTTACCTCCGGAAAGGACGTGGAGAGCCGAAGTAAGATGCAAGTAGACTCATACTTAGGCTGGCCCCTCCAACATGGTTTGATGCTGGTTGAGCCTTAGGCCTGGGGAGACTTCAGACCCAAGACTGCTAATCACAGTGTCAGGAAGTCACTCTGAAAAGGGATGCATCAAGTCCCAGGGCAGGATTTAACCTCTCCAGGTTTACAGAACTGAGATGCCGCACTGGGGAAGGTCATTCTGTCTCTGGTAGAAATCTATTTTTGGAAGTGTGAGTGGTGTGGAAAGTGTGAGTGGTGTAGATACTTGATTTCCATAAACCTGTAAAAGCAATACTTAGAGGCTGACTTATTTCATTAAAAAAATGTAAGCAACTGCAATCCCTCTCGTCCTTGTCTGGTTGCTGGATTTTGTCTGCTTTGAATTTGGGAGAAGGGGCACTGTGGTTGACAGTTTACAGATCAGTCAGATGGCCCAGTCTGGAGGTGCAGCAGGGCCTGGGGAACTCACACAGGAAAGGCTGCCTCCTCCCACCTTCTGAAAGCCCAAGTTATGGTGGGAAGAGCTAGGGAGCCCTGGGGAGCTTGGACCTGAGTCCCACAGAGGTGGCTGTGCAGTGTTCCCCACACAGAGCGTCTGATGAAGAATGAGGTGGGGGACTGAGCGCACGCCTTTAATCCCAGCTCTCAGAAAGCAGAGGCAGGCAGATCTTTGTGACTTCAGGTCTAACCAAGTCTAAAAAGTGGATTCCAAGCTAGGCAGGGCTACATAGACCTTACCTTTAAAAAGTTACGAATGGAAGAGACTGGGGATGTAATGCATTTGATAGAATGTTTACCTGGCCTGCACTGAGCTCTGGCACCCTGAAAAATGAGCATAGTGGGATGTGTCCATAATCTCAGCCTTCTGGAGGCAGAGACAAAAGAATCCGAAGTTCAAAGGTGAAAGCAAGAGGATCTGAAGTTCAGGGTCATCCTCATCTACATGTCCAGTTAGGGGCCAGGCTGGGCTACATTGGACCCTGCCTCCAAAACCCACAAGAAATGGAGTTCTTTTCCCTAGTCTAATCTAGAGTATAGCTGTGGCCCTGCCCCAAAGCCACGTGGGAGCAGGTGCCCTAATTAGGGCAGCATTTCGTACAGATGGGAGTGACCCTGTGGCCCTCCCCACCTCTCCATAATGGGATAATCCTTAGGCAATAGGGTGCAGCTGAATTCCCCAAGGCTCTCAGGACAGTCATGTACAACAGGAAGAGAGACATCCTCCTTGGGAGGGAGGCCTGGAGTGAAGCTGAAGGCTGAGGAGGGGCTTGGATTGAAAGTGTAATGCATGAGCAGCCCACTAATCCCCGAAAACTGCTTCTCACAGATGGGATCTGGTAACCTACTCTAGCATGTTGTCCCCACACCACAGAGATCCTTCACAGGAGTCACAGGCCAAGTGATTTGTGGACTCCTTCCCTATAAATGCCGAGTTTCTAAGGTGGGAACCACAACTCCCCCACCTCATGAGATGGCACCATGCTAATTACCAAATGGATGCAGTTTCATTCCAGGCCCCACTGGTGGGCAGCCCTCTTGAATCTGCTGTCCAGGAGCCTTTGTGCAGCATCCTAGCCAGCCTCAGCTGGCAGCTCTGTCTGGGAGGTCTTAGATTTGCTGAGACTCCAGACTCCCAGCACAGGAGCCTAGAGCACCTTGCCCACCATGTGTCCTCAGTGCGCAGTGGCAGAATGACCAGCCTGAAACTGTGCTGAGGAGTAGCATGCCTCTCACATTTACTGCGCGTCTACCGTGTGCAGGCACCAAGTGCATGCGGTGCTCACAAAGTCCAGAAGAGGGCGTCAGAACTCCTATGCCAAGCACTGTTTTTCACTCTTAATATATACATCTATATGTATATATTCCCAAGGAGGCTCACAATCATCAGTAGCTCCAGTAATACATGTGCACAGAAAGTTACAGGAGACAACTTGGAGTTGGTTCTCCCTTCCCTCCATACCACAGTGTGGTCCTGGGGATCAAGCTCAGATCATCAGGCTTGCTTTACCCACTCAGCCATTTTGCTGACCCATTTCATTAATATTTTTGTTTCCATATCGAGTCTTTATATACCAGGAAAGAAGATACCATGACTCAGAACATTTTACAGATGAGGAGGATAAGGCACAGAAAAAACTTGCCTGCATATCTGATGAAGTGGAGCACGAGACCAGGCAGCTTAGCCAAGAGCTGGTGTTGTACAGTCCTAGACTACCTCCTCTTTGAAGCCAGAGGGCCTAAGGTACTGCCCAGTACACAGAATCCAGAACCAGTGAAGTTTATTGAGCATCTACTATGTCTCTGGCACTGTAATGAGTGCCTTACATAATCAACTCATTAATAAATGACAGCCATCAGCAAAGAGTAGCGAGAGTCAATTTTGGCATATTCAGACAGACCAAAGGCAAGAGGTACATCCTTCCTGACTGACAAGTACAGAAAATACCTGGTTTCAGAGAGTGCCTCAGTGCTGTCCCGTGTTCACACAAATGGGACTCCCATGTGCTGCCCCTGAGCCTGATGCTCTAACTGTACATAATGTAAGCCTGAGTCTTGGCGCAGATACCCTCTGCAGCTGGACCTGCCTTTTCAAGAATGGCTCCCAGGCAGCAGCCATGCAGACCACTCCTCTGGGCCCTCTAGCCAATTCCCACTTACTGGGATGTGCCAGTCCTGCTGACATCAAGGCTGGCATGCTGGAGCCACACAGATGGACCCCTCTGCCAAGACAAAAGAGCAAGCTGTCACTGTGCCGGTGGAGGGATCAATAGTGCCTGAGCTCAAAAGTGGTGCCCTGGGTAAACAAGAATGGCAGTGCTGGTGCTGCCAACTCCCTCTGGGCTAGCTGCGGCCAAGGCCAGCCAGATGGGCTACAGAACTGCTCCCGGGACGCAGCAGGGCAGTAGACAAGAACCCGCCCCTTTGGGCCTGGGCAGAGGTGGACTGTATGCGCACATGGTAAAGACAATGCTGTGTGGCCTCAAGGGCTGTTAGGAACAGTGCACAGACTGTGGCCTGTGCCTCCTCCCTTTCTCCTCTCTGTTCTTCCTTACTGGGTGGTCCCCCTATAACAGCCACAGTGTTAGAGGAGGGCAAGCCAGCACCTCCTGGAGAAGTCCCCAGCCAGCTGTCCCATTAAGGTCTCAGGGCTCCCAGCCAGCAACCTGTGTCACCTGCCAGGCATACATGCAGGAGAGCCTCCCAATGACTCCAGCCTGGCTTCTTACCGCCTCAATGACTCAGAGGGTTGGTGGGGACAGGTGAGCTGTCTCGTCTAAGCCTGCCTGGAAGGCAGAGTGTGGGCTCTTTTTCGTTGTTGTGGTTTGGGTGGTTTCTTTTGCATTAGATGGGACAGAAGGTATCCAAGATGGGACTTGTGGGATAAACTGGCCCCACAGCTGCAGTGAGCAGAGTGGGGGCATTTAAAATGTAGTGAGTGTGACGGAGAAGGCAGAACAACTCCCAGCCACAGCCCTGTAGTGTACCATTTCCTGGCTCTTGGTTGGCATCTACGGTGTGGGCCAAGCCCAGTTCATCCTTGACCTAAAGTTTGTGGAAACAGCGTCACAAGTAGAAGGAGCTGCTATAAACTCCCTGTCACATTTAGAGGTCTGCGGGCCAGAGTCACCCTTAGTGTCCTCAGAGCCCCCAAGCAGGCCCTGTCTGAAGCAGCCAGGAAGATGTGCTGGCTCTGGCCTGGACAGGCAGGTGCTTGGTTGCTTCAATTCCTCTTTCTGGCTTGGAATGTCGAAGAGACGGTCCTCAGCCTCCTGGGTGAACCCACTGAGGGCAGCCCAGGCCTGTCTGCCAATGCTCACAGCCGCCGAATGGGGCTGGCTTCCCACCTGGCCCTGTCAGAGCCTGGAGCTGGTCTTGGGGCCTGTAGAAGAGCAAGGCATGCACCTGTTCCTGATCTAGGCAGGGCCCAACTCTGACTGGCAGGAGCAAGGTGCCAGCATGCTGACTCTCACAGGATACGGTTCACAGAAGAGCTGAGTCCACAGTACCCAGTTCAAGGTCCAGCGTGGTCAGTGTCCCCAGAGTATGTGCTGTGGGGATCAGGACAGGCAGGTGAAGTAATGAGCTTCCAGAGGAGCAGCCTCAACAGAAAGGTAGGGGCTGTCACACTGTGGGGGACTGAGAGAGGGGCTGGAGGACAAGTGAAACACAGACTGGGGGAGAGAGTGACAAACAATTGTGTTCATGTTGCTGGCAGGAAATGTAATAACTTCCTGTGAAGATGAATCCAAGAGAAACAGCAGCAAGAAAGACTTTAAGTTTCAAAGGCAGGACTTCCCAATGCCAAGGATGGGAATTCTAGGTGACTGGCTCAGACTGTCTTTTCTCAGTCTTTAAGCATGACCTCAGGGAGGTTCCTTGGCCCAAGTCCCCAAAGTCTGGAGGACACCTGCTAGTTTGGAGACAGGATAGCTCCAGATGACACACAGACTCAACCAGCCTCGCTTGATGCCCTTGGCCACACCCTCACCAGCACACTGACCCAGCGTCCCTGCAGTTCTCCCCTCTGGAGTCCAACATGGTTACCTTGTCCAGAGCACAGCAGGGTCATCTCAGGCTGATCCTGGCATCCAGGTGCTGCAGGTGCTCCTGAACCCCAAAGGGGATAGTGGGTGTCCACATCCTGCAGAGGGGACATGGGTCAGGGCCAGGTGAGAGGGAATGTGGCAGGACTCCCGAGGGTACGCTGCCCACAAGCCCTACCTCCCACCTGGCAGGACATAGACCAGTGTGCGAGAACAGAGTGCTAAGAGACCCTTCTTGGTCCAGACTTGCTGTGTGACCTTGAGAATGTGTGGTCGGTGCCTTATCCTTTTTAGCTGTAATGTGGATCCTATTATGGGTTCAGTTCAGACTGTCCTTCACAGGCTCGAGCTTTGAGTGCTTCCTAGGCTGTGAAACTAGTTTGAAGGCTGTGGAATCTTTAGGAGGTGGAGCCTTGCTGTCAGACGTCCCTCCCCCCAACCCCCTTGGGCGAACCTTTGAAGGCAATAGCCAGGCCCATGCTGGGAGCTGACTGTTCCCTGGCAGCGTATGAGCAGCTGCAGGCGCAAACTCCTGCAACCAATGCCTTCCCGTCATAATGGACCCCATGAGACTGTGAGCCAAGGGCACTGTTCCTCCTTTTCATTGCTTCTGCCAGCTATTGTGGTCACAAGGAGAAAGGAATCCAGAGAAGCACTCTCTACCCGAGAAGACAGACCCAACTGTGCAGGTCAAAGCCACCTGAAGAGCAGAAGGTGCTAGATCAAACAGTGTGAAGGCTTAATAGAGAAAGCTTAAAGGGCCACAGCACATGTATCATGGTACCTGCATTCCGGAGGCCGAGGCAGGGGATCACGGGTTCAAGTGCAATTCTGTTTCAAAAACAAACAGGAAAGTAAATTTGCTATTTTTATGTTCTAAGAATGACTGGATTAGGCAAGTTCGTATGATTCATCCTGATGAAATATTTTTGAGTGTTTTGTGCAGCAACATTGTCCTAAAAGTTTCTGGTGGGGACATGGCTCCGGTGGTGGCCTGCTTGCCTAGCACACACCAAGTCCCAACTTTGGTCCCCATTGCCACATGAAATTGGATGTGGCGGTACATGCTTATAACTCCAGCACTTGGGTGATAGAGGCAGGAGGGCCATCTTCAGCTGCATGTTGAGCTCCAGGTCACCTTGCACTACGTGAGACCCCCCCTCCACCCTGCAAAAAAAATCTGTATCTTGACTGACAGAACAATCACAGGTTTTCTCTACAGGTGTTACCACCCTTGTAGAGATGAAGAAACCGAGGCTGGGGGTGGGCAATCTCTTGTCATCCTGGGATCATGTACTGTTTGCAGGGGTGGGATTTGAATTCTAGAAACACACACAGAACTCCAACCCCAGCAGCAATGCCACTTACGCCAGCGTTTCGACTTGAGGACACTTCTGAAGGCTGGAGGCCAGCTGTTGGGCACCGGCAGCCGTGAACTTGTTGAACTGAACGCTGAAGAGAAAGGGCCATCCTGAGGCCTGGCTACTCCCATCTCAGCCCTTCCCCTGATGCGGGTGGGAGACCTTCTGCCTCCCAAGCAACCCAACCCCTGCACTCACTCCATCACCCGCAGGGACACCATGTCTGGAAGCACTTGTGCCAGGCTCCTGGCTCCTGCGTCACAGATGCAGTTATTGTACAAGCTGCCGGCGACAGAGGAAGGAAGAGGGTTTGGGGTGCTGGGCCAGCTCAGGCCCTGGTGAAAGCCACGTTCAACTGAGATTACTGCTCCATTTTACCTATCCATCTGTCTGCCTCTCTCTCTCTCTCTCTCTCTCTCTCTCTCTCTCTGTCTCTTGACAAGGCCACACGTATCCCCAGGCTGGTCTAGAACTTGGTATATAGTCAGAGATGACCTTGAATTTCTGATTCTCCTGCCTCCACCTCCTAAGTACTATGATTACAAATATCCCATTTGTGCAGTGCGGAGGATGGAATGGGCCCATGGCCTCATACGTTGTAGGCAAGTCCTCTGTCAACTGAGCTACATCTCCAGGCAGGCCCTACTGTCCCATTTTACAGATGGACTAATTGAGGCCCAGAGAGTTGAGGCCACTTATCTGTAGTTCTACTGTGAGTTCAAGAAACAACACATGGACAGGAAATTGTACACTGGGCTTAGTGGCTTAGGACTGTAATTCCAACTACTTAGGAGAGGGGTTACAAATGCAGGCCGGCCTAAAATCCATGAGACTCTGTCTCAAAATAGAAAATTCCTTTAAAAAATTTAAAAAATTATTTGTGTGTCTGGGCGTTTTGTCTTCATGTATGTCTATGCTTCATATGCAAGCAGTGCCTGAGAACACCAGAAGGCACTGGATCCCCTGGGACTGGAGTTAACAGATGGTTGGGAGCCATCATGGGCTGCTAGAAACTGAATCCAGATCCTCTACAAGAGCAGCCAGTGTTTTTAACTGTTGAGCCATCTCTAGCCCCTCAAAATAGAAAGCTAAGAAGGCTGGGTTAGAGCTTAGCAACAGAGTGTTTGTGTGGAATACATGAAGCAACTCTGGGATCCATCTCCAGGAAAACAGAGAGGGGGAGTGTGGAGGGAAAGGAGAGGGAAAGGAGAAATTGGGGAAGAGAGAGGAGAGGAGGAGAGAGGAAGGAAGGAAGAAGGGGTAAAGAAACAGAAGAGGGAGAGGGAAAGAGAGAGGGGATGGGAAAAGGGGAGAGAGAAAAAGGAGAGGGAGAGAAAGAAGGGGAAAGAAGGGAGAGAGAGATGGAGGGGGAAAAAGAAGACAGAAAGAGAGAGGAAGAGGAGAGGGAGAGAAGTGTTTCCCAGCCCAAAAGCATGGAACCACTAAGGAGGACATTCCCCTCCCATGCCATTGTTCATCTGTAAAATGGGTAGGAGAGGTCACTGTAGGGGAGCAGGTGGGTTCTCGCTGGTTTATGCAGTGGGCCACCTGTTAGCCAGGGTCTCCCAGGGTAACACACTCACAGAGGGCCATGTGAGACAGAAGGGGTGACTGCTGCTGGCCATGGGGAGAAGAAAATCTGGAAACTGTTAGGACTCCAGGGACTTTGAAGTTGGAATGAATGTATTTTGTATTATGAGATAGCCATAAGTCATCTGTAACTCCAGTCCCAGGGGATCTAATATCCTCTTCTGGCCTCTGCAGGCATCATGTGCACTTAGCACATGGGTGGATATGCAGCCAAAACACACAAAATAAAAATGATATTTTTTAAAAATTAAAAAGCAGAAAGCAAGCTGAGCGCCAGCATTCATTGCTCTCTGCCTCTGGACTACAGATGTGATGTCACTGGGACCTGGTTGGAAGGCTGAAGGAATAGCTGCCTCCATAAAGATGGGCAGAAGTCGCTTTTCCTAGAACATGACTTGGGGGAAGGAAATTCTGGCATAGCTGACATCTGGTAGTGCTGAGCTGAATGACTGGGATTCTGGTCCAAACTCAGTTCCCACCTCAGCCCCCAGTACCACACCAGACTTGCTGAAAGGACTTCAGAAGTTGGGGCTGCTACATCCAGGCCCACCAGGAGGTGGCAGTGAAGCACTGGCTGGAATGGTGATGGAACTCACAGAAACCAGCCCTGCAGGGCCCACTGGAGCCCTGCCCTCCAGAGGCTGGATGGGTACGGGGACAACCGTCCACTGCTCACCTGGGACAGCACTGGGGTATGACACGTGACCCATTGACATGATGCATATTGTCGAGGATGAGGAAATAGAGGCTTGGAACAAGTAAGCAACTTGCCCCGAGGCTGTGGTGATGTTCAGTTCATTCTAGGTGAATACACCACCGGAGGAAGCATAGACCTTGCAACCAGCAAGAGGTGATCTTGTCTATTCCCCACCCACCAGCTCCTCAGCCCACTCAGAAGGACACTCCACTCACCTCAGCCTCAGGAGCGACTTGGCTAGGGCCGGAAGGGCTTCTGCAAGCTTGCAGGCACCCACATCAGTGATGCTATTCTGGGACAGGCTATGGGGACACAGGGAGGAAATGGCTTAGGACCCAAGTGAAAGGCTCCCCCTTTCCCATTGGCTGGAAATGCACCTCACAGGCAGCCTATAGCCGCAGACCCTTTGAAAGGGTCATAGGTAATGTGGATGGACCCACAGAAACAGAGAGAGTGGATGGGGGTAAGAGGCAGAGAAAGCACCCCCTCTCCCCCCGGCTGTCTGTTTCAGTAGTTACCCTTTCCCCCTAGGGATGTTTTCCAGCACTCTAACTACACACAGTAGGTGCTTGTGTGTCCAGGAATAGAAAGGTCAGAAGGAGAGAAGAGAAAGGAGGGAAATGTATCTCGTGGTTGGCCTAGACCATTGTAAATTATGGAGAAGCCTACACTGTACATTAAGGAAATTGCCACATGAATTCTTGGGATAATTTCAGGCTTCTTAACTTCATTTATAACATGGAGTGTTGACAGGTTTTTTTTTTAAAATGTTTTGTCTGTTTCTATGTTTTGCTGTGGAATTGAATCCAGGGCCTTGTGTATGCTAGACAAGGGCACTGCCATTGCTGTATCTCCAGTGCTATTACATTTTTAAAATTGTTATTGTTGTCGCTATTATTGTTGTACTGTGGGAGGGGCACTGCCACAGTGCCATGTGGCAGAGGGTCTGTGTAGAGCTGTGGCTTAGAACTCCTGAAAGAAGCTGTGTTGGCAGATACTGACTGACAGATTGTGGAGAGATCAGAAAAGGCCTAGGAACGGAACATCCAGTCCTTGCCCTTCTCTGTGTCAGAACTAACATCCTGTGGCTAATAGCTAAAAAAAACCTCTTGGAACCTATTCACTTAGCTAACCACTGGCTTCCACCAACCCAAAAGCTGAGACTGTCATCAGATAGCATCTTAGGCCTGGAGAAAAGCTTCCCCTCCTTGATGTACCTGCCTCTCTGATGTACCTACCAATAAATGTTTTTGATTGGTTTGGTTTTTTGAGACAACGTTTCTCTGTGTAGCCTTGGCTGTCCTGGACTCGACTTATAGACCAGGCTGATCTCAAACTCATAGATATCTACCTGCCTCTGTCTCCTGAGTGCTGGGATTAAAGCCATGTGTCACCACTGCCTGGCCCTGCCAATATATTTTAAACTTGCCAGGATTTATGACTGTCTTTGTTCTGTAAAACTGTAAAACTTCATGGAACTGCCTCCACTTTGGAACATGAAATTTGAAGTAACCTAAATCTGTGTCCCTGAGCCATGGACATTGGTACAACTTTTTGGAGACCAAACTCAGGTCTCCAGACATGTGAGGCAAGAACCTTTACCCTCTGAGTCATCTTATTAGCCCCTTTAAAATTTTTCACTCTAAGACAAGGTCTCATTATGTAGCCCAAGCTGGCCTGGAGCTCAAGATCCTTCTGCTCCATTCTCTCCAGGGCCACCACGTTTAATGGGAAATCATGTCTGCCCCCAACACACACCTATTCCACCTTAGCTTCCCAAGGCCCAGAACAGTTAAAAACAGCTGTCACCACAAAATGTTTCATGCCAAGTCCCAATCTGTCTCTTCTAGCATCCCAGTGGAGCTGTGTTCATTAAACTTTTATTCCAGTATATTTTATCTTAATACATTTTTCCCTTTCTCCTTTTTAGTGTGTGTGTGTAGGTCAGATGATAATGTTCAGGAGTCAGTTGCTTCTCCTACCATGTGGGCCCTCAGGATGCAACTCAAATTATCAAGTTTGACAGCAGCTACCTTCACTAGCTAAGCCACCCTGCCAGCCCTTCCCCACTTCATGTTTTCTTGAGACTGATTCCCTAGGCTGGCCTTAAACGTGTGCCCATCCCACTGTCCCAACCTCTCCAATGCTGCCATGCTCAGCTTACTGTGTTATGATTGTGACTTATGTATTTGTTTGCTTCTGGTTTGTTGTATATGAAGAGGCCCACAGTTTTGGGAGCAGGATCTCTGGGGTCTCCACTGTTGCCCATGATAGCAATGGTTTCTTAAGTCCTTTTCATTAAACCAATAAATGAGGTCAGAAAGATGGCTCAGCAAAGCGCTTGTCCCACAGGCATGAGTTTGCTCCCCAGCACCCACACAGAAGACTAGGCATATCGGTGCATGCTTTTAATCCCAGTACTGGCGAGGTGGTAACATGAACTCTGGAGCTCGCTGGCTGGGTAAGCTGGCATAACTTGTAACTTCCAAGTCAGAGCAAGACCCTGTCTTAAAAGAGGTGGGCAGTGTTCCTGAGGTGGTCCCTGGACTAGACATACACTTGGAAAAGGACTGAGTAGAAAGGTGGTGACTGAATGAGAGAGGCATGGATGATCCAAAACAGAATGAGTGAATGATGGAGGGATGGACAGATGATAGGATGGAGGGGGAACAGAAGAGCAGAACAGTGGGCTGGGTAAACATTCTGTACCAGAAGCAGTGGGGAGGTAGGTTCAGCGTACTCACTTGAGAGTCTCCAGGGCCTTCAGCTGAGGGAAGGTGGCTGAGAGCTGTGACACACCTTTGTCCCCGATCTTGTTCTCACTAAGTGAGTCCAGGCTGCAGGTGGATCAGATGGTGGCCATTAACCTTCTGGTCCCAGATCAGCATCCTCCAGGCCTGGTCATCCTCTCTAATACCCTTAGCTCATCTCTGAGCTTGTGGAATCTGGCCACCAGGGGCGCTGTTAAGCTGGCCTGGGGCCATGGCTAAGCACTGTGGACTAGAACTTCTGCTTGGTTTTGTAGGAACCCACTGAGGTGGTCAGCTCCCCTAACTTCTTCGAGCCTCGATTATGAAGCCCCTTCCTGCTCCCACCTGTCTGCCCTTTGGGGTTGCTAAGAGCTGTGTGGGTAAAAGAATTTCAAAGCTTGCGAAAGAACTCCATTTTTTTTTTTTAATGTGGGAATTCCCATCCTCTGTCCCTTTCCCTGTACTAGGGGTCATAAGTCCCCACAGTGGGTTCATCTGTCCCCCACCCCTCACACACAGTTTCCCCACTGAGGAAGCTGTGGAGAGGGGAGGGGAATAAAAGGGAACAGGGAGAAAGACTCTCCATGTGCCCTGGGGACAAAGTCTGGACTTCTCAGAGTGAAGGGTAGAGGAGGATCCCAGGATTTTTCAGGGCACAGGGTAGGGGTCCCAGGACTTGTCAGGGCACAGGGTAGAGGGTCCCAGAATTTGTCAAGGCACAGAGTAGGGGTCCCAGGTCTGTAACTTACTCCAAGTGCTGCAGGGAGGAGAAGGCTGGAAGGATCCTTGCCAGTGTAGGGAAAGCCTTCGGGCCCAAGATGGGGCCCAGCCTAGGAAGCAATCAATGGCAGAGGTCAGACACTAAAACTGCAGACAGCAAGGACAGTCTCAGGCCCCTTCCCTGCTTACCCAGATTCTTATTCCTGCCATCTGGGCTCCCAAAGCCTCCTGCTCTGACTCCTGAGAGGCCTGCTGGGACTCCCCCACTTCACTTTCTGCCTTCAGCAGCCCATTCTCATCCTGATGATGTCCCTTGCCCTGTGAAGCGGTCCCTACACCTGCCAAGGTCTATTCCTAAATCACCTCAGATTGCCTGCCTTTGCATTTTAAATGTCTCCCCTCCCTCCCTCCCTTCCCCTCTCCTGTCCTCCCTCCTTCCCTCGCTCAGATTGCCTGCCTTTGCATTTTAAATATCTCCCTCCCTCCCATCCACTCTCCCTCCCTCCCTCCTTCCCTCCCTCAGATTGCCTGCCTTTGCATTTTAACTGTCTCCCTCCCTCTCTCTCCCTTTCTCTCTCTCTCTCTCTCTCTCTCTCTCTCTCTCTCTCTCTCGTGTGTGTGCGCGCGCACGTGTGTGTGTGTTCATGGGTGTGTTCATATGCACAGATATGGAGGGCAGAAGTCAATGTTAGGAGTCTTTTTTTGTTTTTTTTGTTTTTTTTTTGTTTTTTTTTTTGAGGCAGGGTCTCACTGAATCTGGAGCTCATTGACTGGGTGTCTGGGAAATCCTTGTCTCTCCCCCAGTGCTAGAACACCAGGTTGACACACCAGGCTTTTCTTTGGGTTCTGGGGATCCAAACTTAAGACCTCATGCTTGTGAGGGAGCTTGGTACCACTGGGCGCTCTCTCCAGACCTTATCTTTGCTTTTTAATAACAAAGGACTATTGGGTGGGGGCTGGGAGACAGCACAGTTGGCACAGTTCTTATTTGGCACTTAGGAGTTGGAGGCAGAAGAATCCTTGGCTAAACAGTAAGTTTGAAGCAAGCCTGGGCTACATAATAATTTGTCTCAAAAGAGTGAAAGAACAAGAAAGAATGTTTCTTGAGCACTTAGCCCATGCTAAGCCCCTTAGTCAACTTAGCTCTCAGCTCTGAGCTGAGGGTCCTCTCACCCCCATTTTACAGATTGGGAAGCTGAGACACAGTGAGATGGGGTAACTCACACAGCATGATTGACTAGATTTCAAGGAAATCAGTAAGATAAGGACAGTGCAAGGATCATTGTTTGGTTTATAAAATATGACTAAATATATCCAGTATAAAGGGCTTTATTCTAGGTTTTAGTTAAAATTATAAAAACGTAAGTAAAAAGAAGTTTTAGTCTGAAATTACATTTTTAACCTTTAAATTTTATTTTTATGTCAGTGTAAAGGTCTGTGTACATGTATGTCACATGTTGGGGTGGGGGATGGTAAATGTAGAAGCAGGAACCCCTGGGGCCAGGGTTATAGGTGGTTGTGAGCTGCTTGATGTGGGAATTGAACTAGGGTCCCTGAAAAAGCAGGAAGCACTCTTAACCTCTGTTAACCTCTGAGCCATCTCCCTAGCCTCCTGACTTAACTTTGTTCAATTAGTTAATTAACTTATATATTTGCTGTGTGCATGCACATGAGTGTCATGGCACATGTGTGAAGATTGGGACAAGTGTGTTTGTGTTATGACACATGTGTGTGAAGATGAGGACAACTGCAGGACATGGTTCTTTGCTAACATATGGGCTCTACTTAGCTGCCTCACTGACCTCAACTCTTTTGAAATAGTCATTATTTGGCAATACCACTATCGATTTTTTTTTAAATAGTCTGTGTGTGTGTGTGTGTGTGTGTGTGTGTGTGTGTGTGTGTGTGTGACCATCTCTCTCTCTCTAGCTCAGGCTGTCCTTGAACTCATAATCCTCTTGCCTCAGCTCCCTGAGTACTAAGCTCACTGGCATGCACCACCACCTCCAGGTTTAATATTTGTTTTTCTAAATGACAAAAATCAAAAGATCCCTGTACATGGTAACTTAAACTTATTCTGGAATTCCCTCTGAGTCTAGGATCCCAGGCCCTAGGGCCTTGAGCTTTAAGGAAAGACCCAGATACAGCTGGGCTCAGCCTTGCGCTGTGGTCTCGACATCCCTTCACTTTTGGATCTTGGCTCCTTCAGTGCTTAGCCCTGACCACAGGGTGCTGTCAGGACGAGAAAGACCGTCCTTGACTCATCTGCTGATCTGGCCACTTGTGTACAAGGTACCAGACCATGGCAAGAAAGCCGTGAGCAGCAGAAGTTCCCACTTGCATAGAACTGGCACCAGTGGCAGACAGATAATCAAGGAAATTGGTTCATGATGTGGACGGAGAGATAAATGCTAGAGAAACTCACGGTGGGAAAGTCTGGAAAGGGCCTCAGAACACTGACATACACGGTCAGCGGGGTCAAGGTGCCTGCACCCAGCCTGGCAACCTGAATTTGATCCCTGAAACTGGCATGATAGAGAGAACCAACCATTGCAAATTGCCCTTTGACTTCTAAAGGCACACCACAACATGCATGCACACACTAAATAAATAAATAAGCAGGCAAAATAAAATGTAATTAAAAAATAAAACAGAATGGAGGGAAATGAGGGCCTGGGTGGTTCTGCTGTGGAAGGAAGAGCGTTGAGGGCAGGGGCATAGTCATGGCAAGGCCTGGGGCTGGATCTTGTTTCAGAAGAAGAAGGAGCACAGGATAGGAAGGGCTGAGGAAGAGGATGGAGAGGAGGAGGTAAGGGAGAAGCGGTGATGGGGTGAATGAACCTGGGCCTTTTTTTTTTCCCACAAGCTCTGTAGCCTAGGCCTCCAACCTGCTTTAATCCCAGCACTGGGAGGCAGAGGCAGATGGATCTCTGTGAGTTCAAGGCCAGCCTGGTCTACAGGACAGCCAAGGCTATACAGAGAAACCCTGTCTCAAAAAAACCAAACCCCAAAATGAACCAACCAAACAACAAGTTGTCATGAGCTGATTCTCCCGCTTCTACCTCCATATGCTGGGACCACAGGTGTGTGCCAGTGTAGGTGGTGCTAGGGACTAAAGCCGGGCTTTATGCCTACTAGGAAGTGTTCTGCCAACTGAGCCACATGCCTCACCTACATATATGTGGGGGTTGAAGATCAGACAGCCAGAGAGGCTTGAAGGGGGTGGGGAACATGGGGTGGCTGCAGTAGACACCCTAAATAGCCCTTTGTTTCCTCCCTTTCTTCCTCAGAACTATGTCTGGGCTTCCAGCCTGTAGGAGGCTGTGGGCCTGGCTCTAGCCTGTTCCACCCCGCGGCCTCTGGTAGCCAGAGTGCAGTTCCGACCACCAGGAAGGGGCTTTTTAAGCTGAAAATAATTCAAAGACAGAAAGCACCTTGTGGCTGTCTTCTGACATTTCCTCTTTTCAGCAAATATTTTTACCTCTGTACATATTTGGCATCGTATGTTCTGTCGAAAACAAGAGGGGCTTGGTTATCTGTGGGGTGCAGGGGAGCTGGCAAAGAGTGTGTAACCAGTTGGGACTGCAGGCAAATCACTAATATTGCCAAGCCTCAGTTTCCAAATTTGTCCAGTGACTGTCTTCCAGGGCAGCTCTTCTCATAAAGGGGACTCTACGTAAAGGCATGGAGGATCTTATCGGCTCTTTGTTTTCAGACAAGGTTTTCCTATGTAGTCCTGAGTGGCCTTGGATTTGTTATCTTCCGGCCTTAGCCTTGCAAGTGCTGGTATTTCAGATGTGTGCCGCCAGGCCTGGCTGGATCAAGCTTATCTCTAATAGGACCAAATACTGACAGCTTGTTAGTCAGCTAGGTAAGCTAAAATGCTGTTTGTAACTTTGAAGAAACTACTTCATCCCTCAGGTCTCATTATGCCCATTTGTAGAATAAATGAGAGTTGACATCAATGGCCTCCTCTAGGATTATCATAGACGTGGAGTGAAAATGCTTTGCAGTTGGAAAGCTATGTTAAAGCTTGGTGGTGGAGCAAGCAGGGCTTGAGGCAAGGACAGCAAAAGTTCAAGGCTAGACTAGATATTAAAACCCCTTTCAAAATAAGAAATATATGGTCTGGGAATGTCACTGAATTGGTGGAGTGCCTTCCTAGCACACACAAAGCCCTGAATCCTACCCCTTGCACTAAGCTTGTTGTAGCAGAGTGTGCCTATAATCCTAGCATTATATTATTATATTATTGGGAGGTAGAGCAGGAGGATTAGAAGTTCAAGGTTAACAGAGGAGGACAATGCAGCCAGTCCTGATGAGACCTGATAAGTTAGGTCAAATGGAAGGGGAGGAAGACCTCCCCTATCTGTGGACTGGGGCAGGGGCATGGGAGATGAAGGAAGGAGGGTGGGATTGAGAGGAGACAAGGGGGATGTGAGGGCGATCTGGCTGCGACATCTGTCACCCCATTGATCGCCAGGGTTGATTCGGCTGATCTGGCTGGCTAGGCGGGTGTCCTCTTCCTCCCTCACCGCTCCATGTGCGTCCCTCCTGAAGCTGCGCGCTTGGTCGAAGAGAGGAGACAAGGGTGGGGCTACAGCTGGTATACAGAGGTGATAAATTATAATAAATTTTTAAAAATGTAAAAAAAAGTTCAAGGTTATAGAGCTTGGATTGGCTATGGAGCAAGTTTGAAGGCAGTCTGAGATACATTAAACTCTGTCTAGTAAACAAACAAACTGATGGGTTGGCATGTAGCTCAGTGATAGAGTGCTGGCCAAGCATGTACAAGGCCCTGGGCTCAATCCTCAGCACTTGGAGGAAAGCTGCTCAGGCAGCCAGACCCAAATATAACTCCTGGGCTCTTCAGGGCCCATGTGCTGGAGGGCAGCTCCCCTATCATAGCCAGGCACCCTCGTCTCAATCCAACCTACTGCATCCCCTCATCTCCATTTCTCCTGCCCTGGTGGCACTGCCCAGGATGATAGCTCCCAGGCTTGGCCGCACAGGGTGCGGCCAACTCTCCCACTGTGCTGGATGGAGTGGTTCCTAAGCATGCAAGACTTTCAGTGCCCAACCTTTCAGTCCTAGGCAAGCTGGACCCTAGCCCACTGGAGCTACACACCCAAATTTCTCAAGAAAGATCCTTCTAACTGAGGGAAGACCCAGAGAAGCAAGTATGAGGCAGATGGGGTCTGAGCATGTGCATGGCTGGGAAGCCTGGAAAGACTACTTAGCATCCAGGCTGGGCCCCGGCCCCGCCCCTGCGGGAGGTAAGGACACCTGAGTGCAGAGGGCAGTGGCCAGGCTACGCCTTCACCTGGGGGAGTGCCTGTGGCCAGGAAAGTGATTAGCCCAGGATCAGGAGCTCCTAGCTCAGCAGGAAAAGGACCTAAACTGACAGGTCTTGGGGATTCCCTTCCTTGTGTATGAGGCCCTGCTCTGGGGCACACGGGGCACTTGAGTCCATATGCATTCCTTCAGGGCTTCCTCTCCAGCCCCTGCAGGCTCATTCATAAGTTCTCAAGCTTCTGCAAAGATGCACCCTCTGATGGGGGTTCCTAATGCTAATTACCCAGAGAGTGAGCACACTCTCAGTGCACTTGTCTTTGCTGTGTAAACTTTGCTCTATTTAATTTAAAGTTGACTAATTAATAAAGTTGCTGAAGCCTGTACTGGGGAGAAGAGAAGTAGGAGGAGCTAGGGGTCTCAGAGGGACATGAGGCCTGGAGGAGAAGAGAGAGGAAACAGAAGATGTAACAGGAGAGGAAGCCAGGGAGAGAGAAGGAAGTTGCCATGGGGCAGCAAGGACCATGAGCATGTGGCCATGAGGGCTGGCCTGGTAAAATAGAAGCAATTCAGGCAGCTAACAGGGTGTGTAGCTGGGAAACAGCCAAAAAGCATAGAGGGGTGATGCCTGCCCCGTTACTGTGCCTTGAAGCTTTTGTAAATCCAACAAGTCTCTGTCTCCGTTATCCGGGAGCTAGCCAGGGTAGCGAAGCGCTCTAGACTTTAACATCCATCTCCAACACACCTACCTCCTCCAGGAGGCTCCCAGCCACCCTCAAGGGAACTTGCTGGAGTAAGTTCATCAGGGACAGCAACCTCTGCTCCTCAAAGGGCTTTCTGATGAGTGACGAGGCATGAGCATGTGTGTGTGTCTGAGTGTGTGCTATATGGGTGTGTATGAGGCATATGTGTATGCACATGTGTGGGAATGTGTAAGAGTGTGTTAGATGTGTGTATGTGTGTGTGCATGAGTGTGTGAGTGTTTGCGAATGTGTTCACTGTGTATGAGTGTGTTATATGTGTGTGTGAATGTCTGAAGTGTGTGTACAGTGTGTGTAAGTGCATGTGTGAGCGTCCCCTGTACTCACCCAGACAGGCCACACCCAGCAGGTGGAAGCTGCTTTCCCGGTGGTAAACAAGAAGGCAAGAATCAGCCAGGCTCTCCCTTCCCACCATGCCTTGGGCCACCATGCCTGGCCCAAGATGAGCTAAGATGGGACACTGAGGCAATCGCCCACCCTTCACTTACGAGAACTCTAGCGTCTTAAGGTCCCGGATAGCAGGAAGACCCTTAGCTGCATCATCTGAGGGGTTTCTGAGCCTACAGAGAAAGGGCTTCAGTAAGTAGGTGTGGCCCTACTGGTATGCCCCATCCTGCACCCGGCTCGCTGCCGTGGGAGCTGTTGTTGACCCTCCACTTAAAAGAACACTCTTTGGGGGCTGAGGGATTGCTCAGTGGTTACATTCATACTGCTCTTGCGGAGACCAGAGTCTGGCTCATTACTGCCTGTAACTCCAGCTCTGGGGGATCTGATGCTTTCCTCTGGACTCCGCAGGCACGTCACTCACTCCTTCACACACACTCATACACACACACATACACACAAAATAAAATACTTTTTAAAGAACAGCTTAGAGCCAGGCAGAGTGTCATGGGCCTGTTTGACCAGGTATTTGAGAGGACGAGGCAGAAAGATTATAAATTGGAGGCCAGCTTCAACTACACATCCAATGCAAGGCCAGCCTGAACAACTGTGTAAGACCATCTTTAAATGAAAATTAAAAGGGCTGGGGATGTAGCTCCATGTTAGAGTTCTTGCACTGCATGTGTGAGGTCCAGAAAGAGAGAGAAAGGGGGAGAGACAGGGGGGGAAGAGAGGAAGGGACAGTGTGAAATCTCAGGGCTATGGCTGGCTCATGGAGGAGATAGGGAGAGGCACTTAGCAGCACCTAGCTCTCCTGTCCCCTGTCCTCTGTACCTTGGCTCTATTATGGTTGAAATGGTGCTGAAAGTGGGTGCAGCTGCCTGAGGGCCTGGGGGGGGGTCCCTCCAGTTAGTAAGTGATGTCTTCATGGCTTCAGGTGTGAGGGGCCTGGTACAGGGTGTCAGGCTTAGAGTGCGGCAAAGTGGGTGGGACTCCTGGATGGCCATAGCGAAGGTCAGGGCACTGGGAAGCTCTGCAGAGCTATGTATGTGACAGACACAGACTACCTGCACAGCCTGGACCTACACCTGACCCCTTGCCTCCTCACCTCTGAGTCTGCACAAGGCTGTCCAGGTCTTCCACATCCTTTGGAGATTTGGCCTTAAATGGCTCAATGGTAAACTTCTCCTCTGCTGCCTGGAGTAGCTGGGCCTCTCCCTGCTGCTGTAGGGACTCCCATAGCACCATTGTGTCACTCAGTGAGGCCCTGTAGAGGGAAGGCCTCAGACCCAGGCACAGCACCCAGGGTAGATCACAGTTAGGGTGCGTGGCTCCACAAAGGAACCTCCCACCTCCTCAGGTCCTTTTCTTTCTTAGCTTGATCTCCCTCTTCCATGACCTTATCAGCCCTTGTTGGTCTACCATTTTTAAAAAAGACACACTTTGACTCTGCCTTCCAGGAAGCTCAGTGCTAAATTCTGGGCATAACTGTGGCAGACCTTAGAACTTGAGTAAGATCTGTTTATCAGGAATTTTTTCCTGTGGGAGGAATTTTTTCTGGAGATTACCCTGAAGTGCTCAAGCAAACTGCAAAGTGGACTTGAATGAGCCAAATGAGAGAATTTAAAGCCCACCCTGAGAGGAACAGGATGTCCTTTCAAGCAGCACTGGAATCTGACCAGATTCACATTCTGGGAGGATTGCCCCTCTGCCTGAATACAAAGAGCAGTGACATGCCTGTCACATGAGAAAGAAAAGACTGAGGGAGGCTGTGCCTCTGAGGACAAAAAAAAAATGGTGGCATGTGCTGGCAACTGAAGGATTTGAATACATGGTAAGTATTCAAATATTGGTGAGAAGAATGCCACCCTCCTTCACAGGCACATGGCCAGTGCCAATAGCTATCCTTCTCTGACCCTTATTGTCATCTTTAATTGGAGGGGACTATTCTGTTCCTCCTGATGCTGTGCCCATGGAATAGGAGGCCCCAGAGCTGCAGTCCATGTCTGCCCTGTGCCCTTCCCACACCTGAAACCGGTGACACAGCTGAGTCCCACGAGGTTTCCCAGTGCAGAGGGCTCAATGCCAGTCTGACGAAGGTCCAGGGAGAAGTCCTGGCTGGCCGACTCTAAGGCCCGGCCCAGCACATGTACATCTGGGGGTGTGAGCCGGGTGCCCAGGAAGGAGAGGTGCCCGGGGAGTTGACGCGCCACATGCTCCCAAATCCCAGCTTCCTGAGTCTCGTGAGCACAGTGCAGCAGCTCCAGCAACCTCCCAGCCCGAAGTGTCCCCAGCTGCAGGCGCTTCAGGTACCTGGTAAGAACCTTCCGTTTCTTGTCTGCCCCTGCAGCCACTGCAGGCTCCACCAGAGCCCCCAAGCAGTGGGCCCGAGGCTGGAAAACCAATCCAGTCAGAAAGCGTGGCACACCTTCAAGCCAGTTGTCATAAGGTCTCTTCTTCCTTGGGGTCAAGGCCAGGTACTGCGGCAGCTCCTTGTCTTTTATTTCACTGCACTGTGCCAGCCACACAGCACCTAGGAAGCATTGTAGCAGAAAACTGGAGAAGGCCAGTTGGGCCTCTGTGGTCCCCAGGACAGGCTGCACCAAGCCTCGGGTCACTGCCCAGGTTTTCACCTCCACTGATGGAAACTGGGTTTCTTGCAAGGTGCTTTGGTGTCTGCGGCCCAGCTCCCAGGCCAGCTTGGCCAGCTCAATTAAGGCTCCTGGAGGACTGTCTCGGGCTGCAGGGCCTAGCAGGCCAACATAGAGCCCTGTAAGTGTGCAAGGCAGCCGGGCCTCTGTTCCCTGTTCCAGCAGGGTCTTGGAGAGCTGGCACATGGTCTTGCATAGAGCAGGGCTATGACTGTGGGTGAGGAGAAAAGGCTGGCCCTCCAGGAGGCCCAGGGCCTTGTCTTGGGTCTCCGCTGTCCCTGAGTTCTCAAAGTATTGCCTCATGTAAGTCTGGACCTGTTTAATAGAGAAGCTAGGTACCTCAAAGATGGCATCTGCCTTGCTCAGGCTCTGAGCCAGGCGGCCCCGGGGTCGGGCTGTGAGGAGCAGGGTGCAGCCACGCAGCAACTTCCGCTGGAAAAGCCCAGCTAGCAGTGCCCGGAGGGAACAGGACTCTGGGGACAGAGGTCCACATGGTCCATGCAGGAGGCCTTCTTGGGCTTCTAGCTCCTCAAAAGCATCTAGAATGAGCAGGATGCGGTCTGGCTGCCTCACAATGTGACCAAAGACTTCATCATCCATGGCCAGTGGCTGCAGGCTTGGGGGACAGAGAAAATCCCGTAGGTGGTAGGTGTGCCCTGGACGATCCAAGTAATGGCAGGGGACATAGAAGACAAAGTCATATTGTGGCAACTGGCCACATGCCCAGGCGTAAGTCACAGTTCGGGCCCAGTGGCTCTTGCCCTGGCCGGCCTTACCCAGCACGGCTATCACCTGTGTCTCTCGTGGTCGCCTGCAGTCACTGGCAACCTGAAGCACTTCAGCCAGACCACCATGGGCTAGCTGGCGCTCTGTCCAGTCAGGAGTGGCCAGTTCCCTTTCCTGACTTTTGTTGCTGCCTCTCTCCAACCTGGCTCGCACCAGCTCCATGGCCACCAGGGGACCGGTCAGGCTCTCAGGCAACAGCTGGTACTTGTCCTGCAGGGACTGCTGGAACTGCTCCACAGACGCTACAAAAACCAGGGTGAGTCAGAGTGTGTTAGCAGAGTAAAAGGTTAAGGAAGGTGAGGGTGGTCAGAGTTGCCCTCCTCACCAGTTTTTCCATATTCACAGTTTCCATCACAGCTTATTCATTCATCCACACCTTCCTGCTCTCTGGGGAGGGAGAGGGGGTGTTCATCCCTCTGTATGAAACACAGGGCACATGATCTGCCACCAAACTGCTCCCCAGCCCCTCTGTGCCCTGGGCCAACCAGCCCTATGGGGTTTGGAAGGAGAGTTGGTTATTTGTGGATTCAGCAGGTTAGGTGCAATGATCCAGGCTCAGAAAGGCATGTTTCCATATATGAAGCCTGGAAACACACACACACACACACACACACACACACACACACACACACACACAGAGAGAGAGAGAGAGAGAGAGAGAGAGAGAGAGAGAGAGAGATAGACAGACAGACAGAAAGAGAGAACATGAAAAAAGAGTATTTAGTGATCATTGGGAGAGACAAAATGGAACAGATGATAGTGGTGTGAACAAAATACAATGTGTGTGAAAATGTCACGATGGAACCTATCATTTTGACAATGAGTGTACACTAGTTAAAAGTAAAGCTTAAAAAGCCTGGGGGTGGGGGTTGATGAGATGGCTCAGTGAGCAAATGTGCTTCTTGCTAAACCTGCACACCTGAGTTCCACCCCTGGCCCCTCATGGTGAAAGGAGAGAACAGACTCCTGCAAATTGTGCTCTGACATGTGCACTGTGAATGGACACACACACACACACACACACACACACACACACACACACACACAAACAAATAGATGTGATTTAAAGCCTTTAAAAAGACAGTGGGGCTGATGGGGTTGTTGAGGTTGATAGAGTGTTCCCTGGAGCGTAAGAAGCCCGGGTTTCATAACCAGGACTGTTGGGGTACATGCCTGCAGTCTCAGGACTTGGTGGGTAGAGGCAGGAAATCAGAAGCTCAAAGTTGTCCTCAGCTACATAGCAAGTTGGAAAGAAAGAAAGAAAACAAAAAGAAGGAAGAAAGGAAGTGAAAAAGGAAGAAAGATGAAGGCCTGGGCATGGGGTCACACATCTATGATATTACTACTCAAGAGGTTGAGATAATAGGGACATGAGTTCAAGGCCAGCCTGAGTTGCAGAGTCACTTCAGGGGTGTGAACTACATAGCAGGACTCTGTCTTAAGACAAACAAATAGCATTAGCAGCAACAACAACAATAACAAAAATGGCTGAGACTCGGGAGCCCATCGGTCTGAGTTCAAATTTTGGCTCCTCCTTTGTGTGACTGTGAATACCTGTATACCCTGCTATGATTCAGGCGAGTTCATCTGTGAAATGGAGGTGATACTGTGACCGGGGAGGCTTTAGTGTGAAGCTCAGGGGAGCACTCTGAAGGAGCATCCAGTGGCTTACCTGTTTTCTCACTTCCCCTGACATCCTCCCTTCTAGTGCTCCACACTTAACTCCCTTCATCCCTCACAAATGCAAGGTCAGTTCCCACAGGTGACTCCCAAGGATAACGACTTAAGGCCTGTGTACCACTGCTTGAATGGCAGCATAGATGCTACAACACTGGGGAAATCAACTGGGTGATGAATGAATGAATGAATGAATGAGTAAATGAGTGAATGAATGAATGAGCAAGTGAGCCAACAGACAAGGAACTGATTAAGCATTGCATGAATGAAGTGAAGTACTATTTTAACTTTCATACCAGGTCTCCAGGACAAGAGGGGACCCCACTATCACTCACCTGGCCATTTTGGAAGCTTGTTGGAAGACTCAGGATCCTCTTGGTCCAGGGAGGGTGCTGTATCCTCTGAGCATGGAGAGGCAAATGCAGATTAGAGTATGGGGAGCCCCACAACTCCTCTCAGTAGTGGGGGCATCTAGAGGGCAGAACCACTTGCCCAAGCCTCCAAGACCAAGTTACAAAAAGGCTACCCAAGACTGTATCTGACATCTCCATTTTAGCCAGCTGAACTTTTAAAAAACATTTGTAAACCAATGATTCAAAGATTATAGTAAAACCAGGCATTGTGGATTTGTAATCCCAGCTCTCAGGGGGTTAGGTAAGAGAATTTCTGCAAGTTTAGAGTCAATCTAATAGGCATATATCAAGTTTCAGGTCAGGTGGGGCAAGCAAAGAAAAGCAAAATTAAAAACATGCTCTGCAAGTAAAGCTTGGGCTTCCAGCGTCAGAAGGCCCAGGCATGCTAGGTCTGTTTTCACGCCCTAAGGATCAACAGGAGCTTGTGGCTTGTGCTCTGCTTGGGTGGACATATATGTTCCAGCTGTCGCCCAAGCCTCAGTTATACTCCCTGCTTCATCAGTCTTCATGCACCTCTCATGACCTGTCGTCACCCAGGGGCATGCCTGTCCCCTCAGGGGGCTCTGACTGTCTGAGAAATATCCTTCCCCCAGCCCTCTGCTTGTTTCCAATGTCTCTCTCAGGGCCCCACTCCTCACCCGTCTCGTTTACACGGGAGGTCAGCGCAGGTTCGGGCATGTTGGGCAGGTCAGCTGCAGATGGTGCAAAGGGGCTGGTGGAGCCGGGCCGCTCTGGGGATTTGGGAAGACTGGGGACAGTGGGGCTGCTTGAAGGGAGTCCTTGGTTGCCCTGGGGCATCTCACCTACAACAAAGGTAAGGAAGAGTGTAAGAACCATCAGGAACTCATTCAGGAATGCACTGGGGTCATCTCCACTTCAATCAAACTGTACAATGTGAACCAACCCCCTCCCAAGGGGACCCCACATCTGTGTTAAATGCTGACTGACTAGTTAGAATTTCTGTGCCTGTGGAGAGCTATAAGGTCCAGAGCCAAACTGTCTTGGGATGTCTTTAGCACTTACCCCCACAGACATTAATTGCCCACCTCTGTGTTTAAATTAACATACTTAAGACTTCCTGTAAAAATCCTATTAGGAGGTGCTGTTTCCACCAATGTATTTGAAAGATGCCTTGACTTATAACTCTTTTTGTTCTGTTCCCATAAAAAGTTCATTTGGCTGTTTCCATGTTGGAATGTGGCATTTGGGGGTCCTTGAATCTGTGTTCCCAGCCATGGTCATTCACACCTGGCTTTGGAGTAAATAATCTCTTATTGCTCTTGACGTGATAGCGTGGTGAATGTGGGGAGAGAGGGAAGGCATTCAGGGTGAAACTGGGGAGGAAACTCTGAGTTACATCCAGTTCCCATCTGTAAGTGGGCACAGTCAGCTCCCAGGGGGCTCACAGCACTCCTGGCACTCACTTGGTATGGTCAGTGCTCATTTCCCTCCATGTTAGAAGGTGCTCCCTTGCTTCTGGGACATCTTATCTTATACAGAAACTGACATGTGACCCTAAAAGTTGGCTATGGTTTTGAGTGGAAGCATCACCCATGTCATCCCTTAGAGCCTGGCCATGCCTTCCCAGGCTTCTTGGCAGCCTCTCAGTATGGTGGATCAATGGGCACAATTTAACCGATCAGAAAACAAGGCAACTTAGAGAGAGTGTACAAGAGTGCACAGCAAACTGTTCACATCAGCACTCAGGTAAGGAGGCACTCAGGTAATCCTTGAGTCTCTTATTGTTTGGCTTGGTGATGGGTGTTACTGAATAAAGCTGCGGGGGTTTTGTTTGTTTTTTAAGGGCTGGAGAGATAGCACAGTGGCTCAGAGCATGTACTTTTCCAGTGGTCATGAGTTTGGCCCCCTGCATCCATGTCAGGCTGTTCACAGTAGCCTGTAACTACAACTCCAGAGCGACCTGTCACCCCTGGCTTCTTCAGGCATTGCAGCCACGCATTCTGATGTGTTTGAGCACATATGCAGGTAAATTAAAATAAAATATTTTTGAAGTGTTTTTAAACAAGGAAAAGCTAAGGGGAGAGGAAATAATGACACACAGAGGCTGCAAGACTAGTCAGCTACGCAGACCACCTTAGAGAGGCTCTTGTGCTTTGATTTTTTTTTTTTTTTTTTTTTTTTTGAGAGGGGATTGAAGATAGAGGAAGGTGTTTGGGGAGGGACGATTTATGAATAGGTGCTATGTCAGAGTTGAAAAATGCCTGCAATGGTAAGAGGTGAGGGAGGAAGGAAAGGCAGTCAGTTTCAATGCGGGACTTGCACACTCACCATGGTAGATTAGGACATTGGAGAGCCCTGCGCCAGCCCCTGAGATTTGCCAGAGTCCCTGAGGTAGAGTGGTGAGGATCTGGATATGCCCAGCAGGGAGATCCAAACAGTTCAGTGAGGAGCTAGAGGAGGACACTGCAGGAGACAGAGACAGTGAGGAGAGGGGCAGTCCACATCACCCATCTTTGTACTGGGATGAAAGATCAACACCCTTTCATGGGGCTCTCATTTCTCCAGGAGCAGCAGCTGAGCCTGTCTTGCCCATGGTGGTGTCCCTAGCACCTGGCAGGGTGGCTGACAGAGACAAGAAGGGGGACAAGTGACACAAGGCTGGCAGTAGAATCCCCCCCCATGGATGTTTCCTCCTGAGCTAGGCATGCCTTCCAGCAGGCATGAGTGGGACGGGACCTTGAGGATGACCCTGATGGGAGAGGAAATTGTTTCAGCAGCCCCTGCCTGGTGCCAATTCCTCAACCATCTGCCTGAAGGGAGGAGGCACCTCTTCTCTAGACCATCAACATACCAGGCATCTGAGCAGCTCCCTCTAGGTCTGTGTGGCTGGGTGCTGGCTCTTGATTGGACAAAGCAGGTGGTAGGAAGGGCACGGTGGAGAGGTTTGCTGGCCCCATCAGGAAGCTGCCAGTCAGCATGGGTACCATAGAGGGCTCAGCTGTGGGAGAAGGGGAGGTTAGAGACCGCATGGGCACCTGGAATGGGGCAGGCCTCCCAGGACAGCAAGGATCTCTCTCTCTCTTGGCAGTTAGGGGAAATGCCTGCCCCCCTCAGGGCCCATGTAGCTCAGTTAATAAGCTGCTGGTCCATGCCAACAGTGCCCACCCTTTCCTGTAGGTAGGCCCAGGGACATCTCTAAAAAGCCCACAGAAATATAGGGTCAGACTGGAGAAACCTAAGACTGGGCCCGTAGCTCCAGCCTTTCCCACCTTCCCCTGTGTGTCACTGAGCCCTGGGGAGACTAAGTGCCTCGCTCACTCAGCTTTCAGGCTCTGCCCAAAGAAGGGCAGGGGCTGTACCACATTCTCTCATCGAGGAGCTCAGGGTATTGCTCTCCTTTACTGAATGGGAGAACTGTGAAGTAGGTTGGATTCTGTCTCCCTGAACAGTCTGGGGGCTCCCTAAGGACTGATGCTACCTCTCCATCATCTTGAGTAGTCATGGAGGCTGCCAGGAGAGGTTTTAGGGAAAAAGTAAGTCACCCACCACAGTGCAGGCTGAGGAAACTTCATCTTAGTTTGTACCACACTCACTCTGTCATAGCTGTGTGATCTTTGGCAGGTAACCACCTCTCTAAGCTACCTGCTTCCTTCCTTCCTTCCTTCCTTCCTTCCTTCCTTCCTTCCTTCCTTCCTTCCTTTCTTTCTTTCTTCCTTTCTTCCTCCCTTCCTCCCTCCCTCCCTCCCTCCTTTCCTTCCTTCCTTCCTTCCTTCCTTCCTTCCTTCCTTCCTTCCTTCCTTCCTTCCTTTCTTCTTTCCTCCTTCCCCCTTTCCCTTTCTCCCTTCCTCTCTTGGTCTCTCTCTTTGGCTTTTCCTTCCTTCCTTTATTATGCTAGAATTCAATGAAGGCCTTGTTCACAATAGTCACACCCCCAACTCTGATCCGTGAATTGTGCTGCATTTGAGGGGACCTGTGCTCCCCCGGGTTGGACCATCTGGATCACCTGCTCATCTCACCTAGCTTCCTGTGCTTTGAGTCCATAGTGTGCTCTTCTGGGAAGCCTGCAGAGAGAATGCTGAGATCAATGGCCCTGGTTTCGATGTCTTCAGCCATGGAGATTTCTTGCCTTCAGTAAGAGATGCTGAGCCAGGAACAGGAGTGGAGGCGAACTGCCACAGCCCATTCTTAGCACTTTAGATGTTTATAGCACACACCAGGTTCCCATGCCCAGCAGGAAATGATTTACAGGGTCTGGGGGTGTGGTTTAATCCAGAGTGTTTGCCTGGCATGCAAAAAGGCCTGAGTTTCATCCCCCAGCAACACACACACACACACACACACACACACACACACACACACACACACA
>NW_026596415.1:4148978-4220518 GCF_907164565.1 Psammomys obesus
CACACACACACACACACACACACACACACACACACACACACACACACCTCACAAGAAATATAGGACTGGAGACGTGGCTCAATGGTTAAGAGCACTGTCTGCTCTTCCACAAGACCTGAGTTCTATTTCTAGAACCCACATGATGGTTCACAACAGTCTGTAACTCTAGTCTCTGGGGATTGGATGCTCTCCTCTGGCTTCTGCAGGAACCAAACACACATGTGGTACACAGACATGCATGCAGGCGAAACACGCAGACACATAAATAAATACATTAAAAAGAGGAATAAGCATAACTAAGACAGTGACTTTATGTGGCTGTGTGGTCAAGGAGGGCTTCCTGGATGGTGTGAGGCTTTGAGGACCCAACTATGGGAAGAGTGAGAGGAAGGTACTCCAGGAAGAGGTCATACTGGGGCCGGCTGCCAAAGTAGTGTGTCTCTGTGCTGAACCAGCAGAGGAGGAAAGACAGGCCACACAGGCCTCTCAGCATGCATCCTATGATGCTGGAGGGTCAGCAAGGCAGGGATATCTTAATCTGCATGGAAAAAGCACACTGGCCGTCAGATGAGGCTAGACTAAGGAGGCAGGAGAAGAGCAGGAGGCCAAGAGAGTTGCAGGTACCCAGCCAAGGTGACACAGCCCATAAACAGCAGAGCCAGGGTTCCAGCCCAGTCCTGAATGATGCCTGGCTCACTGGTTAAGAGATTTCCCTCAGAGACCCAGAGGGAAGCAGGGCCTGGTCACTGAGGAGCAGGAATCAAAGAGTCTCACACAGACCCTACAGGGTGAGGGACATTTGCTCCAGCGCTGTTTCCTTGCTGAGGAATAGTGGCATGAGGATGTGGTGGGGAGGCAGGCGGGACTTAATGGAAGCAGCTGGGACCCCAGCAGCCGCATGTGCAGCAGGATGGAGACAGAGATAAGGAAGGACCAGAGGTCAAGGAGGGGCTCACTCACATCTCTTCTGAGGTCTCCTTCCTGCTTCTCCAGGGACCTCGGTACTCCTCCCACAGCCTTCCTCTGCTCCAATATACTCTACTTTGGAGAGACAGCAGAGACACACATTACAATCACAAAGCCACTTCTGCCATTGCGGCGAGGAGGTGTGGCTGTCAGGCATTTCTCTAGGTCAGGAAGGAATGGAGGCTGAGCCAAGATCAGCTCCCCCCCACCCCCGCCCCCGACTTACTGAAGAAGTCCTTGCCGAGGCCCTCCAGCTGGCTGTCCTGGAACACATATTGATCCAGTTCCGCTGCCAGGTGAGGAGACATACAGTCAGTCAAAAGGGTTTCCCCTGCGGGCAGTGGTGTAATCCCAGAACTCAGGAGGCAGAGGCAGGTGGATCTCTGAGTTCAAGGCCAGCCTGGTCTGCAGTGTGAGTTCCAGGGCAGCCAAAGTTACAGAGAGACCCTGTCTTGAAAACAAAACAAAACAACAAACAAACAAAAAACAAACAAAAAAGGGCTCCCAGAAGTCCTACTGTGTGTCTAAGCCTCAGGCTAGTTACCTAGAAGCTGCAACTTTCTGGGCCTGTTGCACAGTCGGGTCTCTATAAAGGTTGAGTATAGGTTGAATGAATGAATGAACGCACATTGCCTTTCATATGCTTTTTGTCTTATTAAATGAGGAAAGCCTGTGCTTGTAAAAACATGTCTATCATCATAAAGCATTGCAAAGCAGAACAGTAATGCTGTCATTGGGATTGAGTTCAAAGTCTGTCTTTATACTCCCCCAGCTTTAGTGGAGCAGTGCAGCAGTGAACACATGGCCAGAATCAGCTGCTGCGCTGACAGCTCACTGCCTTAGTGTTGGAGAAGGCTGTGTGCTGTGAGCTCTGTGGGAAAGAGGAGCAGAAAGGAATATGGAAATGGAAGCACGGAGCTGGACGTGCTGTGTGCCTGTGATCCTGTGCTTGGAAGGCCGAGGCCGGAGGATTGCCATGACTTTAAGACTGGCCTGGGATACACAGTGAGTTCCAGGCCAGCCTGGGCTACAAAAGACCCTGTCTCAAAAAGAAAATAAAACAAACCTAACAAGCAAAAAGCAGAAAGAAAGGAAGGGAAGTACCATAGTGGGACGTGATTGGCTAGTCATCAGGGAAGGGGCGGGTGTCCCGCAGTGCCCCCTCCTTCTTCCTCCTAAAATACCATCTTTTCCAGCCCTAGCTGCTGTCCCTAGCTGCTGTCCCGAGCTGCGATTTTGGTGGGAGGAATTTTTTTGTTGTTCCAAGTGACCTAGTAAGACTAGTGAAAGAGACTTCTTCCCCGCTGTCCGTTCTCTGACCTCCGCTGCCCCCTTACCAATGTTGGCATAGGCCTCCCGGGTCTCTTCATCCCCTTCCATATCTTGCAAAAGCTTGCTGAACTGGTCGCAGTTGATGGTGTCTGTGTCAGGCTCTGCAAGCAGAAAGCCCCTAGGATAAAGCCTGGGAGTGTGGGAGGAGGGGTTGTGGGGATGGAGGGAGACAGCTCCAGTTGAGGGTCAGCGAGATTAGCATGGGCTGGGAGCTGTCCGTGGTTCTGACAATCAACCTGTGGCTTTCTTGGACTTGCTCACAGTCGGGAGTCAGAAGGACTGAGAAGGCCAGGAGAGGCCCAGGAACAAGGAACAAGGCCCACCTGAGCAGAGCTCGATCTCCTCCTCCCCCGCCAGGTCCATCTGGTCATAGAGGTGGTAGAGGTGTAGGGGGTCCGCATCGCTGTTAAGGAGCTCCAGGTAGCTGCCCTCCAGAGACCCGAGTTCCATGGTGGCACACAGACTACGGCCTGGGAGAAGAGACACACTCAGATGTCTCATTGCATGGTAGGAAAAGGCAGAAAATGAGCACTAACTACTATTGAGAGCTGGGATGTGTGGAGCCAGAAGATATGAGCAAAGGGCTCCAGACACCAGAGAGGAGTTTGAGACCCATCTGTGAGGCCTTAGGCAAGCGACATATCCTCTCTAAGTATTCATTTTCTGGAGACACAGGGAGGAATGCTCCTGTGGAACCTTGAAAGGCCAAGGGTGCCTCAGTGCCTCATGACATTTACACAGATGTCTCCAGTCAAAGGAAGCTCATCATGTTGGAGAGACATCAGAGAATGGAGTCTTCACTCCAGGCTGGATCTTCTCACCTCAGTGACCCTGCTTCACTCATGCCCAGACCTCCTCAGGTGTTGGAATTTCCCAATGCCTCTGGGGCCATGCTTCCTGTGTTTCTGCTTGCTTAGGCATTGCTTCAAAAGTCTCTCAGATTGGCCGTTTCGCTGCCAGAAATTCCGAAAGGGATGGGAGGCAGAGATGACCTTGCTCACCCTAGTGTGAAGAAGGGTCCTCTGTAGCTGCCCCAGCCCATGGCAGATGGCCCAAGCCATCTGGGACTGAGCAAAGACCTATCCTCTCAGCTTCTTCACCCTCTAGCCATGCCTATGAGGGAGTTTCTAGATTGTATTGATTGAGGTGGGAAGGCCTGTCCTAAATGTGAGAGCACCGCTCCATGGCTGGGACTTCAAAAGAAGAATGTGAGCTGAGCATCAGCCTTCATCTCTCTGTGCTTCCCCGGTGCAGATGTGGTGTGAGCGGCTGCCTCACATTCCTGCCCCCTCACACTCCTTCACCTTACACTCCTTCACCTCACACCCTTGCCACCATGACTTCCTTATGCAATGGACTGTACTTTCAAACTGTGAGCCAAAATCAATGCTTCCTTAAGTTGCCTTTGTCAAGAATCTTGTCACAGCAATGAGACAAGTAACTAATACAGTGCCCCTCCTCAAGCCTGAAGCACACGCCAGGCTCTTCCCACACATAGGAACTCCCAGATACCCAGAGCTCCTGGAGTTGGATTGCAAGCTTTCCATGTGCCGCCTCAGGTTTCACTCATATCTTTGCTAATTATGTTCCTGTCTCTCAGATGAAGAACCAGATCCGAGTAATGGGTGGCAGGCCACATCTTCTTCTGCCACCACGGAAGGTGCTGTCACTTGGGAAGGAAAGATGTGGGTAACAAGGCAATTTCCTCTTCTGAGTAAAAGTCTGGGCACATGGGAGGCTGCCTTCTTGGTGGATGGGCAGTGTTCTTATGCCTTCTGCAAACTGCCCTTCCAAGGCTTCCACACCGTCCTAGGAGACATCCCTGGCGCTTTCCACCACCAGTCCTCTGGGGACATATTTCTATCCCCCCTACACAGCACAGTGGAGGGTTTGGGGGGGGGACTAATGAGCATGCTGTGAGCTGAAGCGCTCAATGAACTCAAGATTTAAAGGTTTCCCAAATGTCCACAAGATGACACCATAAAAGTTGAAGGAAGGTGCTGCCTGAGTGTGGTGTGCTTCAGTGTGTGGAGGTAATGGTATTTCCTGTGCATGCGCTGTGTCTGTGCATGTGAGTGAAGGGCCCACAGATGTCAGAGAAGGTGTTGTGACCCCTGCAGCTGGAGGTACACACAGTTGTGAGCAGCCTGGTGTGGATGCTGGGAGCTAGCTCTGGTCTTCAGGAGAAGCAGCACGCACCATCAGCACCTGAGACATCCAGTACATCCAGTACAAGTTTTCAAAATGATCCTGTGTCTTTGTCACTCTGTAAGCTGTCTAAGATGGGTATCGGGTGGGGGTGAGGTCTCTGTCCAAGATGAGGACTTAGGACTGGGCAGGAGGAGAGAAGTGCCATAGGCAAAGGAGGAAGTGGCTTTCAGGCCTTGCCTTTCAGAGTAGACAGCTCAGTAGCGTGACACCAAGGGGAGGCTGACAGAAACTGCTAGTCTCAGTCAAGACTTTCACTTCCTTCAGGAGCTTCAGGTGAGAGATCACAGGAGACAGAAGAGGAACTGAGGCACGTAAGCAATATTGAGAGGCTGAGCTGGGGTGGACCTCAGTGGTGGTGATCTTGCCTCGAATGTGGGTTCCCTCCCAGTGTGTGCTTGTGCCCACTCATGTGCACATACAGACACACACACACACACACACACACACACACACACACACACGCCAAAAAAAGTAGTGAGGGACTTTGGAGTTGGGAATTTCCTTTGGTAGCAGGAAGATTGAAAGACCTGTGTATGAGAAGTTTCACATCAGGAGCATCTGAAAATACCGCTATTTTTTTGGCTCTAGGTTGCCACTATGAATGGTAGGTTGAAGTATGGCTTCAAAACTGGGGCTTAAGTCAGGTCCATGATATTAGTGGTTCTGTTTCCGAGGCTAATGAGTATACTCGAGTGTGCGCACACACGTATGCGCGTGTGACCATCACAGTGTCCTGATATGGAACATAGAATCTGCTATTGCCGCTAAACCCAGTTGCTGACGGTCCTCTGTCAGCTGCTATTCTTCACGCTTCGGCTCCTTCAGCTCTTGGTTTACGCCTCTTGCCTGGAAGGCTGTCTGAGGTCCTCCTGGCTTAGCCTGCTGTAGAACGATGGCTCAGGCTAGAGGGTCGCTTGTGCAGAGGCAATAGGAGCATGATTGAAGCTGGGAGGGGGCTAGCCTGAGGACCACAACTGTCCTGAGCCCCGGAGGATGGCACAGGGAACACAGGGTCTGCAGCTGTGCGGTGCTGGAGTCCCACCCCCAGCTCATTAGAGAAAGGTGATTAGGGAATCTGAGATGCAATCACCTTACAATTCTCCCTGGCCTGTTGCCAGGCTTACTCTCTGTGTCCCAGAACCCTCAACCATCTTGGTATTTCTGACCCAGCTCCCTAACTCCTCTGGGCTCAGAGAAGCCACCTAGTACATGGTAAGACACAGTGATTAGAAAAACCAGAAATAGATTTGGCTTTGGTCCCTGGCAGCAAGCCACAGGGCTTTTCCATGGTGGAAGTGTGGCCGAGGAAGCGGGGTAGTCCAGCCATAGGGGCAGCTGAGTTTACAACAGTGCATTGGCACATGATCAGTGCAAGAGTCATGAACCTTGAGATCCAAGCCTGCTCTGCTCCGGCAGGGTGTGTTACTCTGGGAAAGCCCCTTCCCTTCTCCATTTCCCAGGGATGTCATCTGTTAAATAGGAGGGTTGTAGCAGATCAGTGGCTTTCAAGTGACATTTTACCAGGATTCCAGATCCTTTAATAAGTGAGAAAAAAATTTCTGGCTGAAAGGGCATTGAGGAGCCTAGAACCTCTTTTTCTCAAAGAGGGGCTTCACAGAATAGTCTAAAAAGGCAATTGTAAGAGGCTGCTATCATGCAGGTCTGCAATCTCAGCTGCTCAAGAAGCTGCGGCAGGGGGATCATGAATTTGAGGGTAATGTGGGCTTTATTGTGAGACCTTGTCTCAATCACACAACAAGAGATTTTGTTGTTTTGAGATTCAAGCCTGGTGGAAGAATACTGTGATACTAGCTTTAAGTGGCAGCAGGAAGGTTGTAGGTTCAAGGCCAGTTCGAAGGTACATAACAAAAAGTAAAAACAGGGTTGGGGTATACAGAGCAGTGCTCAACATGTGGGCAGCCTGCAAGACAAAAGCAAGTAGAACAAAACCCCACAACTTCACATCATTCAGGAATGGCAAAAGGGGGCTGATGGCTGCCAGAGGGTGGATGGAGCCAGAGAAGAATGAATGGGCAGAGTGCTGCAGCTTGCAGGGCTGTGAAACCACTCCGGAAGACACTGCCATTACAGACACGCATCGAAACACACTTGTCCACACCCGTGGAATGCATCCTACCAAGACTGAGCCCGACTCTGGCTTTGAATTTTAAGTGATAATGAGATGCTGCTGCAGATTGAAAGATGGCAGAATAGACTGCTCTGAGGTAAAGGTGGATGGTTGGGGAGGCCATGCATTCATGGGCATAGTGGATGAGAAAAAAAAAATCTCTGCATCTTCTGTTAAATATTGCCAAAACCCTGAAAAAAATTTAAAAAGTGAAAAAGCAAGCGAGCAAGCAAACTGAAGACCAAGGCTGACGAGATGACTCAGACAGTAAAATGCCTGCCATGCAAGAGTGAAGCCTGAGTGCCAGTCCCCAGGACCTGTGTAACAAACAAGGTCATGTGTACCATGTGGGCTTGGGCGGGGTACAGATAGATCCCCAGAACTAACTACTCAGTCAGTATAGCCAGTTAATGACCTCCAGGTTCAGTGCAAGACCTGCTACCCTCGGACCCGCCTGCATATGTACACAGAAACAGCATAAACCGAAGTGGGGAGGGCAACCCACAACAACAGGCTGGGCATGGTGGGAAGTGCCCAGAGTCCCAGCCCTAGGAGGCAGAGACAAATGGAAGGGGCCCTGGAGACACTGGGCCGCTAAGTAGCCTAATCAGTGTGCTCAAGGTACCAGCGAGAGGCCCTGTCTCAGAAACGAAGGTGGACAGTGCCTAAGGAATGACACCCAATGCTGATCTCGGCCATGTGCACAAGCACACATGTGCTCATAGTAGAAAAAAAGAAAAAGAAAGAAAGAAAGAAAGAAAGAAAGAAAGAAAGAAAGAAAGAAAGAAAGAAAGACGCAAACAAGAAAAGAGAAGGAAGGCAGGGAGGGAAGAAGGAAAGAAGAAAGAAAAATAAAAGGAGAGAGAAGAAAAGGAGAGAAAGAAAAAGGAAGAGGAAAGAAGGAGAGGAGAGACGGAAGGAGAGACGGAAGGAAGGAAGGAAGGAAAGAAGGAAGGAAGGCCAACAACCACTTCACACAGAGCTGCAGTGCAGGCTCTAGTGTGCTCTAATTTGATGCTTCAGCCTTCGTGGATGCTGTAGCACCATCCAGACCCACCCTATAGGATAGTCTATGAGTTGACCAGCAGCTGTGGTTTCCAATAGTATTGGTTATTCCCAGTACTCCCCAGGAATAACCAAAGCCACACCACTTCTCCATATGATGTCTTTCAGAACTCATGTGCCGGTGTCCTAACCTTAGCTTGCTAGTACTGAGAGGTGGGGAAATGAAGGCTAGATGAGGTCACTAGGGTAGAATCTGTATGATTGGGTTAGCAGCTTTCTCAAAAGGGGAAGAGTCCTGAGCAGTACCCTGGCTCCATTTTGCCACATGACACCCTCTGTCATGCTAAGATGTACAAGAAGGCCCCTGAGAGGTGTCCACATTCACACTCTTGTACTTCGTCAGTGCAGCTGAGTCCTCCCTCAGTCCCCTAGTGCACCTCCCCCTAAGCCCAGGCAGCCTCTGATATGAACATCTCCAGCTCAGTGGAGTGGCACAAAAGCCTCACCTCTGATTTTTTTTAAATATTCTTTTTCTGAATATGACCAGCAAATCATACAGAAACCCACAAAAGACACCACTGTGGCTGCTACAGGCAAGACTCCTCTACTGCGCTCTGAGCCCTGAATGGAAATACCCACTGAACCACAACTTGGAAGATCTTGATCCACAAATGGAGCAAATGTAGCCTGCACGGGCACTGGTAAACGGTAGGCACCTGGGGTCTAGGGCAGGAGGAAGGGGACCCCCTGGGAGAGCTGCAGCCAGAGGACCAGGAGTGTCACACACTTTCCATAACAAGAGCCCCTCCTCAGCTACAAGAGCCCAACAAGTCTAAACAGTCGTTTGGCAGGCAGTGGCTTGGAGAGAAAATTCAGCATACTTTTCAAGAAAGAAACCCAAGGCAGATGCTGAGCAGGAGAAGGGGGAGCCTAACTATGGCTACAGTTTAGCAAGGCAGGGTTCCAAGCTCCAGTTCCAACCCTGACATGAATTAGGAGTGCCCATGCTTTCAGGGAGCTGTCGGTGAACACCCAAGGTTGTCAGTGAAGGGCTCTAACAAGCTAACATGGTGCCAGCAGGTCGTGGCCTCCTCCTTCCATTTTCCTTATTGATCCATTAGATTACATTCCTAAAGATAGCCACCAAAGTCCATGCACTTATTTGCCTACTTCCTTATGCCTAACTCCTTCCTAAGGCTGCCCTCTTTGGCTATTGACCCCCTGCAGTGACCTCTCCCTTCCTGGATTTCTCCACAGCCTCATCTTTTTTACCTTTAACTCAGTGCCATCTGCCTGACTGTATTATTGTTTTGACAAGACTCAATTTGGTTATCTTAGTAGCTTCCTTATACTAATATTTTGAAAAAATATAAATGTGGTGTTTACAGTTTGGAATATTTATCAGTAATTACTAATACTAATACTGGTAGTATACTAATACTACCAGTATTAGTATTAGTATTAGTAGTATTTTGAGATATGGTCTTACTATTTTACCTTGGCTGTCCTGGAAATCACTGTGCAAATCAGGCTGGCCTTGAACTCTCAGAGATCTGCCTGCCTCTGCTACCCAAGAGCTGGGATTAAAGGCGTGTGCCACCACATCAGGTTGTCTGAGGTCTTTGTTTCTTTGAGAAAGGTTTTCACTGGGCCTCCTATGTGGTGGGGTTGCAGATGTGTGTCATGATATCTGGTTCAACTATGCTTATTTTAAAAGAAAGCCATTAGGCGGTAGAGATGACTCAGCCGGTTAAGGGGATCCCCAGGACCTACATGCTGAAAGGAGAGAAGTGACTTCCACAGGATGTCCTCTGACCTGCACAGGTATTTCATGGTCTAGCTCCCCTACCCTACACAACCAAATAAATGAACAAATGTCAAAATAAACAAATGAAGGAAATCTAGCTGGGTATGGTGGCTCACAGCTGTGATCCCAGAATTTTAGAGGTTAAAGTGGAAGATGATAGTGAACTTGAAGCCATTTGGGGTTCAAAAGAAAGAAATAGCTTTTTGAAATCAAAAGCAAGTAGCCAAACAGATTTCTTGACATTAACATTTAAAGCTAGCAATGCTACAAATAGACTCTAGGCTGCTGGGCATGATGGTGCATGCTTGTAGTATCAGTACTTTGGGAAGGCAGAGGCAGGAGATTGCGAGCTTGTGGTACAGAGTGAGGACCTTATTCCTCAAGGTCTCAAAAATTATAACCCAAACAACTACAAACACAACAAAAAACAAAACAAGAAATAGTTCAAGCTGAGTGCCCACCAACCTTGCCTGTGAACACAGCACATGGTCTTCCTGGTTAGAATGTTCTTCTACCATTGTGTTCAGACTGGGGAGGAAACAGGAATAAACCCCAAAGATGTCTTAACAAGCCAGACACAAGAGGTTGGACATGAATGACCACACTTATACAAAGCACAAACAGCAGTCCAAATCAGGAGTCAGAGAGCTAGACAGTAGAATGGAAGTCACCAGGGACCAGGAGAGTTGGAGTTGCTGCTTCATTGCCCAGAGTTTCCATTTGGGGGGACAGGGAAAGGAAAAGTTCTAGAGACAGAGGTTGTGATGCTTCCAGAACACTATGAACACGCTCCATAATAAACTTATGTTGTGTATTTTCACCATGATTTTACAAAAAAAAAAACAAAAAACAAAAACAAAAACAACAACAAAAAAAAAAAACCAAAAAACAATGCTGCCACCTGCCACCCAAACAAAACAGCACTATGGAAACAATGCCAGCTTCTCTATCCCTGTTTTAAAGTGGTGGCATCCCCCTAAAACTCCCAGCTCTCAGGGCATCTGGGACAGAGGATGGCATGTTTGAGTCCAGCTGGACTACAAGCCAGACCTTGTCTCAAAACAGGGGAGAGAGAACTAGTGAGATGCCTCAGTGGGTAAAGGTACCTGTGGCCAAGCCTGAAGACCTGAGTTCAATCCCCAGCCCCCACACAGTGGAAGGAGAGAGCCAACTCTTGCAGAGTTGTCCTCTGACCGCCACATGTGCATATTGGCACATGCTCTGACTTCTTCCACACCATAACTAGAGAAATAAACAAAATGTAATTACATTTTTAAGAGGAGGGGTGTAAAAGAAGAAGGAGGGAAAGGAATGAAAAAGACAAGAGAATGAGGGAGTGGAAGAAGAGGCGGAGAAAGAGCAGGGCAGGGAGGAGAACATCACCAGTCTTGTTAGGCACTGACAGTGAGGTACAGACTTTCTCTTCACTAGGGAAAGAGGCTGAAGTCTGCTCCCTGTGTGAGAAGCTTCCTCAGCCACTGCCTCTTTGTGAGGCACCTTTGGTGTGCCTCAGGTCTCTGGGAGTCCCTTGCTCCTGACACATGCTGGCTGTTTTCCAAAGCACTCCTGCATACATGAGACAGATATCTGGGAATCTCTTGTGATTTGCCCATTTTTCAGAGGCGTGATGGAGAAGGGAAGCCACTTGTCAGCCAGGATGACCAAAGGCAAGCCTGAGCATTAAACCTAGATGCTTCCCCTCCCTACAGCAACTCTTCTGATTGCCTGAGACTACCACAGGGCCTGGGCACACCATCCTCCAGTTAATTTCCAGAGTGTATACAAGAGAAAATCTCTGTCTCCATCAGACCATCTTTGCTGTACTACCAGGTCTCTCTTTAACAGCCTGCTCAGAACCCATCAGCATTCATGGAAATCCACATCTGCTACCCAGGCAGCAGACAAGTTTCTCAGGAGATCTGGGTTAAAATCCTGACTCTCTCAACAGCTTGCTATATGGCCTTTGGCAAAACAATATCAAACATAAGCTTTAATTAATAAGTGTTATTATATATCATTATAGGTTATTTGTATAAGTATGTATAAATTATTATATATTACTTGATTATAAGTATAAAGTAACTTAATATATGTGAGTAGACTAACATGTCTTTAAAAACAACAACGAGAGACCACTTCCCCAGACTCAGTGTTCACAGATCACAAAGATAGCAAAGAGATAAATCAGTGTCTCTCCTTGGAAGTCACTAGAATCACCAGGGAGAGGTGGTTTAACCCAGGTTCACAGGCTCTGCTCTCAGGGAACATGGGTTGGACAGAAGCAGGCCTTGGTACCCCCAGGGCCTGTCTGAGACCTTAGGGGAGGGGCTTGGTACCCCAGAACAGGGCCTGAGCAGAGCTAGAAATCTTGAGTGGGGCTAGGGACCCTGTGGCCCTGGGACCTGTCATCAGCAGCCTCCCAGAAGATTTCCCAAGCTTGGGCTCCTGGGACCTCGGGTTCCGGTTCCGCATCTCTAAGGGCTCCTCCTCACCCACATTCTGAGCCTCCAGGAAAACAGGTTCTGCAGTCGGAAGGGGACGCTCTTTGGCTACACCAGACTACAGAGGAGGAAAACTCCATTTTCTTTAATCTGCCTGAGAAGTTTTGTTTATTTATTGGGAAACACAGATCTAAGACTTTGCTGGGAAGTGAGGAGCTCCAAGCGGTGATAGGAAGAGGGCCACACAGTGGGCGACTAGGTGCGTGAGGCCTGGGGTGGAGAAAGGAGCCATGGAACTCTGTAGGAAGAGGGCACGTGCTTAGGTCCCATTCAAAGCTAGGCTTAGTGGTTGCAGTTCTCGTTGTTTGCCCCCCCCCCCCCCCCCCCGCCCACCGCCGAGAGAACTGTACCCACCCTCTCAGCAACTCTCCTAAAAGGATGTGGCAAAGTAAGACGGATGTCTTCACCTTGCCCCCCTCACCCTATGCTGTTTCTATGCCAAGTTCTCACAAGAAGGACCCTGTACCAAGTCTCCAGAATCAGAGGTGGTCTGTCTGCACAAGCAAAATAAAGGACCAGTGAAGGGCGGTCCCTGGGTGCTGTAGATGTCAAGGGCTAGTAGAGTGCACGCCTGCCCCCTTCCTCTGCCCCCCGCCCCCCCATCTGCCTCCCAGAGCGGCAAGACACTCTTACAGGGGTGTCCCCGCCACCTACCCCACCAGGAGCGCTGTCAACTGGCGCGGGCTCTGGCAACTGGCGCGGGCTCTGGCTCTCACATCCTGCGCGCAGTTGGTCCAGGATCCGAGAAGCCTCTCTACCTTCTGCACTCCCATCTGGCTCTTTCCGGCCAGGCTGTCTGACTCTGTCTGACCTCGGGCAAACAGTTGCCACCAGCCTCAGAGCCTCGGATTCCCACCCTAATTTTAGCGGCTGCAAAGGGGACCTTGGAGTCACCTACTGGGCTCCTGCGCGTTGCCGCTGCAGGTCTCTTCGTGCGCTGCAGGTCTTTTTGCCTTCAGCTGCGTGGCTCCTAGGAGCTTGGGGCGGCAGTCTCTGGCAGTCACCTCACCTCCTGCTCTGTGGCCGCTTATTTTTCCCCTTTCACTTTCTATATGCACCTTCAGCGTTGGGCCAAAGGCAGAGCTAAGCAGGAACGCCCTCCCCCTCCCCCGAAAGCGACACACCACGTGCTTTCTCAAAAGCATCCACATGCAACCCAAGTTTGCTCAGATTGAGTGTTCCCAGAGGACCTGCCCCGGGCAGAGCTCGCTTAGACCAGCCCCTGCCCAGGAGGAGAGGGCTGCGCAATGTGAGCCAGCCTGAGCTCCAAGACAGATGTTTGGTTTGCAGGCCACCTCATCTACACCCTTGGTGGCCCTCAATTTCTCTCTAGCTCAGCACAACCATAAAGATAGACAAGCTGCTCCTTGAGGCATTTAGACCTGAGGTCCACTAGCAGAGCGCTCTTAGATCCTCTACTTTCCCAGGACACGCCTCCTTGGAGAGGTTACTTCCCTTCACCTAGATTTCCTCATCTGTGGAGCAGCTGAGAGACTGAGGCAAGCTTGCCTCTCTCTCTCTCTCTCCTACCCAGAACCTCCAGCTGCATGTCGCTGAGCTGGGACTCTTGTCACCATGATTTAGGTAGCACACTTCAAGGCAGTCTGAGAAAAGGGATCCCAACCCTTTGAACCGTACAATAACAGCAACATTACACTGTGGACTTCTGATGACAGTTACTACAGGGAACCAGATACTACGCTGAACTCTTTGATTCTCACCATTACCCTACCACACAGACAATGATCCCACTATATGATGGCTGAGGAAAACTGAAACTCAGAGGTTAGCTATGGTTCAGAGGCACAGTGTAGAGGCAGCCGAGAGTGTAGCTAGGTGGTGAGCCCAGTGCTATCTTCAAAGCAGGTGCCACATCACACAGCCAATCCTTACCATCTGTACCCACTTCTCAAAAACCACATGGAGGCTAGAGGGAGCAGAATCTGCCAGAAGCTCTGTGCTTCCTAGATACACCACAAGCTTGGTTATAGTTTGGGGGTGTTAAGGGTCCCACAGGCTGGGGTAGAGGTCTCCTATAGAGACGTGCCTCAGTTTACCCAAGGATAGATCTGGGCATGAGCTGTAGCTCAAGGGTAGAGAGCTTGTCTGGCATGCACAAGGTTTAGGTTCAATCTCCTCAGGGAAGAGGAGAAGAAGGAATAAGAAGAGGAAAGGACACACTGGGTAACCCTGGAACCTTGGCAGGGCTGAGTGCTGCCAGCACAGCCCCTGAGTCTGAGTGCTGATAAAAGCCTTTTATCAGGTGCCTAGCCGTCCCCACTGTCTCTCATGTGGAAAGACTACCCAATAGGTCCACCCCTGTGGGACACAGATCCTTTTTCTTACCTTCACCACTAAATCATAGCAGGGTCTTTGCCTAGCATGGTGGAACCAGCCAAGACCTTACTGTGTTCATGAAAGCTCTAGTCTTAACCATTTTCTCCAGCCCACTTTTTACCTTGCAACTCCGGCAGATAAGGCCCAGAACGGCAAGGAACCAGGCAGCGCATGATGTGGAGGGCAGAGCAATGCAGCGTCTATGCTCCAGCTGTCTCTCCTGGTGTGCTAGACTTCTCCAAGAAGGTCCTCAGATGCCCAGGTGAGAAGTGGACAGCCTCAGTCATTTCCCTCCCTATAGCACTTAGGAGCCTACAGCCAACCAATCTCAGCTAGCATGCAAAGCAAGCAAGCAAGCAGGAGACCAACTGAAAAGTCTCCCATGGCAGTGTAGCCCGAACAGTTCATATTCTGTGTTTGGATACTCTCTAATTTGCCCATGCTCCCTTAGCCACCCACAGCTTCTTATGTTAATTTCAGTTCCTTATTGTGGGCCAAATTGGGTGACCACAGAAGGCTCCACCTTGATTAGAGACTTCTGAAATGATGTTTGCAATGGACCCACGCTGGAGCCAGCTACCATCTCTGCCATCTTGTGTGGGACAGGGCCTGCATCAGATCCCCATGTATACCCCCAAGAGAACAAAGGGCTGTTAGGGATGAGCTGACTTCTAGCTTCCACTCACAGCGAACTGCTTTGCGTTTCTCTGGAAACACCATCATTTTTATTCTAAAACATTGAACTAAAAGCTCGAGTCAACACTCTGGGTGTTGACTCTAATACAGTAGCCTGAGAGCTAGCTGGGTCAGGGGGACTAAGCTGCAGTGATAAGCAACACTGACTCTCGCAGCGAGACAGTGAGTACCTCTCCACTCTGCCTATCCTTCAGGTGACATCAGTAAGAAAGCGTTGGTCTGGGACTAATCTGTTTCTTTAATTTATTCATGGATTTTATGTAAATGAACGATCTGTCTTCATGTACCTCAGAAGGGGGCGCTAGATCTCACTGCAGATGGTTGTGAGCCACTCCATGGTTGCTGGGAATTGAACTCAGGATCTCTGGAAGAGCAGCCAGCGCTCTTGACCAATGAGTCACACCCCGAGCCCGGCTAATTTGTTTTTAATGCCTTTCTAACACAAGGCGTCCTTTCCCCAGAGATTGCAGCTGCCCATCGGGAAGCAGACTCTTGACTTAAATGTGAAAATATTGCTCTATTTTTCTTTAAAAATTACCTACTGGGGCTGGGGCTCAATTGGCATGAGAGCCCTTGTCTAGCATGCATAGGGCCCTGGATTTAACCCCAGCACCACACAAACTGGACGTGGCCATGTATATCTGTAATTCCAGAATTTAGAATGTGGAGGCAATAGAATCAAAACTATAAGGGTTACCCTGAATGCTGTAGAGAATCGGAGGCCGTGTCTGAAAACAGACAAGCAAGCAGCAAGCAGCACTGCTGTTTGGGCTCTTTTCCCTCCTCGTGGCAGGAAATAAAACTTTATTTGAAAAGGAGTTACAAGTGTGAGTGTGTTGGGAAAACATGTCAAGTAAATACAAAAAAAAAGTGAGGACTGTGAGGGTGTCACCAACTCGGATGAATTCTGGGAGCCAGCATGAGACAAAAGGTGGCATGGCTGTTTCTGGCAGGTGTGTGACTTTAGACCCATCAATTCCCATCTGAGAGCCTTTGTTTCCGTGTGTAAAATATGTGTAGAAACTGTCTTTGTTTGTTGTCAGTTTTAAAGCCATTATCACTACTTGCAAAAGTCCCAAGAAGGAAGTAGACAGACAAATGAGAAGTGCTAGGAGTCAATTTGAAATAACCTTTGCTCGGTGGGGGAAACACAGCAGCAGAAATCTCCCTATGCCCCATCCCCATCGTCATGACCGGGTTCCAAGGTCTGACACTCTTCTCTTCTGAGACGCATGGCAGAGTCCTTCCTGTCTGTAGGGGCAGCTAGTTCTGATGCCCCTCAACTGTTCCAGAGTCACATAAGCAAGGAGGGTCTGTGCTACAGTGGGGCTCAGCCTGAATACACCTGGCTGACCACCTCTTATGTGTGCTGTTACCTGGCCTCCCTACATTGTCTCTGACACCTGTAGATCTCAGACCCATGTGCCTCAAGAACTAAGTAGAAGCATGTGCACGATTGTGCGGATGACTTCCGAGCAGGATGATGACAGGCACATTTGCTCAGCAAATGCCAGAGGCAGCTTATTGGCACCCAGAAGGATAATGCTGAAGATGCAGAGCTCGGACCCATCAGAGAGCAGTGGAGATTGGGAACTATGAGAACTGGAACAGGACAGCTTAGACAGTGCATCACGGCCTCCCAAGGTGAGATGAATGGAGACAAGGAACGGGAAGGAGCATCAAGCTAATGCTGAACGTTCTTTTCCTTAAAGCGCCTCTTTTGGAACTGGAGAGATGCTCCATTGGCAAAGTGTTTGGAGTGCTTGCTATGCAATCATGAGGACCTGAGCTCATACCTTAGCACCCATGCTAAAAACTGGCATGGCACCCTGAACCTGTAATCTGCTGGCCTTAGTCTTGAACAGTCAGTGAGCTCCAAGTTTAGTGAGAGACTTTGTCTCGAAACAAAAGGTAAAATGTGATTGACGAAGACACCAAAGATGATCTCTAGTCTCTATACATAAACATACACATGTATATGCACATACAGCTCCCCAAAAATGTACAGATGTACAAGCATGTACATGTGTGTTTTCCCAACACACACACACACACACACACACACACACACCACACACACACACACACACACACACACACACACACACTTGTGGAATTGTCTGAATGAATAGATGACAGTTAGTATTTTAGTGATCAAGGCTGGCTTGAGTCCCAAGCGGATAAAGATGGTCCCTTAGCATGCTGTAAGTGCCTTGTATTATGGTTGTTGGTAAAGCACATAATTCCCAGTGGGAGCTACATAAGTGATTAAGGAGGAGAAGATAAGAAAAAAGAAACAAAAATGGAGGATAAGTTAATAGATAGAATAAAGGTGGCATTTTGCAAATTAGGAAATTGGGTACACGAGAATGCAACCTCTAGATGGATGGGTATGTAAATGGATTCACTGGCAGGAAGGTTATATAGCTAAGTTGCTATATAAATATACACAGATGAGTGAATAGGCAAATAGAGAAATGAATTTGGTAAGTCAATGTGGGTTATAAATGGATTAATTGAGAAGCAGATTGGAGTGTGTGTGTGTGTGTGTGTGTGTGTGTGTGTGTGTGTGTGTGTGTGAAGTAGGTGCTGCAGAGAGACGTGAAGTGGCCAGGAGATGACTAGAAGAAAGCATGGATGATAAGTGTGGCTCCAGGGTAGCCACTCAAGGCAATAGTAACAGAATCAGAAATAGTCCTTGGCTGGGTCAGGTGCCAAGTTCTGAGGCAAGAGGATACAGAGCAGGCTGGTTGGGAAAATTCTCTGGGAAATACTAATTTCTGGTATAGGCAGTTCTCCTTTTGTGGCTCCTGGGAGTGAAAGGACCACAGATTAACAGCTGGGAGGCTGGCCAAGTAGAAAAGCTGAGTCCTTCTTGAAGCTTAACCCCTGTCAGGAGGCTGGGAGCAGGCAGGAGCTGGGATGGATACCTGGGAGAGGGAGGAGTCTGGAGAAAGAGGAAGCTGGGCTCTATAGTCCCCTAGTCCTAACCTCCAAATGGGGAAGGAAGCTGGCGGGGATGTCCCTTTCCAGTAACTCAGGCAGCATCCTAGAAAGATCCTTTATGCTGGGGTTCCCAGAACAGAATCCACATGAAGAAAACAAAGTGTAGTAATACAGTACTCAGAACAGAGAACAGTGCAATAGAAAATAGCCCAGGAGCCTGCAAGGGATGTCCTGCATCCCAGAGGAAAGAGATGGAAAGACTAGCTAGCTCTTCGACAGACCTGAGGCTGGAGCTGCCTCAGACCTCACACCAGACCATGGTCACCTAAGACACCAGCTTGATGCCTCTGAGTCACAAGCATCTTCCTGCGGCTAAGAATGTGCCTGTCTCACATCTGATGCTGTCCCCAAACCCACAAAAGGTGGCTCTGGGGCTGCTAGTGCCTCTGTTTTACAGCTAGTGCTTCTTCATCAGGACCCTTCCCAGCTCTCATTCCCCTGGCTGATGACTGCCTTTCTGGGGCTGTCATCTATGCCTGGCTAATTTCTGTCTACTTTGAGTTCTCACTGAGCCCATTGAGTCCCCTCAGGATGTGACTGTGAGCTCCAGACTCCCTGGAGCTGTCTGGGCCTGTGTGCACACAGGCTGCCCTATGAAGATCAGAGCCAACCTCAGGAAGTTACCAAATTGTATAAGCACAAAACTATTAGAGTCTTAGTCCAGTTTCTTCATACAAAGAAGATACTGCCATAACAGAAACCTTCAAAGATAGGTGCCTCAGGAAGAACACCACATCTAGCCCTCACACTTAATTGCCTACAATTTTTATTTCCTTGACCAAGAAAATTTTCCCTTAGTCCTATATGGCTAAAAGCAAAACATGCATAGGTCAAAAATGTCCAGATGAAAATTTAAGATGTTTTGTTTATTATGTGGCAGGAGGAATTTCTTTTTTGGTCTAGTCTGACAAACAGGATAGACATCGGAAGTAGAAGACAGAGAACAGGACAGGAGCCTACCACAGAGAGCCTCTGAAAGACTCCACCCAGCAGGGTATTGAAGCAGATGCTGAGACTCATAGCCAAACTTTGCCTACGTGTATAGGGAACCTTATGGAATAAGGGGGAGATAGAAAGACCCAGAGGGGACAAGAGCTCCACAAGGAGAGCCGAAACTATTGGCCCAGGGGGTCCTGCAGAGACGGATGAATCAACCAAGGACCATGCATGGAGAGGACTTAGACCCCCTGCTCAGATGTAGCCCATGGGCAGCTCAATATCCATGTAGGTTCCCTAGTAAGGGGAGCAGTGGCAGTCACTGGCATGAACTTGGTTGCCTGCTCTTTAATTACCCCCTACACACACACAGGGAGGTGGCCTTACTAGGCTACAGAGAAGGAGGATCCAGGCAGTCCTGATGAGACCTGATAGGCTAGGGTCAGATAGTAGGGGAGAGACATAGGGGGGAAGAAGGAAGGAGGGTGGCACCAGGAGGAGGTGAGGGAGGGGTTTGGGATACAAAGTGAATAAATTGTAATAAATAATAATAATAAATTAGTAAAACAGAATAAAAGTTCTCTAAAAAAAGAAAAATTTAAATGATACTTCAAATACATGTTAATAATTTTATGTTCATACAAATTGATAATTTGCTGATGTGTCTGTATAATATTTTGTATTCCACTAAAAGTCCAATCTACTTCTTTTGTTGGTACTTTGTGAATCTACATGTTGGCCATTTGAGACATATCATGATTAAAACATAGGTGTGTGACTGTGTGGAGCTTCTTCACAAACAATAAACAACATACACAAATAAATTATATAGATATAAAAAATGTCAGTCTGGGCAAAGGGCATGTGCATGTGTGTGTGTGTGTGTGTGTGTGTGCACACGTGTGTGTGGGAGCATATGTGTGGTGTATTGGCACAATGTATGCAGCAGACACAGAGGCCATGGAAAGACATCAGGTGACCTGCTCTCACCGCACTCCCCGGAGTCAGTCTCTCACTGAACCTGTCACTGTGGTGACAGCCAGAAAGCCCCACAGATCCTCCTGTCTCTGTCCTTTCAGCACCAGGTAATGGCAGGCAGGCAGGCAGGGATTTTTTTACTTGGGGTGTCCAGGGATAACTGATGATAACTGATATTTGAAGCAAGAGTTAAAAGACATTTCAAGAGATTGGCCAAGGGGATACCCAGGGAAGAGTACCCCAGGCAGAGGAGAGGAGCCAAAGGTCCTGAGGCAGCAGTGAGCAGGTGTGTCTGGGGGACACTGAGGGCAATGGGAGGATGCAGTGGACAGCAGCCTGGGATGAGCCAGAGAGATGATGAGAGCCAGAATGTGGCAGGCCTTGTGGGCTGTCGAGCATCTAGATTCAGTATTTCCTCCAAGTGACACAGGGAGGCATGAGGACTCCAGAGTCTCTGGAGCTCAGACCACTCCTGAGTGAGTACAAAACCTACACGAACGGGTCCGTTGTTGGATTCAGCTGGTGCTCTTTATTTCCAAGCTTCATGCTTTCCTTCCCAGTGGGGCCTCCCTCCCCCATTCTCCATCTCTGCCTGCTGTGTGTGTGTGTAAGGGTCAAGCCCCAGGCTGGGGCAGAGCTGGCCTGGAGGGCAGGCAGAGGGAGCAGGCACTACGCCCCTCTGTCTGCCAGCCTCTGATAATCACACCCTGAACCTACTTCCACTTTCTGAAGTCACGTGAGAGCCAAAAGAAAATATTACGCCCCCGAGGGAGGAAATGGAGTTAAAAAAAAAAAAAAAACAACAAAAAACAGGAACTGTTGTACTCAGAACAAAGAGGGGACAGCAGGGCCTGAGATACGGGCAGCAGCCCTGGGAGGGAGCTGCCCCTGGTGGCTGTCTGAAGAAAGAGGAAGGCTCTCACTGCTTCCTCAGGTGGACAGTTGCCCCAGGTAGAACCACACTGGCTGCTTGCACCTTGATGGGAACCCAGTGGGATGATAGGGACTAAAGGGTCCCCACTGTGTCCGTGTTAGGAGAGAGAGAGAGAACGAAAGCTGTATTCAGGAAAGAAAAGATACCACCAGCCTGGAAGTTTATACACAAGAGCAGCTAACCCCAACTGATATAATTAATGCATATGTATTAACAGAAACATGAAAGGGTCCAGCATCGTCCAGTGCATGGTCATCAGAAACACTGAAGACCCCCCACCCCTGCCAGACTGAGGAGACAGCTTGTTTGCCTTCTAAACTGGTCTCTGCCACTTTCTGCCCTGAGACTTTTAGCTAGTCCCTGCTTTGTATATTAGATGAGGGGCAAATGCTTTTGGAGGACTGTGATGGATGGGAGATCTAGGCTGGGGCATGTGGAGCTGTGTTCCAGCCGTGCCTGTTCACTGCAAAGACTCTATAGGGACCAATTGCAGGTATTGTAGCTAATGTTTTCAAGTTGGAAACATGATGGTACCTGGAGGCTGGAATCTGTGACCCTGATCCTAACACCAGAACAACACACATAGAAGACAGAACAATCTCTGTCTTCAGCGATCATCTGGTTATTCCTAAGGAGGAAGCCAGATATACTGGAGGAGTGTAGGATGGAAGCAGGGACAGCCAGCAACCGCTTCTCTCCTGACTTAAGAGGCAGAAGCAGACCAGGATGGAGCTCAGTGATACAGCACATGCTTGCCACACACAAAGCCCTGGGTTCCATCCTCAGCACGAGAGGAAGTGAACAAAACAACACATTCAATTGTTAGCTGTCCCCTTACAACCAAAACACTAGGACAGTGAGACGGCCCAGTGGGTAAAGGTGCTGACTACCTGAGTTCAACCCCTGAAATCCACACGGAAGGAGAGAACCACGTCCCACAAGTCATCCTCTGACTTCCACACGTATGCCGTGACTCCGGCACACAGAAATAAATGTAATTTTAAAAAGACACTTGTTTTCTCTCTTTGTGGGCTGATTCTCTTTACGTCTCTGTCTCTGCCTCCTGCCACCTTGTCATTCTTTTTCCTCTAGTTCTCTTTTATTTCCTCTCTCCTTCCCTTTTCCCTCATGGTCCATCTGGCCACCACTGGCTTTCTTTTTCTCTGTCTCTTTGTCAGTCTCTCTCTCTCTCTCTCACCACACACACACATGCAGATGCATGTACACAAACATAGTTATACACACACGTGCATTGCCCTCTGATCTCCAGCTCTTTAGGCCCTCATTTCCACGACTCCCCTTTTCTCTACATTTTATTTTATTTTTTTGAGGTGTCATGCAGCCCGGGCTGTTCTCACTGTGCAGCCAAGGCTTGAATTTGTGTTTTCCTGATTCTGTCTCCCAGGTGCTGATTACAGATGTTCACTACTACTTCGCATTTACGCAATGCTGGGATCAAACCTAGTGCTTTGTGTCCACGAGAAAAGCACTGTGCTAACTCAACTACATTCCCACATACCGTTTCTCTATTTTTGACCTGACTAATTATACCTCTTTCTGTCTCCCCACTAGATGGTGTGTCTGTTGGAATCAGGTGTCCCTCTGTCCTCTGTGCACCTTGGAGCCCATCGTTGATGGAGCTTAGGCATGGACCAAGCAGGCAGTCAGCAGTATGCCCCGAGGATGCTCTGCTCAGTGTGGGAAGCGTGCTGCATGCCCGCAGCACCCAGATACCAGGTTTTCTGAGAGCTCAGCCTGCATCCTGTACATGGATGTTTCTTTCAGAAGGGAGAGAACACCTTAGGGCTGGCTACATGTCATTGCTCTTGATGCAAAGCGATGCCAGCTTACCTGCATGGTCCCAGTAGCTGGTGTCTCTCTCTACCACTGGAGCCTGTAGCCTGCTGCAGACCCAGCTCAAGAAAGCTGAGTCTAAGTCTCCTTTCTCCAGCAAAGTCAGGGAAATCTTCCTGGCCAGAGCCTCACCATCAGGCTCATGGAGCAGAGCACAGTGGTATTCCCGTGAGAGCAGCTCTTCTTCCAGCAGGCCATCCAGGAGGGCCTGCACCTGCCTGGGCTGCTGGCTGGAGAGTAGTGTTCGCACCTGGGCCAGGATGGCCTGGAAGTGGTTCATGGCGGTGTTCTGAGGCAGGCCAGCTGCCTGGAGTCTCCTCTCACCCAGCCTTGCAGCATCCAAAACATGAAGTGAGAACCAGGATGAAGGAACCTCTGCGTCAGAGCAGCCTATTCCTTCTTAGGAATGTTTCCTCATTCGTGTGTAGGCCAGGCTGCCCGATGAACGAAATGGGTTCGGGGTGGTTCAGATAGCAATAAGAGTAAGGGAATTTCTGCTTTCCTTTCTACCTTTAAAATTATTTTTTTCTTTTTTTATAAGTAGAGAAGAAGCACTCCAAAGGGTAAGGAAAGACTATTGCACATGGGCAGTTAATTTCTCTGTACATGCCATGGAGGCAGAAGTCTCATCTGTAAACCAGCATAAGGCTTCCTGATAACTCTAGAGAGTAGTGGGAGAGTGGACCTCAGAAAGTATGAATTTAGCTTAGAAGCCCTCCTTCTGTGCGTGAGCATGGGGGTGAGCACAGAAGGCAGCGTCTGTTTGACAAGTCCACTCTGTCATTTCAGCTCGCAGGCTGTACATTTTAAAAGGACTCAACTTGTCGTCATCATTGCTGACTACCTGTCTTTGCTCTGATAATGGCTGACCACCAGGTCTTGCTTTCTTCACTTCCTGCCTCTTCCTCCATTTTGGAACTTTTGGTGGTCTTCCTCCTGCCAGAAGGCTTTCTCCTGAGTCTGCATAGTCTCACCTTTTCTCCCACTCAACTAAAGTCCCCGACATTCATCCAATTCTTCCAGGCCGAAGCTTCTAAGCTCAATGCTCAGTGTATATACAGGCTCTAGTCAATCAGGCTCTGGTAACAGGCATAAAAATGACCCCAGCGAAGCCCTCTCCAGTACCCTCCCTTTTAGGGAGCTGGCTCTCTACTTCAGTAAAGCCTCCTTGCCTTCTTCTGTCCTCACTCCATTGAGATCCTGAGACAACAAATCTGGGAACCTCCGGCCAGTGACTTGAGCCTAGTTCTTTGGGTTAAGCCTACCAATAACAGGCTGTCACACTCCCTGTGACACTGGGTACCACGACCATGTGCAGATGCCCAAGAAGACCACAGCCTGGGGATTCCATGTGAGCCAAGCCAGGACACACTGAGAGGAACCTGCCCTGTGACATCCCATAAACTGATGTTTCATTATGAAGTGAAGGTCCTGTGCCATCAAGGCTGACTTTAGAGCTAAGCTTGGAGGGCTCAGGTCCTCAGCCTTCCACATATGAATATAAGATCCTTGATGAGTTAACTAGACCGTTTCTATCTGAAAAGGTGACATGATACTCACAGTGCCTAGCACTGGGAGGGTTGCATGAAATGGTCTGGGCTACCTGCAGGGTGAGAATAGTTCAGTTGTTGATTAACCATAATATTACTCTGTCACCTTGAGTTTTAACCCAGTTAAACTCATTCTGCGCTGCCAAAACTCTCAGCTAAACACCCCTATCTCAAGACGGGCTGGGAAGCCCTTGGGGCACTGGTCATTCTTTAATATTGCCACATTGCTAACATGCTAAACTGGGAATTTGCATGACAGCCAGCCTGTTTTCAGATTTAAATCTTCCTTCGCCACCATCTGAGGTCAGAGGACAGCTTCTGAGAACTGGTTCTCTCCTCCTACCCCTGTGGGTCCAGAGACTAAACTCATTATCAGCCTTGGGCATCTTTACCACCTGAGGCATTTTGTAAGCCACCCCCCCCCCAGCCTAGCTTCTAAATGCCAGCAGATTGCCCCTCCTATCATGCTGAAGCTCACTGTATCCTTATTTTTTGCCAGCCTCAGCCTTGACATCTCACTAGTGAGACTGTTTGCATGGTTCTAAGATGCTACGTAACTCCTATGAGACTGAATCTAAACTCAGGAAAGTGGAGAGAACAGATTTTTGCAGCAGGGTGAGACACCGAGGGGCAGGTGTTGGCCACCTGTTGTTCGATGGTGCAAATGTCGCTGGTGAATTCTGTGAGGTCAGCCTAAAGGCAGATCCCAGCCAGTGTTGTTAAAGGGAAACTAAATTAAAAAAAAAAAAAGAGTGAGAGAGAGAGATGTAGCTCACATACTTGGTGGAGTGATGGTTTTGCATCTACAGCACTTTGGGTTCCATCACCAACCACATAAACTGCATATGGTGGTATAAGGCCATAGTTCTAACACCCTGGAGGTGGAGGCAGGAAGATTGGCATTCAAGGTCATCTTTGGCTACCCATCGACTTCAAGCTTACCCTCAGCTACACAAGACTCTACCTCAAAAAGAAAAAAAAGGAAAAAGAAAAAGGAAAAGTGGAATTTTCTTCTTTGAAGCTCTCAATACATGAAACACAAAAATTGAAGCTGGAGCCAGGATGATGGCTCACGTCTGTAATCCTGTGAGTTGGGAGAAGGACACAGGGTAATCAGGGCTCGCCTCAGCTTCCTAAGGAGTTCACCTTCAGCCTGGGACACTGTCTTAAAAACAAATAGGTGGGAAGAGGGTTGGACATAGAGAATAGTGACATCTGAAAGCCCCAACTTTTGTGGATAAATTTCTCAGACATCTAGAGGGCAGATGCACCTGTATATTGCAGAGCAACATCCAAGAACCTCAGTCAAAACCCCAGAGAGATTTAACTGAGGGGGATGATCCACAATCCACACTGAAGGTGGGCAGCTCAGCCCATGGGCCAGGGCCCTGGATTTAATAAACAAGAACAAGGGAGCTAAAAACACTGCTCTCTCTCTCTCTCTCTCTCTCTCTCTCTTTCTCTCTCTTTCTCTCTCCTTTTCTCTCTATTTCTTTCTCTCTCCCTCCCTAAGGAGCCAATGGGAATTGTATCTCTGGCTTTTGCTGTCAAACTGTGAGCCAAAAAGTCCCACCATTCCTTAAATTACTTTTGTCTAGTATTTTATGATTGCAACGAAAAGGCAACCAATACAGACCCATAATAACCAAACTATTGAAATGTTCATACAAGGGGAAAGTTATGGTAGCTGCAAATGGAAATAGGACATTACATGTGAAAATCCTTCCAGAGAGAATGGTCTTGGGAAGGGAGTCCCTGGGTGTGGAGAGAATGTTCACTCTTACCTCATTAGCTGAGTTGAGACTGTAGAACTAGTTCTCTAACTTCTTATATGTCTAAAGCCGTACTGAGTCATGCAAAATTGCTGATATTTGTCCTGATTTATAAAAATGGCTTTCCAGGGGTTGGAAAGATGGACAGTTACCAGCACGTACTGCTTTTGCGGAAGACCCAAGTTCTGTTCTCAGCATTCACATTGGGCACGCAGCTCATAACTGTCGCTCCAGCTCCTGGGGATCTGATGCCTTCTTCTGACCTCTACAGACACCTGCACTCACGTGCACATACCCACAGATACACACATACACATAAATAAAAGTAAAAAATAAATAAACATTTGTTTAAAATTGTCTTTCTATACTATGAAACTTAAAGTGGTGGTGGTGGTGTGTTGATGATGGTGGTGGTGGTTTGAAAGGTGGCTGGCTCTCTTTCTTGTTGGGGGTGGTTGGCTACTTAACACTCACAGGTGATTCTCCCCCCAGTCAGCTGTTTCCCAGAAGAATGGCACCAGAACTCTGCCTGAGGAGACCCTGCTGTGGGCCCTGTAGTCATAATTGTACCATCAAATGAGACCTGGATCTTGATCCAGACTGTTAAGAAACTTAGGGAGGAGGAGCTTGTTGGCTTCAGAGACAAGTGGTGCTGAGGGGCACTCTAGAGGAGACAATATGGCCACCACATGCTTATGCTGTAGCTTCCAGGGCTAGGGCTGTCCTACCTGTTGATGAGAGACAATTGTTCTTCTCTGCCTCCTGCTGTAGCTTGGAGGAATCAAAGATGATGACAAAACCCAGACGATTCCTTCAGTGAGAAGGAGGGAGGGTTGGACACTTTTGTCTCTGTGGTCCTGTCATCCCCTACACTGACTCAAGGATGACAGTCACCAGGCCCTGCACAGAGGTGTGTAGTCACAGAATCTGGTCTAGAGACACAAAGGAGGGCCAGCTGTGGGTTTGTAAAGGAGAAGAATGTCAGGAAGTTGGCATTCAGCAGAGTGGCTGCTTCCTTCTGAGAGGCCAGGGGCCAACACTCCAGGTCTATGGGCATGGCTGGGCAGGTCCCCGTGGCTGCTGCATGTCTGCCCCCAGGCCAGGGCGATACTTTGCTCACCTCAGACTGAGTCATCTTGGCCACTGCTTGGCTACAGCCACCTCTACTTCTTGGATTTTCCCCCGCCCCCCGCAAGGCACTCCTGGCTTGTAACTGAAGAGATACAGGAAGAGTGAGCAGGAACAGACTGTTATACCACAGAAAGATAGCATGATCTGTGAGAGTATGTGAAGCAGATGTGGTAGTCAGGAGCCAGAACTCCACTGGGCTGTCAGAGTCAATCTCACTACTGTTATTCCTCTCGCGCCACCATTCTCACCACCATATCCATCACCACTACTGGCATTTTCACGACCGCTTTCTCTTCTACCACCTTTACCCCCTCCACCACCGTCTGCTTCTCCTCTAATGCCATTGTTGCCATCATCATGTTCCCTGCCTCTTTCATCATCCCCACCCTGCCCCCCTTGCCACTGCTCTCATCTTCTAGACACCATCTCTACCTCTGCTCTCCACTGTCATCTGCACCACTGTTCCCACTACGTTTGCCATTTCTATTAACCCCATCATAGCCTTGCCAATCACACTACCTCTACCATTATCCCCTCTACCTTCTTAGTGGCCATGGCCTCCCTAGTTCCAGATTCTGTCATGCTCAACGCTGACCCCACCACAAGTCCTGCAGTGGCCTCTGAACCCATGATCCTCTGTTATATAACCTCTACCATTGCCAAGAACCTTGTACTCCTGCTTTCACTGTGATATAAAAAATGTGAGCAAGATTCAAAGTCCTAATGTGTCAGTATTCCCTCTAGATGCCCTACACATGAACCACTTATTACTACTTTTATGTGTGTGTGTGTGATTCAGGTTTGGGGACACAGAACTCATGAATCTGTTTTCTCTACAAGAAGCCTAGAGGTAGGAAATCAACTTGGGCATTATAGGAACCTGAAACCAGAAGTGTCAAATTACCTATGAAAGCTCACACAGCCTACAAGTGCTGGGATGCAAGCAGGGCATGGATATCCAAGCCTGCCAGACTTCAAGTCCTTTGTGAAATATCAAGGCTGTGTGGGGCTGGAGAGATGGCTCAGGTGGCAAATGTTTGCTTCTCAAGCAAAGAGGACCTGAGTTGGACACTCAGAACTCGTGAACAAAATCTCAGTGTAGGGGCATGCACTGGTGATCACAGCACTGTGAGGTAGAGACAGGTAGACCTCTGTTGCTGGCTGGCTAACGTAGCCAGCTCTGTGAGCACCAGGTAAGAACTCAGATACTCAAGTTGACTTCTGGGCTTTTCCCACGTGCATAGGGACTCACACACAGGAACAAGAACACACATACACAGATTTTCAGACAATCAAAGTTATGGTCTCTGAAATGTGACTCACTGTCCCTTGGAGAGACCCTGCCATGAGTGACAGCCACTAGCTTCCTGAGGGTGCACACGGGCTCTTCCTCAGCTTGTAGACACCAGGTGCTTCCCCAGCAGCTTTGGACAGTGAGAAGTGCAATGACACAGGGCTGGACATGTCTCAACAGTGTGGCACTCTCTGTGACCAACCAGCTTTTCGTATAGATCCCTTCTTCCCTCTTTTTCTTCTGTCAGACTTACCCACTGTCCTGGAGTGTTTGTCCCCAACCCCACTGCCTGTCAGAGGCATTGTGCCTGAAGTCCTGTGGTACCCCAATTCTGTCTTGGTGTTTGCTTCCTGGAGGCTCTTAGATGACACAAAGGTATAAGTTTCCACTGAAGCCAGGGAACTGTTTTCCCTCCAGCCACCAGTGTGGACTTTTGCCAGACAATCTTCAGCCAAGCAGAAAGATCTTGCAAAACACTGGTACCTTATTGCAACTATAAACTGCTGTAAGTGGACTGCAGTGCTGTAATGCCCCACGCCAAAATGCAGCCATGATGAGGAAGGAGAGCTGGACGGGCTTTGTTCCTAGCATCTCTGAAGTTCTGCGTGAGTGTGCATGTATGTGTTTGCATAAGCGTGTGCATGTGTGTACACACTTGTGTGTGTATGTGCATGATAAGTGTGTGCATGCATGCTTTCGTGTGTGTGTGTGTGTGTGTGTGTGTGTGTGTGTGTGTGTGAAGGCCAGAAGTTAGCTTTGAATGTCCTCCTAAGTCCGTGTTCACTTTGGTTTTCTAAAACAAGAGCTCTCACTGAGCTGAGGGCTTCAGCCACAGGGGTCTACCTGTCCCACCTCCCAGCACTGGCCGCCACACTGGCCACCACACTGGCCACCATACTGGCCCACATCCCAGCACTGGCTGCCACACTGGCTTCTTTACATTGATTCTGGAGAACAAACTCGGGTTCTTATGCTTGGAAGGCAAGCGCTTGACCATAAGATGGAGCCTTCTTCCAGCATCCTTACTTTTTTTGCTTACAGTTATGAAAACAGAACCCGGGGCCTGGACCTGTCAAGCAACTGCTCCACCAATGTGCTCCACCACCCACCTGGTCTCTTTGTACGTTCGGTCTTGAGAGACTTTCACTTAGGTGTCTAGACTGGTCTAGAACTCATTCTGCAAAGAAGGAAGGCTTTGAACTTTCCACCCTCTTGCCTCCCTAGGATCTGGAATAACAGACCTTTCCCACTGAACTCTGTTTATGAATATGGATCTAATCTATTACTTATCATGAACAAGTTTTACTTTGAATGCCTCTGTGCCTCAGTATCTGCATCTGAGAAATGGTTGTTGATCACTTAAGAACAACCAGAGTCAGGATGATGGCTTGGTAGTAAGAGTCCTTGCTGAGCACATGGGTATCTGAGTGCAAGTCCCCAGAACCCATGTAAAAGTCTGGGTGTGATTGCATATACCTACAATCAATGCTGTTGGGATGGAGAGAGGAGGGTCACTGCTGGCCACCAGCCTAGCTCCTGGTTCAGTGAGAGACCCTGTCTCAAAGGAATAAAATAGAGAAGGGTAGAGCAGGACAACAGCATTTCCCTATGGCCAACATGTGTGTGCACATAACTGCATACAACATATACATACACCCCCCACCACACACACACCATGTCCCCAAGACTCAGTACATAGTAGGCATTGGCATATTTATTAATTTATGCAGCTTCCAATTCAGATGTGCTGGCTATGGGCATGGGGAAGTATGTGTAAACAGAAGACAAAATCCTTGCCCATGTGAAACTTACATCGCTAGTTGAAGCTAAAGTTGCAGTCTCTTAAAGATTTCCTGCTGGAGGCAAACCAAACAAGGTAAGTATCCTTTGAGACAGGGAAATACAGGTGACCAGAACCACGTACAAGTGGCACTGAAGACAGCAGCAGCTCTAGTTAAAGGCAAACCAGGAAACTCAGTGAGGGTGCTTGACACCCAGCTCCCAGTGACACTCTTCTCAGGAATGTTAATAGGACCTAAGTTAACAATCAAAGCACCTAATTTGGACTTAGTAAGGGAAGGGCAATGTTTCGAGATCAGAGGACACTTTTCCCTTTTCTTATCACGGTCTTTTATTTTGTGATCTAGAGAGGTAAATGCTGTATTGAATGTGTCTGAATGTCATTCACTGGGAGCAACTTCACATTTCATCTCATCTACATCACATCATATCGCACCATATCCTGTCCTATCCTGTCCTGCTGTCCTGTCCCATCCCATCCCGTCCCGTCCCGTCCCACCATATTATAGTTTCTGGAATGTGTTATTATTCTTACCCTTTTAGACCTTTTAACACAACTTTCATAGTTTTAAAAAGATTTACTTATTTATTTATTTATTATTTATACAGTATTCTGCCTACATGTGAGCCAGCAGGCCAGAATCATATCACATTATAGATGGTTATGAGCCACCATGTGGTTGCTGGGAATTGAACTCAGAACCTTTGGAAGAACAGCCAGTGCTCTTAATCTCTGAGCCATTTCTCCAGCCCCAACTTTCATATTTTTACTTAGTGAACCAGGCTGGGCATGTGGTTTGGTTGGTAGAGCATTTGCTAACATTTGTGAAGGCTTCGGTTTGATCCCCAATGCTATATAGCAGTAAAATGGTGACATATGCTTGTAATCACAGCACTTGGAAGTACAGGTAGGAGGATCAGGAGTTCAAGGTCACCCTTGGCTGTATCTCTACTAAATTCATTTGAAGTGCATTTTTCTCCTTTCTGTCTCTTTGTGTGTCTTTCTTTTTATTTATTTATTTTTTGGGGCAGAGTAAATCAGGTTTACTTTGAAATAATTGAAATCTTCCTGTCTCGGTCTCCCAAGTACTGGGATTACAAGTATCAGTCATCATCTTCGACATTGCTTTTGAGACAGTCTCATTGTAGAGCCTAGGCTGACCTTAAACTATCCTGCCTCAGACTCTGGGTTTCTGAGGCTGTACAAGTTAGCACCATCAAGATATCAGAGAGTAGTTGCCATCACTTCTTTTAACCCTTGGATACTGTAGCACCTTTAAATAATGCATATGAGGCTTTCTTTCTCTACATAAGTAGTGAGAGTTGCAGCCACAGTCCAGAATGACAAGTTGCATATAGTGGCAGAGTCCCAGGCAATATGGCTTCCTTCCCCTGCTCTAGTAGAGATACCTCTTCCCAGTGAGAAGCCACTTGGCACACTTAGAGCTCTTTATTGGAAAAAAACAAGCACAGCAGACTGTGGCTAATGCCCAAGGAAGAGCCTGGATAGCATAGAAGATTTCACTAACTTACATACAGCTTAGGTTTATGTATTTAACACAAGACACCATCCTTACATCTCTTTAGGTCCTGGCCCTGTGTTACATTTAGAACCGGAAACTGCAGTTCTGGCCACTTTGGGTAAATGGGAGGTGGATACAGCAAAGATATTGCACACTGTCAGAATTATTTTAAATACACCAGTGTTGTTCTTTTCAAATAGTTGTTACCCAGGTTCATCTTGCCCACCTGGCAGAATTATGCTTTTCCTGATAAGAGCTGGGTGGGAGGGTAAGAATGGGATGTAAAGGTAGACCAGAACTTAGTGGTGGTTGCAGCTTTGTGCTGCCCCCTTAAGCTGGCTGTTAGACACATGTTCTTTGGGGATGGGCCTAATGTCTAGTCAGCCTTAATGAACTTAGCTCACAAATTTTGCTTCCCTCTAGCAAGCCTGGCTAGCATACTACTTTTATTTGGGTACTTTGGAGATAGTGTTCCCTTAGTCTACTGTGTGTGGTGTAATGTCGGTATAATGTCTCCTTAAAAGATATATTAGTGACTCATTTTTAACATCAACTCTATTTCTTTGACTTTCTTCAACATCACTACAGCTAACCTTAGAAGTGAAAGAAGCAGACTCCACTCATCATGGACAGGGAATGTTCCTTTGGGCCCTGACCTGCATGGTATTCTGCCACTGTTATGTGCTATGTTACATACACTGTAATCCTACAACGGAGTAAAATTTTTCCTTGAATTCACTGTGTAGCTGAGGATGACCTTGAACCTTAGCTCCTCCTGTCAACATCTCCTAAATGTTAGCATTACAAGCAAATGTCTGGCTTTGTTCAGAGCTGGGGATCAAATCCAGGACTTCAAGCATTCTACCAACCTCCAACCCCACATTAGATCTTCCAGTCTTCATGTTATAGGAAAACAGGGGTCCCTTTTCATCGCTGTTAGTTTTGTTAATAAAACAAGTTAGAAAAAGACTTGAAAGGAAGCCTGAGGAGAACTTTCTTAGCATTCAAGAGAAAAAAAAAGGTAATAGAGCAAGAGAGCTGTACATCTCAGCAGTAGACCAGAAAGGTGAAAAAAGGAAGAGAAGAAGTTATGCCTTTGCGATGGAGGCTGGTAAGCAGAAAGGCAGGGGAGTGCGATGAGCTTCAGGGACAAGCAAGAAAGGCCAGACCCTTAGGGGACAGCATGCCCAGGCTTCGGACAGTAGCTGTGCTGGTTTGAATGAGAGTATCCCCTACAAGCTCATATGTTTGAACGCTTAGTCCCCAGTTGGTAGACGATTTGGAAAAAATTGGGAGGTGTGGCCTTCTTGGAGAAAGTTTAACAATGGGATGGGGAGAGGGGAGCAGGTTAAGAGGCTTCAAAGGACCAGGGCCATTCCCAGGGTGCTCTCTGGCTCTCTGCTTTCTGCTTGCAGCTTGGTATGTGACTCTGCTCTTCCTAGTGCCATGCCTTTGCTCCACCATCACAGCACATTTAAACATCTTTTATAAATTACCTTGGGCATGTTGTCTTACCACAGCATTAGAAAAGGAGCTAATGCAGTATCAAAATAAGAGAAGGAGGAAAAGAAAAGTTAGGACTCCAAAAGTGCTGTGTGATGGAAGGAAGCTATGCAGGTGGCTGTCCCCAGGGGATAATTAATCTTCCCTTCTCTCTCTCTCTCTCTCTCTCTCAATCTCTCTCTCTCTCTTCTTTATTTTTTAAATATTTTTTATTTTAATTTTTATTAATTACACTTTATTCACTTTGTATCCCCCCATAATCCCCCTCCCCTCCCAATCCCACCTTTTCCCCCCTTCTCCACGCATGCCCCTCCCCAAGTCCACTGATAGGGGAGGTCTTTCTCTCCTTCCTTCTGATCCTAGTCTATCAGATCTCATCAGGAGTGGTTGCATTGTCTTCCTCTGTGGTCTGGTAAGGCTGCTTTCCCCTCAGGGGGAGGTGATCAAAGAGCAGGCCAATCAGTTCATGTCAGAGGCAGTCCCTCTTCCCATTACTGTTGAACCCACTTGGACACTGAACTGCCATGGGCTACATCTGTGCAGGGGTCCTAGGTTATCTCCATGCATGGTACTTGGTTGGAGTATCAGTCTCAGGAAAGACCCCTGTGTTCAGATTTTTTGGTTCTGTTGCTCTCCTTGTGGAGCTCCTGTCCTCTCCAGATTTTAGTATTTCCCACTTCTTTCATAAGATTCCATGCACTCTGCCCAACAGTTGGCCATAAGTTTCAGCATCTGCTTTGATAGTCTGCAGGGCAGAGCCTTTCAGAGGCCCTCTGTGGCAGGCCCCTAACTTGTTTCCTGTTTTTTTCTTCTTCTGATGTCCATCCTCTTTGCCTTTTGGGATGGGGATTGAGCATTTTAGCCAGAGTCCTCCCTCTTGATTAGTTTCTTTAGGTGTACAGATTTTAGTAGGTTTATCTTATATTATATGTCCATATAAGTGAGTATATACCGTGTGTGTCTTTCTGCTTCTGGGATAGCTCACTCAGGATGATCTTTTCCAGTTCCCACCATTTACCTGTAAATTTAATGATTTCCTTGTTTTTTATTGCTGAGTAATATTCCATTGTGTAAATGTACCATACTTTCTGTATCCATTCTTCAGTTGAGGGGCATCTGGGTTGTTTCTTGAGGACAGGAGACAACTTCCTGAACAGAACACCAACAGCATAAGTTCTAAGAGCAACAATCAATAAATGGGGCCTCATGGAACTGAAAAGCTTCTCTAAAGCAAAGGACACTGTCATCAGAACAAAATGACTACCTACAGTTTGGGAAAGGATCTTTACCAACCCTATTTATAACAGAGGGCTAATATCCAGTATATATAAAGAACTCAAGAAGTTAATCAGCAACAAATCAAGCAATCCAATTAAAAAATGGGATACAGAGTTAAACAGAGAATTGTCAATAGAAGAATATCGAATGGCAGAGAAACACTTAAAGAAATGCTCAACATAATTAGTCATCAGGGAAATGCAAATCAAAACGACCCTGAGATTTCACCTTACACCCATCAGAATGGCCAAGATCAAAAACTCAAGTGACAACACATGCTAGAGAGGTTGTGGAGAAAGGGGAACCCTCTTCCACTTCTGGTGGGAATGTACTTGTACAACCACTCTGGAAATCAATATGGCGCTTTCTCTTCCCTTCTCTTTATCCAGTCTTGGAGTGCTTAGGTTTCCTGGGGCAGGTGGGCAGGTGACAGACAGGCCCAGCTGAATTAATTCTTCAAAAGATGAGGCAATAGTACAGGATGTTCTGGGTAGCATGGTCAGGTCTCCATTCAGCTGGAGGTAGAACTTAGATTCTGTTCTTTTGATGAGAAGTAGCTTTGCTTTAAAGGGTCTTACCAAAGCTGCTCAGGTATCTTCTGCCCTTTTATGTGGCAGCTAAGTTTTAGAGGCAAAGCTAGGGATACCAAGGAAACAGGATGTGGGCTTCAAAACCTCATGATCTCCAAGGCTACTGTGACATCTACTTTCATTAATAAGGATCTCAAGGCACATACTGAGGGAGTTTGTTGGTTTGCTTGTTTGTTTGTTTGTTTGTTTGTTGAGATAGGGTATCACCATGTAGACTGGCCTCAAGCTCGTCGTTGTCCTGCTTCAGCCTCTCCAAGTGCAGAGATTCATGGATGCACTGCCACATTCGGCCAAGGTGGAGCAGTCTACTTAGCTGTTACACCAGCTTTTTACACCAAATAGAAACTCCTCTGGACTTTGGAATATCGTCCTTCCCACACTTCACATCTTTAGGGATTTCAAGTCTGCTATTTCAAAGAGCAGTCACCCACACCCATCTCATGGGGGAATCCAGAGTCCTCAGGTTTTCAGCCTCGACCACAGTCACAATGATCCTTGTGCCACCACAGCCTGAGGAAGTATGTTTCTGTAGGCATTCTCATTTGGCTACCTCACAGCGTGGCAAAGGTATTTCTAGTCATCTCCCAGAAAGAACTAAGAGTCCTAATGACAGACTAATTGCTCCTGATCCTCTAGCAGGCAGTGGCAAAAGCCACCATCAGAGTGCCTGTGCTGAATGGGGTGTGGTGCTCACAACTATAACCTAGCATTGAGGAGACAGAGGCAGGAGGAACAGAAATTCAAGGTCATTTTAGTGAGCTTGAGGTTATCTTGGGCTACATGAGAAAGCCTGTCTCAAAGTAAGCCATGTGCTAACTCAGCACCCACCCTTGAAAATCTAGCGCCTTCATCTCTTCTTCCTACCTCCAGGAGGTCCTGGGACAGGGAGGTCTCCAGCCTCCTCTAGTGGTCTCCCCAGATGCATCTCAGCTCTTAAATGTCCAAAAGAGAAAGCTTCAGAAGGAATACCATAGTAAAACAAGCAGTAAAGAGTTTAAACAGGGCAAACAACAATAGAAGAAATATACTCTTAGAAGAGGGGGCAGGGCCAAGCAAAGCAATGACACCATCTTGGAGGTCAAGGGCTTAAACTTCTCTTCTCCCTTTTGTCTCCTCTCCTTGACTCTCCTAGAGTGGATACTTCTAGAAAAGGGGTGGGTTTGTTTGTTTGTTTTTTAAAGAAGCCCATTTTAAGCTGGTTGTGGTGACACCTGCTTTTAATCCTGGCACTCAAGGAGGCAGAGGCAGGTGGATTTGAGGCCAGCCTGGTCTACAAAGCAAGTCCAGGACAGCCAAAGCTACACAGAGAAACCTTGTCTCAAAAAACCAACCAGCCAAACAAACAAAAAAAACAAAAACAAAAACATTTTACCCAGAATTCAGTCTGTTATGTGTAGATCTGTAAGAATATGTATAGGTTAAAATTTTGCTTAGGGAAACGGTAATGGCACTTTGTGCATGCTCTCCTGGAGAGCAAGTCCTGAAGTTTCTAGAATCTGGCTTAGTTAGTGTGAACCACTGTCCTGCCTTGTCCCTTTCTTCCTTTTCTGGCCCTGAACTGCTTATCTACAGGCAACCACCTACTATCCTTATACTCAGTGGCAGGGCCTGGAGCTGGCCTACCTAGTGCTCTCTGTGAACTGTGTCAGAAGCCTGTTGGTCAGTCTTTCCCAGAGCGGGGCATTGTGTATTCAGTAGACACTCAATTTGTGCCTATCTGAACTGCCATGTCCAGAGAGCCTGAGGGCACACATGTGTGATCATCTATAGAACCACAGAGGAAGACCAGTGGGCGAGGGCCAGCTGCCTGCTCAGGCTGACTCAGCTCTCAACTGTCCCTGTGTTAGGCACCACTGGGGCATCAGTTAGAGGCTAATTCTAAGTATCTAAAAAATTTTGGGAAAAAAAGTATTTCAAAAAGTTTTTTTTTTTTTCATAGAACTTCCTCCCAAGATGGAGAAACCGCAGGGGTAAGTTCTCCTTTCCAAATAAACACATTCATCCACTTCTCCAAATTTGAGCAGAGCAGAAGATGTGTGAAGCCTAGCTAGGTGCTGGCTTTATTCACTGACAGAAGCTTTTCAATCAGCAAACAAGAAGAGAGCTTGCAAATTTGCTTTTGGGGGGATATAAGCATGATTGGCAAGGAAATAAAATTTTTATGTAATTGATTGATTGATTAATTGAAGACAGGGTCTTGCTATGTAACTAGACTCAAACTCCTGTATCAGTAGCGAGTGCCCTGGAACTATAGCCACCACACCCAGCTAAATCATGTAGACTTAGGGAAGCATCCAGAAAGTTTGTTAGGCTCCACCTGCAATGACTGGTTCTCTAAAAGTCAGAGAGGTTTAAGACACAGACAAATGGGGACAGAAGAGGAGGCCACATGGAGGCAGAGGCCAGGTTGGGAGTCCTCTGTCTACACACTGAGGGCTAGGATTGCAGGCCCCAGCAGTCTTAGATGCCAGGGAAAATCTTCCCTTGAGTAGTTTGTGGGGTGAGGGGCACCCAGTCCTACTGACATCTTCATTTCCAGAATGGTGAATGTATGTGTCTGTCACTGTGTGTCATACAGTTCTCCATCACCACAGTCCTGAGGATTCACACAGTTGAGTTCATTCATGACACCATGAAAACGTACTCAGTCTTTCAGTTCCTGCTGCCATGAAACAGGCTTTTTTTTTTTTTTTTTTTTTTTTTTTGAGACACTGTAGCCCAGGTTGGCCTAGAACTCACTATGTGGCCTGTGCTGGCTTCAATTTCACAAAAATCTTCTTGCCCATCTCCCAGATGCTGGGATAACAGGAGTACATCATCATGTCTTGTATATGCAGCACTGGGCAGAAAGGTAGGGTTTTGTGCAAGACGCCAGGTTTCTAGGCAAGTGCTCTGCTAGGACAGTGGATCAATCATAGTGACTTCACATCTTGGGGGACACTGAAACTGCTTGGAGACATTTCAGTTAATGCCACTGAGACTGAGGGGGCTTCAGCAGGTCAGGCGGGGGGTGCTGCTAAGCATCCTTGGTGTACAAGATGTTCCTTACAACAACATAGCATTTGGCTCAGACAGAAAAGTACAAAGGCTGGAAAACGTGGCTTAACATAGATGTCTGCACATGTCCACATGAGGGGATCTGAAAAGCTTCCAACAGCCCCCTGCCAGACTGCACCTTGCCTGTGTTAGTTACTTTTGTGTCACTATGACAGGAAACTTGGATGAACAGTGTATGAGAGGAAGCGTTAGTTAGCTCTTCATTTCAGAGGGTCTCAATCCAGCTCCGCAGGGAAGTCCGGGCTAAGCCCGGAGCTGCAGGACACACAAGCCGATCACACTGTGCTTGCAGCAATCAAAAAGCCGGGAGCCAAGACCCACTCCCTCACGCTCCACTTCCCCTGAGCAGATCCATGCTCTCCCAAAACACTTACTAGATAAGAATTGAATACTCAAAACATAAGCCTGGGAGACATTTCAGACTCAACCTAAAATATTTACCTCCTCAGACTTGGGTAAAAAAGGGTTCTCTAGAGAAATAGAATTGATAGAAGGATTTATTAGAGCCATTTACAGTCATGAACTCATTGTACAGGAGACAACAATGGCTGTCTGCAGAGAGAAAACCCAAGAATCCAATAGTTGTTTGGTCCATTAGGCTAGGTGTCCCATTGGTCTTCAGTATGCACCAGAATCCAGAAGTATGCCAGTGAAGGAATGAACTTGCCAGCAATAGTGAGGGCAAGCAGGCAAGGAGCAAGAGCTTCCTTCTTCCATGTTGTCCTATAGGCTGCCACCAGAAGGTGTGGCCCAGAGTAAAGGCGGATCTTCCCATCCATCTCAAATGATCTGGATTTAGGGCAGGTCTCCCTACCTTGAAAGATCCAATCAAGAAAAATCCCTCACAGGTATACCAAGCAGCTTGGGTTTGGTTAATTTCAGATATAGTCAAGTTGACAAGCAAGAATAGCCATTACACCAGATCACTGGAAATTTCCAGACACACAAGTAGGTGTGTCTTAAAAGCTGGATGGTGATGCCATCATCAGTGGCCCCTCCCCTGACTACATGCTCCAGACACCTGGGACTGAAGCAACCAGATCAGGTACAGATCAGGAACAGGGTGTTCATTCAGAAAGATGAATGAATAATTACCTAGTGCAGGTGTGTCCCATGCCAGCAAAAGGCATCTGTGTTTTTATTTGGTAGATGTAGCAGCCCCACCCCAAAGCAATTAAGTCACCATCAGGGTATTGCGCAGTCACCTGCAACACATTTTTATCCTTGGAAATCTTCCAAGTGAACCTCAAACAACAGTTGTTGTCCATGAACTGACGGTAAGGCCCTCTTGCTGAAGACAACACCGATGTGTCTCACTGACATGGAGAGGTCTGGCTGGTACCTGCTGAGAGCCGGCATCCCTGCTGACTGCTGCTCATGTCAGATTCGCTGCACACTAATGGGGAAGACATTCGAACACCAGCGTGGCTACAAAACCTTTTATCTGCGGTGGTGAACTTCCTGCATGATATACTGGTGCAACAGAGGCACAAATGTGAGAGCAACCAGCCGCTATCATATTAGACTTAAGGCCCACTCCATGAGGGGGAACCCATGACTGACACCGTTTGGGTGACCAAGAACCTCAGAGTAGATAGGCCACGGACCTAGGGAAAAACTAAATACTACTGCTCTGCTAAAGGAATGTAGCAATAAAACAACCCCTAGTGACATTCTGCTATACTCATACTGCTCAGCCGTTCTTAGAGAAGCTTCCTCTGCCAGTGGATGGAACTAATGCAGAGACTCCACAATTGGACAGTGTGCAGAGAGTTAAAGACCTTGGAACACTCAGTCCTAATGGTATGTCTCAATCAAATCCCTCCCCTCAGGGTTCAGGGAACTAAGCAGAAGAGGAGGTGGAAATATTTTAAGAGCCAGAGGGATGGAAGACTCCAAGGAAGCGGTGCCTTCCAGACACAGCAGGAATGATGCACATATGGCCTCTGCATGCTCATATCTGCACATGCATGTGGACATACACATATACACCACATAGACAGCCCATATGCACCAGTTCTTGAAGACCTTCCGGTGTTTTTGTGGGTGGTGAAGTTAGAGCCACCGCTAGAGATCTGGGTGACTTGGGTAGGCACTGGTGCTGCATGTGGGCCTCACACACTTTGGAGGTGACTTGGCATCACTCAGCTCTGGAACTATTTTAAGCAAGAGAGTGCTTAGGCTGAAAATGCTCTCCAATGTGTCCAGCATGAGGGCTTCCCACATTGCATCTACAGGCATGATGTTACAGGCGTACCTGTAATGAACACTCAGGAAGCCAAGGAAGGAGGGTTGAGAGTTTGAGGCAAGCCTAGGCTACATAGTGAGATGCTGTTTTTTCTTTTTTGTCTTGTTTTGTTTTGGTTTGTTGGTTGGTTGGTTGTTTTTGTCAAATAACAACATTAGGGCAGCGGGGTGCTAAGAGCAAGGTGTGTCACTCCTCAAGCACATATGAAGTCTCGCTACCACCTGTGACTCTTTTAAAAGTCACGGACACCTGTGCTACTTTGCACTTAGTTAAGCGAAGTGATCAGGGGCTGTGACAGCTGGGGAATCCAGGTGACAGCATTTGGTTTGTGTTGACATACTTCTAAAATCCATCTTATTTATGTTTCTAATATCTTTCTCCCTACTCCACCACAATCCCTTCCAATACTCCAAAACCTGGTAGGAGAGAAAAAAGTGGAGAGAGGGGGTGTAGTTTTTCTTAGCTAGTCCCTGCTGGTCAGGGTTGTCGGGTTCCTTGGGGAGAGTTCAATCTCCATCTCAGGAGATCTCCTACTCAGCCTCACCTTGCAGTATGTGAACACAGCAGCCCTCCTCTCCAAGCTCCTGTTCTTTCTCTGGGTCCTGGCATTTATTCCCTCTCCAAAGTCCTCAGATTTAAACTGTCTTTAGCTGGCAAAGAGCCCCTCTCAGAGCCCACACAAGGCAGATAATTTGCTGCTGTGGGCAATCTGAATCAGTCCCATATCCCATACCTGGGACCAAAATAAAAACATGTTTACATATCATAAACCAAATCCACAACAGGTTGATTTGTTTTATTTTGTTTCATCAAGAGTTCTATCAAGGGAGCCTCCAAGCAAGCTGTCAACCTGTCGACTCACCACCCACAGGGGCCCAGAATCCCCCACTTCTAGGAGCTAAGGGAGAAGAGCACCAAGCAGAAGATGCCCCTTGCCATGGGAAGTAAAGCCTTCTCACTCTCAGCGTCTAAGCTCCAGCTACCTGTGCATAAGACATTGACTGGAAAACTCCAATGCAGTTTCTAGAGCATTGGTTCTCAACCTGTGAGTGGCAACTCCTTTGGGAATCAAACGATCCTTTCACAGGGGTCACCCAGAGACCATCGGAAAGCACAGATATTTATGTTCATAACAGTAGCAAAATTACCGTTATGAAGTGGCAATGAAATAATGTTATGGCCGGGGGTCCCTACAACATGAGGAACTGTACTAAAGGGTCACAGTGTTGGGAAGGTTGGGGACCACTGCTCTAGAACCTTCAGGCTATGCCCTCATGTTACATCCTGAGAAGCTTCAATATTGCTGCAGTTTACTGTGGGCCTGCAAACCCTCCCTAACGGTAGTAATTTATAGCTCTAGTTGAGGAGATCCCCCAGAAGCTAGGTTCTATCTCCAGAACCCACCCATGTGAAAAAGCCTGATGATGACATAGGCTTGAAGTGTCAGTGGCTGGAGAGGTGGAGGCAGGAAGACACTGGGGATCAATGGCCTGCCAGTCTAGCCAATTTGACAAATACCAGGCTAATGAGAGACCCCATCTCAAGAGGAAGGCGATGGGTAGCAAGATGGTTCAGCAGGGAAAGGTGCATGCTATGGGACATGATTGAGCTTAGTTCAGTCCCTGAGACCTACATAGTGCACAGCAAGGACCAACTATGAAAGTAGTCTTCTGACATCTGCACACTCACCAAGGCAATTCACACACACACACACACACACACACACACACACACACACACACACACAGAAGAGAGAAAGACAAATAAGTAAGTAAATGTAATAATTGTTTTTAAAAGTTGAAGGGCTCCTAAAGAATAAACAATACCCAAAGTTGTCAAAGTTGTCTTTAGGCTTCCACATGCATGAACACGTACATGCATGCTCACACATATGCTGGAATGTCTTGCAATTCTAATCCCTTCTCTCCCACTGAGATGTGAACCCACTGCTCAAACATTTGCCTCCAAGTTCCAAAAGCATTTCTCTGGGATGAAAACACTTGGACAGAATTCACTGAGCCCCAGTCCCTGTGGTTGAGAGGCCAGGGAGCCAGTCTTTTGCTACTTTGTGGGTTTTTCTTTCTTTCACCCTTCCCCACCCTTTAAAACCCCTAACGATAGACAGAAGAGAAGAAAAGGATAGAGGGGAAAGGAGGTGTTTTCACTGTTAGATTACTTCCTGTGGTTAGGGAACTTTGATATCAGGATATCTAATCTCTTCTTTTTGTTGTTTCTTCATTGCACATGACTACTTAACAAACAGAAATCAACAGCTACCAACAACCCACCCCATCTCTGGGTCCCTAGCATTTATATACCCTCTGAAAAGTCCCCAGAATTCCAAATGTCATACAGTCGAGGAAACTGTCTGGCACTGGCAAAATCATGCCCCTCATAGATCATGAGGCAAATCATAGTCAGCTGCTGTGAACAATCTGAAGCAGCCCCACATCCCACACCTGGGACTAAAATGAAAACATATTCTTATAATATTTATGTGTATGTGTGTGTGTTTAAAGACACCAAAACTCCAAAGTTGTCACGACAAGGCCGTGTGTCAGTAGATGACCACCTTGTTTCAGCTTGAACCTCGGCCTCAACACACACCCTTTATCTCCCTAAGTGTGTGGAAATTAACAAGCCCAGGGCCAGGCACATTTGACACTGATGTTATGTCATCCTCTAACTGTAACTGAGTTACCAGAAAAACTGTAGGAGCTGGAGAGATGGCTCAGTAGAACTGGCAGCTCACACAGAGGACCCATATTTAGGCCCCAGAACCCAGTGCCCTTTTTTGACCTTCACAGACACTGCACATGTATGGTGAGCAGACATAGAGGCAGAATAAAAATAAATCTTAAAAATTTTTAATTGAGAAAAAGTCTCAAAACTGAATGAAGACGTGCACAGCTGTAATCTCAGGGCTCCTCAGGTGAGACAGGACAGACTGGAGAGTACCAGGAAGCTCTATGGCAGCTGGCCTGGCCCACTCTGCAGTGAGACCCTGTCTCAAGCAAGATGAGACGTGAGGACATTTCCCAAGGTTGTCCTTTACATGCCACCTGCATTCCAGGGCACATTGTTCAATACATGCATCAAACATACATATATGTGTGTATATCTGCATATATGTGCAAGGTTAATTTTTTAATCTTGTGATATATTAAATTAGTCTATAGGTTTTTTTATTGGGTTCCATTCATGGCTATTCCAGGGTGCATGTGGCCTGTGGGCTATAAACTGGATGTGACTGGAGGAGTCATCAAGGCCTTTTCATAATCCTTTACTACATTTTCTTGAGTATTTTATGGACATCATCATCAGAAAAGTCAGTACTGGGAATTGAAAGTAAGGCCTTGTGTTAGGCAAACACATTACCACTGAGATCTGTCATTCACCCTCCTCCCCAGTTTTACATTTTGAGACAGTTCTTCAAGGCCTACACTATCCTTGAACTCACTCAGTAGTCCAGGAAGGCCACGAACATCTGATCCTTCTTGTGACGGCTAGTCTTAGTTGTCAATTTGACTGCATCTGGAATTAACTAAAACCCAAATGGCCAGGCACACCTGTGAGGGATTTTTTTTCTTAATTAAATAATTTCAAGTAGGAAGACCTACTTTTGATCTGGATCTTTGAGGAAGGAAGATTCACCTCTAACCTGGGTCACACCCCCTCCTGGCAGCCTGTACAAAGGACACAGAAGAAGGAGGCTTTCCCTCTTTGCCTGCCAGCTTTCACACTCACTGGCAAGTCTATTCCTTCACTGTGGTTCCAGTGTGTACTGAAGACCAGCTGAAACATCCAGCCTTTCTGGCTGAACTATTGAGTTCTTGGACCTTCTGTTGGTAGACAGCTGTTGGCATAGTTTTAAAACTCTATTTTACTAATGTTTCTTCTGCCTCTTCCTCCCTTCTCCACCCCAATCCTTTCAAACACCCCAACACCAGGTAAAAGGGTAAGAAGTTTAGTGGGAAGAGAGGACATAGTTTTCCTTAGCTACTTCCTGCTGGTTAGGGTCGTTGGGTTCCTTGGGGGCAAGTCCAATCTTCATTTCAGGTTATCTTCAAGTTTTTCTCATCATGCTGTGTCAACAGCCACCACAAACAGCAGGGAGAAAGCACAAGCAGCATTCTTCTTCCTTGTAGCCACATTTTTCTCTCTGGGCTCTGGCATTTATTCCCTCTCCAGAGCCCTCAGATTTAAACTATCGGTAGCTGACAAAGAGCCTACATTAAGCAATAGTTAGCTACTGTGGATGTTCTGAATCAATCCCATATCCCACACCTGGGATTAAAACAAAAACATGTTTACATATCATAAACCAAAACTTCGACAACAAGCAGCCATTGTTGGATTTGCTGAACCACCACCTGCAAGCTATTCTCATATATCCCCTTTATATAGACAGAACCATTCTTTAAGTTCTGTTCCTCTAGAGAGCCCTGATGAATAGAACCTTGGTCTCATGAATAGCTTTGACTATAGGCTATAAGTTCTGGCTCAGCCTTTGACTTTAAAAGAACTGAATTGATCACATGCTAGACTCTTTTCCCGATAGCAGTAGATAATGAGTTGGTATCTATTTTTAGTGTCAGTCATCTGTCCTTTGACAGGGAAGCCCATCGCTGTCCACTGTCCTCAACCTACTAGTTCCCTTCTGGATGATGGGCATGGGGGTATCCACTTGACCCACTCTGTTGCATGTGGGGAGAGTTTGGAGAAGAAGAAAGATCTCCTCTGGAGGACAGGGAAGCTGGTCCACGCTCCCTTGTGCCCTATAACCATCCTGAGAGAGAGGCACTCTGCCTGTCATGCCTCAGGTTGCACCTAAGTCATTAGTATTCCTCCACATGGCAGTCTTCAGGGCCATGTGATTGTAGTCTCTGTGGTACTGGCTCAAATCCCTGTGAGGAAAGCCACTGCCCAGACAGGAGGCCCTGCTTTCCATTTCAAGGTGAGGGTAGGAAATCAAAGCCTGTGCTGAAACCACAGACTTCAGTAAATACGTCTTTCCTGCTTGACCACCTCTGGAAAACCCCAGCAGATGGAAAGGCTCAAGGAGCTGCTGGCTGGAGGCCCTGGGGCTCTGCAATACCTCCTTCTTCTAGTCCAGGCCCCACGTATGACATCTCTATGTCAGCTTGTATGCCAGCCTCCTTGACCTTCTCCCATAGGGCAGAGAGGCAGGAAAAGATCCTGGGAGACCAGGATTAGTTTCGCTTCCTTCTGGAGGCATCTCTAGTTAGCCCTGATAGAGACAAACTGAGAAGCAGAGGGGAGTAGGGTCCACATTTGAAGCTGTGGCAGGCTTTCTCTGAACCCCCACCACTGAAGGAACCCAGTACTGGAAGGACTGCAGAGTCAGCTGTGGTTGATGGAGGTGGAAGATACTCAATGTCCAGAAGAAAAATGAGCCTATGCAGTTGGAAGGTAACACTAGGGTCCTGGAGCAGGGGGCAATTCACGGGAGGGGAGGTGGATGGGATAGAGACAGACACACACGTGCACAGGTTACAGTAGCTTCTAGGGACTGGCAGTGTCCTGGTTTGTTTGCTGGGCACTGGGTCTATGATTTTGCATTTCCCCCCTTGAGACAGTGTCTTAATATGCAGCCCAGGCTGGGCTTGAACTGCTTCAGTCTTCTCAGTGCTGGGACTGCAGCCAGATGCCACCTCCAGCAGGATTTTGAGCTTCATTGGGTATGTATTTGTATATTCATATACTTCTTTGGGTATGGAAATAGCCAGAGAACGAATGAATGAACAAAAGAATGAACACATACACACACACACACACACACACACACACACACACATTTAGTAAGGAACTGGGATGTACCTCAATTGGCAGAAAGATTACCAAGTATGAATGAAGCTCTTGATTCAGCCCTAGGCATAGTAGCGCATGCCTTTAATCCCAGCATGTGGGAGGTAGAGGCAGAAAGAACAGGAGTTCAAGGTCATCCTCAGCCACAAAGGGTGTCTAGCCTGGAGAAGAGAATTCAGGAAAACTTTGGAGGACAGTCTGGAAGCTCCTTAAAATATACAAAAAGGCAACAGAGCATCTGCATGGCATGTCTGCAGGCCCAGTTCAATCCCTGCACTGAGAAAGACAACTACAGAAGGCTGACAAAATTCCTCATTGGGTAAAAGTGACCTACAAGCCTGAAGACCTGAGTCCAATTCCTGGAACTCATATCAAGGTAGAAGGAGAGAAGTGAGTCCAAAAAGTTGGTCTCAGGCCTCTCCAGTGAGCCATGACATGTGTGCATCCTGCCACACCCTTCACAAACCAGGACCAGGAGTTTAAGGACAGCCTGAGCTACCTAGTGAGTTCAAGGCAATCCTGGGCTATATGAGACCCTGTCTTAACACTTCTGAGAAGAGAATGAAGATCTGTGTTTGTAACCTTGGATGGGAATGCTCCAGACAGTATTATTCATAATAACCCCAGAGTGGAAATCACCTGGTGTCCTGCCCTGGATGAAATGCTAATTAAAAAATATGGCCTTGAATTTCTAATCCTGTTCCCTTCATCTCCTAAGTGCTAGAATCACAAGTATGCAGCACCATGTACAGCCAGGACAACTTTTGACATTGCAACAGAGAGCTACAAATGCACTGGGTCATTTTCACGGTGCAGCTGCAGGCCACGGGTTGTGTGGACCTGTGAGCAGATTTTTAAACACATCTGCAAAGATCCTTTCCCAAGGCAGAGCCACCTTCTGCCATGTTGGGGTGTGGCTCTATCATGTTTGAAGACCATGTGGGGCAGGACTGACCCCTAAGGATATGCCTTGGTGAAAATCCCTGCAGAAGATCAGGGACAGTTTTCTAACTCAGGAAGCTTAGGATGTTCTTGGCTCATTGTGACACTGGGCAGCAATGTTTGTTAAGTTTTGTACTTCCAAATCACTGTTGGTTTTTTAAGAATCTCTTACTTTTTAAATTTTTTATTTGTTTGTTTGTTTGTTTGGATTTTTGAGACACGGTTTCTCTGTGCAGCCCTGGCTGTCCAGAAACTGTAGACCAGCCTGGCCTTGAACTCATACTGCATCTGCCTCCCAGGTGCTGGGACCAAAAGTATGCCCTGCTACCATCACCCCCAGCGAAGAATGTCTTGATGCTCGTACAGCCTGCCTTTGACGGCAGTCCTTTATTTCTACGTCAGGTGCACAGAATGACATTTTCTTTTTTACCATCTTGTCACCAACCATTCTGACTTGATCCTTTGGGCTTGACTCAGTGTCTACAATACCCTGCTTCCTCTGCCTGCATCCCACAGCCTCTCCTCATCCTCTTTCTTACAGCCCAGTTCTCCTCAGCTGAGCCTGTTTTTATCTCCCTGGAAATCCTGCCCTGAATGGTCTGTCACTGACTCCCTTTAGAATCCTTCCTCTTCCTCTCTCCAAATAACGAAGGGGCTAAGTCACACCCAAAGCCCATACTCTACCGAGTGTTTCCTAAGTACATTACAGAAAACACCCAACAAAAATGCCATTTCACAAGAGGTGTGGCTCTTTTTCTTTTAGAAAGTAAGCTCCTCAAAAGCAGGGACAATGTTTTCTATACGTTCTATTGTGCCACCATACTGTAAATGCTCAATAAACATTGATGATGGGGAAGAAAAGAAGAAGAAAATCACTGTGAAAGCCAACTGTTTGGCCAGGATGTGGAAGGATCATGGGAAGCTCTGGCCCACATCTGGAAGGGATGTGGGCAGGGGAATGGGACACTGGGACACACCACTGAGCTGTCAGTCATGAGAATGCAGTCTCCCAATGTGGGCCGGGAACCTCAGTGTGTTCCCCACCTGCCTAGAGTTGAGGGGACACAAACTCTGAACACTAGCTCCTAGGAGTTGTGAGCTGGTGAAAAGCTCCTGGGCCCGTACTACACTGCTGCCTCTAGACACTGATGCTGGGTCTGGTGGCATCTGTACAGAAAGTTCTCTCTCGGAGTCTAAGACCCTGTGGGCATTAAGAAGTCCTGGAATGGCATCAACTGGGTACCGTAGAAAATGACATTAGAGCCATCAGAAAATGCCATCTGAAGGGTATGAGAAAGCCATCACGTGCTGAGTTTTCAGGACATGACAGGCACTCCGGGCAGTCTACAGGCAGGGACAAGGGTTGGTAAGTCCCAAGGAGAGTCACTATGAATGGGTAATGACTGGAGTTGATTATGTTGGGGGCCTGTATTGGTTGCTTTTGTGTTGCTATGACAACACATCTGATGGCAACGACTTAAAAGGAGGAAGAATTTATTCTGACTCAGTTTTAGAGGGTTTCAGGCTACCATGGTAGGGACATGCAGAAAAGCTCAGCTCTCAGCAGTGGCGATGAGTGAATGAGGTTGTTCACAAAGATTGAGACAGGAAGTGGGGGCGGTATAACCTTCAGAGGCACCTGTTTCTATTAGTAGGTCCCCACTTCCTAAAGATTCCATAGCTTCCTATGATAGCATCAGCACTGGGGAGCATATTTAACACCTGAGCCTGCGGAGGACAGGTCAGAGTCACACAGCTGGGCTGGAGCAAGATGGCAGAGATTCCAGGGCAGAGTCCTGGAGAGTGGGGGTTCAATCATGTTGGTAGTAGACAGTCTTTGGGCCATCTGCGACTGGAGCCACTTTACCTCAGGTATGAGCTGGAGAATGGGCATCTGAAGAGGAAACACGAGTTTCCCCACATCCTCTTCTCCCCTTCTGTGGGCTGCGGCTTCCTACATGGGACTGAGGTGGCAAGCCCTGCCTCACAAGCTTCTAAAGGACACTTGGTGCCTGCTGGGATCCCATGAGTGGAAATCCCCAGAGGACAGCTGGGAAGATCTCTTGGATGTGCCAGTTAGAAGTGGTTGAGCCTGGGCAGATCAGGTTCAGGGTGGGGCCTTTCTCCAAGTCTCATTATGTGGTTGGGGGTTTTTTCCAAAAGAATTAAAATGAAGATGACTCTGAGAAATGAACACTCAGCCTTGGGGTGCTTGTCAGTATGTGCCTGGCCCTGGAGTCTGGATGGCCGTCTGGATGAGGACCCTGGGAGCAGTGACATAGCTACTGAGTCTCTGTGGTTGGCATCCTGGCACTGACTCAGCCTTTGCACTGAAACAAACTTGATTTGAATTCTGAGAAAGCTGTGTAGCTGCAGGAATCTGGGTTTCCCCAGCTGAGAGCAAATGTTGGTCCCAAATCTCAATGTGCTCTGTCCAACCTTGTTCACGAGTCTCCTCCCTAAATACACCCTCAAGCCCCAAGGGCAATGAAAGAGATCCAGTAACAAATAAGTGCTAGCTTACCAAGGACCTGCTGTCTGCCATGCTCTGTACCAAGAGCTCTCGGGGAGAGAAGACTGGCAGCATTCCCATTTGAGAGTTCCAGAGTCTGGCCTCTGTGATGTGACACCTTGTGGAAGATTCAGACAGGAGGCCACTGAGACCCGTGATCTGCATCCTTTATGAAAAGGAACTTGGGGCTGGGGCGATGGTTTGGTAGGTTAAGCATATGTGCTGCAAGGGTGAGGTTGGAGTTTCAAGTCACTAGAACCTTAAAAAATGCTGAGTGGGTATAGCAGTCTGTTTTGAAGCCCAGCACACAGGAGTTAGAGACAAGGAATCCCTAGAGCAAGTTAGCTGGTTAGTCTAGCCTCAGTAAGCTCTGGGTGCAAGAGAGATCCTGCCTAAAAATATATGGTGGAAAGTGATGGAAGAACACACTTGACACCACCTCTGGCCTCCAGATGCATGTATACACAGTGCATTGACACTTGCATGAACACATGAACACACATACATGTGAATATACATACATGTGTAAATTTTTTAAAAAAGAAAATAAGACTGATTAGCCAAGACAAATAAACAGAGGTGCCCATGAATGAATGAATGAATGTGGTATACACACACAAACACATTTACATACACTACACATACACTCAATTACTCAGCTGTAAAAATGAATGAAGTTCGGGGTTGGAGATGTAACTCAATTGGCAGCATGCTTGCTTATCACATATGAAGCCCAGCTTGGTACCAAGCACCATATTTTACAGAGCATGGTGGTTCATGCCTATAATCCCCAGCACTCAGGAAGTGGAGGCAGGAGGATCAAAAGCTAGAAGTTGAGTTGAGCATTGTGGGGCACATCTATAATTCCAGTACTTCAGACGCAGGGGCAGATGGATCTCTGTGAGTTCAAGGCCACCCTAGCCTATAACATGAATTCCAGGCTGCCTCAAAAGACAAAAGCAAAAATTATAACCCCCTCTCTGTTTCTCCAGACCCAATCCTCAGGGTTGTCCCTAGTGTTGCAAGAGAACACCAGCCGCATCTTCCCCTCTTCCTGGCCCATCTTTCCTTTTCTGCCCTATCACTGTGTTCCAGCCCCCAACTCAAGCACGGCCACACCTGCCAGAAGACTAGGTAGGCTGCCCCTGGACCTTCTCTCTCTGTTCTCCCAGATCCAATCCTAAGGATCCCCCACAGGGCTTCAACAGACCATCTTCCAATGTTCTTCAAATTATTCCACAAACTAGTAACAGAAAGAACATTGCCCAATTTGTTTATGAGGTCATAGTTACCCTAATACCCAAACCACATAAAGACTCAAAAATGAAAGAGAATTACAGACCAATTTCCCTTATGAACATAGAAACAAAAATACTCAATAAAATACTTGAAATCCTAATTCAAGAACATATCACAAATATCACCCACCATTGTCTTTGACATGAACTCAGTGGCTGGCTCTTTGACCCCCCCCCCCTGTCCCCTGAGGAAGGAGCAGCCTTGCCAGGCCACAGAGGAGGACATTGCAGCCAGTCCTGATGAGACCTGATAAACTAGGGTCAGATGGAAGGGGAAGAGGACCTCCTTTATTAGAGAGGGGCAGGGAGGAGATGAGGGAGGGAGGGTGGGACTGGGAAGGAATGAGGGAGAAAGCTACAGCTGAGATACAAAGTAAATAACCTGTAATTAATATAAAAAAATTTTTAAAAATATCACCCACCATGATAAAGTAGGGTTCATCCCAGAAATGCAGGGATGGCTCAGCATATGAAAATCAGTAAATGTAATCCACCATATAAATAAACTAAAATTAAAAACCACAGGATCATCTCATTAGATGCCCCAAAATGCCTTTGACAAAATCCAATACCCCTTTATGATACAAGTTCTGGAGAGATTATGGATACAAAGCACATACAATTTACAGCAAGCCTATAGCCAACATCTAACTAAATGAAAGAAACTCAAAGCAATTCCACTAAAATCAGTAACAAGACAAGGTTATATCTCTCCATATCTATTCAATAGTGCTTGAAGTTTTAGCTAGAGCATTAAGACAAATGAAGGAAATTAAGGGGATACAAATTGGAAAAAAGAAGTAAAAGTATCTTTATTTGTAGATGATAGGTATACATAAGTCACCCCAAAATCTCCACCAAGAAACACCTACAGCTGATAAGCACCTTCAGCAAAGTGGATGGATACGAGATTAACAACAACAACAAAAAAATCAGTAGCCCTGGTATATACAAATGACAGATGGCCTGAGAAATAGATCAGGGAAACAATACCCTTCATAATAGCCTCAAGTAATACAAAGTAATACAAAGTATCTATCTTCATTAGTAGATCTAATGAAGCAAGTGAAAGAGTTCAATGATAGAAATTCATGTCTTTAGAGAAAGAAATTGAAGAAGATATCAGAAGATGGAAAGATCTCCCATGTTCATGGATTAGTAGGATTAACATAGTAAAAATGGCCATCTTACCAAAAGCAATCTACAGAGTCAATGCAATTCCCATCAAAATTCCAACACAATTTTTACAGACCTTAAAAGGATAATGCTCTATTTCATATGGAAAACAAACAAACAAACAAACAAACAAACAAACCCAGAATATCTAAAACAATCCTGAACAATTAAAGAATAGCTGGAAGTATCACCATACCTGATTTCAAGTTGTACCGCAGAGGTATAGTGTAATAAAAACCATATGGTACTGCCATAAAAACAAACACATTGATAAATGGAATCAAATCAAAGGCACAGACTTAAATCCACACACCTATGACACCTGATTGTTGATGAAGAAGCCAGAAATACACAAAGGAAAAAGAAAGCATCTTCAACAAATGGTGCTGGTCTAGCTGGATGTGTGTATGCAGAAGAATGCAAACAAATCCATATTTATCACCCTGCATAAAACTCAAGCCCAAGTGGATCAAAGACCTCAACATAAAACCAGACACACTAAATCTAATAGAAGAGTATGTGGGGAAGAAGCTTGACTATATTGGCACAGGAGACAACTTTCTGAGCAGAGTACATATAGTGCAGGTACTAAGATCAACAATAAATAAAGGAGACCTCATGAAATGGAAAGCTTCTGTAAGGGAAAGGCACCATCAACTGGACAAAGTGGCAGCCAAGTCCACATCCAACAGAAATCTAATATCAAATATATATATACAAACTCAAGAAACTAAATATCAAAAAACCAAATAACCTAATTTTAAAATGAGGTACAGAGAAGTCTTAATACAGGAATCTCAACATGTCAGAATGGCTAAGATCAAGACCACAAATGACAGCACATCTTGGCAAGGATGTGCACCAGGGGGAACATTCATCCATCGCTGGTGGAAGTGCGAACTTGTATAGCCACTATGGAAATCAATATGGAAATTCCTCAGAAAATTGGGAATTGATCTACCTCAAGACCAAGTTATACCACTCTTAGGCATATACCCAAAGGATGCTCCATCCTACCACCAGGACATTTGCTCAGCTATGATCACTGTGGTTTTATTCATAACAGTCAGAAACTGGGAGCATCCTAAATGTTTTTCAACCAAAGAATGGATAATTCTTTGTGTAAATGGATACATTCAAACAATGGAGTTATCACTCAACTGTTAAAAAAAAGTCATGAAATTTGCAGGTGAATGAATGTAAAAATCATCCTGAGTGAGGTAATCCAGATCCAGAAAAACAAGTATGGTTATGTTAGCTGTTAAGTAAATAATCAAGCTACAATCCACAGGCTCAGAGAGGTTGAACAAAAAGGAGGGCTCTCTCTAGGAGGATACATGGATCTCTCTGGGAATAGGAAATAGATTTTGTGAGTGGACTGGGGTGGTTTGGGATGGGAGCAGGAGGGATCAGGTTGGAGAGGGAGATCTGGAATTGGGGAGCATTTTGGGGGATGGTGTGGAAACGGAGTACAGTGGAAACTTCCTGGAATCTATGAGAGTGGCCCTCTTGAAGACCCTTAATGATGGAGGATATGGATTGGCCATCTTTTGTAGCAAGGCAAGGCTTCCAGCAGTGGGACTGGGCTGCATTTGGTTGAGTTGTTGCTTGAGGGAATCCTGTGGAGATCTTTAAACAACCCAGTCTGATGATAGGACAGAAAGTTGCTCTCTGAAAACCGACAGTGGGGCCCAATTGCCTAGGACACCCACACAGCTCACTGAATGTAGAGGTCAAGCTGGTGCCTGCATGGAGCCTTCACCCCTATGTTCTAGTTTCCTCGTGTGGGAATATATTCTGCAGGCTACTGAAAGAGAAACGCGAACACCAACCCAGCACAAAGCTCTCAGTTTACAATCTGTCTTGCGCAGGATGTGCTGGGGCAGGGTGGCACAGGACTTAGGAGTGGCCAACCAATGTCTGCTTTAACTAGAGGCCACACCAGGAGAGGAATCCCATGATGGATACTGGGATGAATAGAACCAGAGACTGGACATCTCAGAAACCTAGGGTAGAACCAAACATGACTGGATTTAAAAAAAAAAAAAATCAATGAAATGATTCCTAATGATATTCTGTTATACTCATAGATTGATGCCTTGTTTAGTCATCATACAGGATTGGGTGCAGTGACCCACAGCCAGATATTATGCAGATAGAGAATCTAAATTAGAGGTCTCTATTAGCCCCCCCCTCAGAGCTCAGGGAACCCCTTAGAAGAAGGGGAAAAAGTGATAGGAGTCAGGAGGGATGAAGGACACCAGGGGAATCCAGACCACTGAATCAACGAAGCAGGGTGCATAGGGCTCACAGAAACTGAGGCAGCAAGCATGGGGCCTGCATGGTCTGCACCAGGTCCTCTGCAGATATATCTGGAGTAGTTTGGGCTTCTGTGGGCATGAGTGCATCTCTGACTCTTTTCCCTGCTCCCCGGATTTTTCCCACCTATTGGGTTGTCTTCTCCAGCTTCAATAGGAGAGCTTTTTGCCCTGTCTTATTGTATCTTGTTTTGTTGTGTTTGAGGCCTCTCTTGGAGGCCTGCTGTTTTCTTAAGGGAAACTGAGAGGGAATAGATCTGGGGTAGAGGGAAGGTGGCAGGGAGGGAGCTGGGAAGAGTGGAGGGAGGAGAAACTGTGGTCGGGATGCATTGTAGGAGAGAATCTATTTCCCTAACTGAGAAGCTAGTGATGGTTTCTAGAGATGGTGGAGTCAGTTTGCTTTAAGGGTATGGTCCCTGGTAGGTTAACAATACTCCAGTGAGTGACACCCCCCCCCCATGAAAGTATGGCAGAACAAAAGAATAAGAAGGAAGAGAGAAAGAGAGGAAGGAAGGAAGAAAGGAAGGAAGGAAGGAAGGGAGGGAGGGAAGGAGGGAGGAAGGAAGGAAGGGAGGAAGAAAGGAAGGAAGGAAAAGGAAATGAAGTTGGGAGAGATGAGAAGTGGGTTTGGGTAGAGGTAGGGGAAGGAGAGGGTAAATATGGTCAAAATACATTGTGTACATTTAAGTTATCAAAGAATTAATTAAAATATTTGTTTAAAAATACTAAAAATATTTATTTTTTAATTAAATATTTTAAAGGACATCTTCAGTTACATATCATCTTTGAGGACAGCCTGGGCTACAGGAGAGCCTGTCTCAAACAAACAAATGAGGTCTTCTCAGTTTCAACAAATGACTAGATGAAATCATGTCCACAACAGAATATTGTTCTGCCGTAAAAATGAAGTCTTATCATTTATGAAGCCTCTGTGGAACTCCGAGTCATTATATTGGATGCAATACTTCAAGCACAGAGAGGCAAAGCCAGTATCCCTCCCAGGTAGGAGGGTGGTGTGAGGGCTCAGTGGGTAAAGGGGCTTGCTGCCAAGCCTGAGGACCTAAGTCTGACTCTCAAGCCCCACAGAATGGAAAGAAGCAACTTGCAAAAGTTGTTCTCCAAGGTCCACACGATTCACACGCAAAAAATAAGTAAAAATTACATGTATAAATAAAATGTAAAAAACAAAATTGTAAGTGGTAGCTGGAGGAGAGGAAGGCCACTGGGAATAAGAACTGAGGAACACTGGCTGAGGGGTGTCAGCATATATTTAGGGAGAGTATGTGCTAGTTTTCAATAAATCTCAGTAATGTATTCTATATTTCAAAGTAGCCTGAAGAGCAGAGCTTGAAAATTCCCTGAAGTTGGTTTGAGCACATAATAAACTCTGACTCATCAATGATGCACCAATAATGAATAAAAGAAAGCAAAGTCCTCTCCCCTGGGGTCATCTAATCAAGAGCAAGTTCAGAAGTCTCTGCTTCGTGCTCCCTGTGTCTTCTGTCCTTTTGTCTGTCTGTTGAATGAGTCTGAATCTGTGCCTGCCTGAAGACAGCCATGTGAAATGTCCCTGTGTGTCTGTCTGTCTGTCTGACTCTCCGTCCCTCACAAAGTCTTTGCTCTGTTCTTACTGCACAGAAAGCATCACACGGGGAAGGAGTGAGAGACACTTCACAGAAATCTTTAACAGCTCTACAAGGGATTAAGTCACTGACCACAACTGACCCAGATGACAGACAGTATTGCAGGCATGTTGTTTATCAGGCAAGATATGTATGTCGTGTTTAACACTTACGAGAGATGTTCGTTTTATAAGACTGCTTTCAGCCTATGTTTGCTATTTTCAGCAAAGAATTATAACACATAGACACATACATGTTGCGTGTTCACACACACGTGCTCGCACACACACATACAAGTGCACATACATGCACACACACATGAGCATGACCACACACAGGCACACACACACAAGTGCACAAATTACCCTGGGTCTGGAGCATGGAGGAGCAGTAGTACATAACAAGATTACAGCTGCACCTTAGCTTTTCGGTAAAAGTTGATGACATGGGAAATCCAAGGCAATGAGGTTGCTTGTTACAATCTTTTCTTAAAAGCAAGTTAAACAAACAGGCTGAGTACACAGTGGAACCAATTTGCTAATCTCAAACTCAGAGATCCTCCTGCCTCTGCCTCTGCCTCTGCCTCTGCCTCTGCCTCTGCCTCTGCCTCTGCCTCTGCCTCTGCCTCTGCCTCTGCCTCTGCCTCTGCTTCCCAAATGCTGGGGCTTATAGGTGTGTGCCACCATATCTGGCCAGAAAAGCAGTCTTCAGTGATCTCAAGGTGTGTCACCATCTCAGCTGTGAGGTCCAGAAAAAGTTCCAGTCTCTAGACTGCAAGAGACATTTTCATCCAATTGCACTTCCAGTTCTCAACATAAAGATGGTCTTTAAGGCCAAAGAAAGACAGTCCATCCTTAAAGGTTCCTGCCATCACCTCAAGGGCACAACTGCCTGGATCCAAACAGTGGCGGAGATCTGGAGAAATGCAATAGCATATTGGTAGGTAAGAAATTGGAAAGCCTCTCAAGCGTCTCCTGCAATCTGAACTAAACCAGCTTCATGTGGAGTAAAGAGAGAGGCAAGGGGGTAGAGAGTTTGAGGCCTATCTCAACTGCATATCGAGATGGAGGTTAGCCTGGGTTAAATGAAACCCTGTCTTTAAAAACACAAGTGATGACACACAACCTCCAATACGTAAAAAGAAAATGGCCTTCATACTCAGAGAAAATTATAGCATGCCTTTTTTGTAACCAGCATGGATGTTTTCCAGATGTGGATATGCACATCTGGTCATCTCACTCCCATGAACCTGCCAAAACTAGCGAAAAAGTCTGAAGCACTACAGCAAGTAGTTCTTTAGGTGCCATGACAGGGGGTGGAAGGAAGGTGGGGCCAGTATAGGATGAAGTTTCTCCTCAGTTCCTGCTGGCTGGAAAGAAAGACTTCATTCAATTGGATAGCCACAGACCATTTAAGCACAGGGTTTATTTATTAAAACAAAGTACACCCCAAAGAAAGGTTTGCATGGGATGAGCCAAGGAGATGGCAGTATCACCTTTGTTCTACACTGTGGGTTTCTCCAGAGATTTCAAGAATATTTGAGGATAGATAATAGAGTCATGGGGTAAGGTGAACCTTTTTCCCCTCCTGTCACATAGAGGACTGGATCTTTCCTTTAGGGTAATTCTTTCCAGGATTCTCATAAAAAGCCCATGGCAAGGTTGGGAAGAAACTCAAACCAACAATGCAGTTGATTTGATAATGAAAGTAGGGTCTTTTAAGTGTGCAGAGCTTTCATTGGTGAACATGTGTGCCAGTTGGGCAAGTCTGTTGGCACCTCATTTTCTGATTACAAGACTCTAACTGCAGCCATAAGGGTGTTAACTAGCAGGGGCATTCTGAACTTTGTCTGGCATAGCTCCCAAAACATCGCCAGCATTGGTTTTGGTTACTTTGAATCTAATGCTTCAGCTTCCTGGTTTCCCAATCAGCATTTGCCTCTGGTCTCAGAACTTTCGAATTTGTAAACTGACACACAAAACTAGCAGCTATTGTTGTTATTGTACCACAGTCATCAGGAATCTCAACTGTGAGGAGTGGAAAATTAGGCGTGACTATTCTTTAGAGCAATATGCCATAGTCTCTTCAAGCAAGAATAAGAGACTACGTGTGAGGCCATTCCAGAAAGTATCTGTTCCATTCAATTATTGGAGTTGATTCTAAACATCATTTCTCTTTGACCACTCTCATTTCTCCCGAGTTAATTAAGATTAGGTTCCGTAAAAGCCTAGGGAAGAACACATGTACCTGTGGTATATATACTAAGTCAAATTAGAAAAAATGAACATTGAAAGGACAGAGAAAATGCCGATGATTCCTGTGTAAGAATATACATGTTGCTTATGTAGGATAATAGATGGGACAAAGAATGCAGAAATGACTGAAACTAATGAAGAGGTTGTCACAAAGAGCCAGCTCTTTGACAATGGATGTCATCTTTCTCTGTGGCGCAAGAGACTAAGAGGACTGTGCTAGTCTAGACAGAAGTGGGTAATGAGAGGTCCACACTGGTGATGCTGAGCAGGAGGAGTATTACAGATATAGCAGTAACTGGTTCTCACTTAGCTGTTCAACAGCATCCCTAATCTTGAGACCAGCTACACAGCTCAAACAAGGTAATGCTCAAATTCCTTTGGCAATTGCTCAGTGTTCCCTGAATTATCATTTTTCAAAGGCACATAATTTACAAACAAGGATCCAACGGAATCTATTTTGCAACTGTAAATTCTAAAATGAAGCTATGCTCTTTGCTCCAGACAAAGAGGAAGTTTCGCAGCTGTGGTGGTTTGAATGAAAATGGCCTCCACAGGCTCATAGAATGTGGTACAAAAAGGAGGTGTGGCCTTGCTGGAGGAAATTTGTCACCGGAGGTGGAGACTTCAAATGCTCAAGCCAGGCCCAGTGGTACTCTCTGCTGCCTGCCAAGTCAGATGTAGAAGAGTTCCCATTTTATAGCAGGGTTATGGGAGAGGAGGAGAACTCTGGAGAGCTTGCACCCCAGGAGAACAGCCAGACATGGCCACTGATCACTCAGGTGACCTGTGTGTTCAGAGCAGGTTATCTGCGTACACTCAGACCTCTCCCAGATGCCTTGAGAACCAAGCATGCCACACTGGGGCTAGTGTCTATCTGGAGTAAGCAAGATGGTCTGACTTCAGTGTGATCCCTGAGAAGTTTTACCAAGAATGAAAAGCATTCTTTTCACTGGGTCACTGGAGCCTTACCATCTTCCCATTATCAAGCCAAAAGCTGCCACAACTGTGGTTTTTCTCCAGCCAGCCAAGTCCCTGTTTTCTGGAAGTCCTCCAAAGCCTGGCAGTGTCTCATGCTGTTTGCTGACCGTAGAGCCTGCTCAACCTCTCTTAAGTCTGTCTGCCATTGTTTCTTTCCCTGTTCTCACTTTGTCCCTTGGACTCTGGTCTCTCCACCCTAAAAACACTTTGTTCTTTCTCTTCATCTGAACTGGTTTGTTTTTATTGTCAGTTTGACCCAACCAAGAGTTACTCAGAAGAGTCTCGACTGGAAATTTCCCAGATCAGAATGGCTTGTGGGCAGGTCTGTAAGACATTGCCTTGCTAGATGATTGATGTGGGAGGGCCCAGCTCACCATGAATCCTAAGCTGGTGACACTGTTACTTCTTTCCAGTCATTAACAGCACTTCTTCCCTTTCTCTAAAGTGGCCTGGTTTGTGTAACATGGCCTAGGAAACTCAGCTCTATACTAGGCACCCCCTTTATAGCCACTGATATTTGCCCTGAAATTCCTATAAATTCCCAGTGGGGGACAACACGGAGCACAGCTGTTTTTGCAGTGTGACTGGGAGTGAGAGACAGCTGAGGAGAGTAAAAGCCATTTCTCACACAGCTGAAGGTTCTACAGAGAATGGGATAATTGTGGCGACCACCTTTAAAAACTCTTCCTCTAGCCCCCTTCTGTAAGACACATCTTCCATTCAACTCCAAGGCTGTTGTCTAGCTAGCGGTAATAATAAATTCATTTAGCTATAATTTGGATTGAGTCTTTGATCTTTTTCCTGGTGGATTTGAACTCCATAACACCTTAGACAGGTGGGCCTGGGCTGTCTGAAGCAGCTGAGTGTTGGGAGCATAGCATAAAGGTCCTTGTGCCCATGGATCTCCATAGAAACCAGGCATGTTAAACATGCAGGGTTGTCTTTCTGGTGGAAAAGATGTAAAAACAAAACAAAACAAACAAAAGCCTGTTCTTCCATTCAGAAAGCTGAGAACTGGAAGTGATTATGCCTAGTGATCTGCATTATCTGTTAGGCCAGGCGATATCAAGCTCCTACAACTGGGACCAGAAATGGCTAGTGATCTAAACGACCCTTACAGCCAGGGGCTCCTCAAGCTCCCACAGCCAGGACCAGAGGTGGCTGATAGTCCAAATGACTTCTCTGCTATCTGCATGCCACCAGCCTGGGGTCTTCCTAAGCTTCTAAGCTAGCACAAGCAGCCTGTCTCTAGAATCTATCTTCTTGGAGGAAATGACACGTACCTTGAATGGAGTTCTGATATAATTACCTTCCTTATGCACTGGTATTGTATTATACCAGGAAAGTCTTTCCCAAATTATATGTGCTCAGACTTGTTGGGAATAAACCATCTGATATCAGATTCCCTGAGTCTTAATCCAGATTGGTGAAGGCAGACAGAATCGAGTTGCCATACATGGTCTTTGCATCTTGTTTCCTTGTCTGGACACCTGCAGAGACCCCTGGGCTGAGTACCAGCCAGTGAGAGGCAGCAAGTAGCATTACTCCATGGTTTCTGCTTCAGTTCCCACTTGAGTTTCCTCTCTGAGTTCCCTCAGGGATGGACTGTAGCCTAGAAGTGTAAGCCAAATAAACCCTTTCTTCTCAAGTTGCTTTTGATCATGTTTGTTCTGTCTGACAGGAGGTGAACAGCTGTACTCTACCTTATGTCCCTGCTGCCAGATGTCTGGGACCAAGTGACCCTGGACTGAACCCACTAAAACACATGAGCCCAAATAAATCTTCCCTCCCAGGCGGTGTTTCTTTCGAGGTCTTTGGTCACAGTGACATGCAAGTAACCAGTATGCTCCTATTTGTATATTGAAGTCAAACTCCAGCCTCCTCAGATGTGCTCCTGTTTGGAGATGGGGCTGTTGAAGATGGCGATGAAATCGAGGTCCTGCTGGAGTGTGATGGGACTCTCCTCCAGTGTGGTTAGCATCCTTCAGAAGGAGCACAGAAGGCACGTGAGGATAATGTCATCTAAGTATGGAAGCAGTATGCTGTAAGCCCAGGACCAGCAGACAACAGGAGGCAGGCCTGGGACAGGCTGAAGGGGAGCAGGCTCCACTGACACCCTGACCTCAGACCTCCAGCCCTCAGAACCGGGAGACAAAAGTCTGAGGTTTGAGCCACTCAGTCTGCAGGTCAGGTTCAACTTCCAGTCCCTAAGAGAAGCCAGGAATGAGAGTCTCACCATGGTGACATCTAACTTGGGTACTTGCTGGAAACATCACTTTTTTACTTGTTTACTAGATGGTTTATTCTTGTTCAATTCCAACTTGACATGGCTTCAGACTGAAAACTGCGCTGTTGCTTTTGGCAGAGACCTTCTCTCTGCATTCTCTTTGTGTGACAAAAGCCAGAAGCAGAAGGCAAGAGACCCAAGACCCTCTTTACCCAGTAGCTTCTTTGACTTCTTTCTGATCCTCTTGACTTAAGTGTGGCCCTATTAAGCTCTCAGCGCCACGTTCTCCCAGGGTATACAATGGACCCACCTTGTCCCCACTTCTGATCTTCTGAAATGGCAACAAAAGCAGCCTGCTGTCATTTGCTCACTGTCCAAGTAAATTGTTTTATTTTGTTTTTTTTTTTTTGTTTTGTTTTGTTTTTTTTTTTGTTGTTGTTATTGCTGACACCAACTTGACAGAAGTTAGAGTAGGAAGTTGTGTAGGAAGAAGGCATCTCAGTTGAGGAAATACCTCCATAAAAATGGCCTGTAGGCAAGTCAGTGGAGGCAATTTCTTGATAGTGATTGATATGGGAGGGCCCCGCCCACCGTGGGTGGTTGACACTCCTGGGCTGGTGGTCTTGGGTTGTACAAGAAAGCAGACTAAGCAAGTTATAAGCAAGGAAGCCATTCAGCAGCACCCCTCCATGGCCTCTGCTTCAGCTTCTGCTTCCAGGTTTGTGCCTTGAGTTTCTGTCCTGAATGCCTTTGATGATGGACTGTGACCTGAAGAGTTGTAAAATGAAATAAACCTTTCTTTCCCATTTTGCTTTTGGTCATGGTGTTTTTTTATATCACAGCAACAGAAACCCTAAATAATACACTTAGCAAAGGCATGGCATATACAATCTACCTTCTTAGCAGATGGTAACTAGGGCTGCTTATTCCATCTAACTGCCCCAGCAGTAGGCACCCAATCTCATTTCGTGATGAGTCTGAGGCTCAGAGGGTTTAATAACTTGCCAGAGATATCCCAGTGGATAGAAGGCAAACCTAGCTTCAAAGGTGAGCTAGCTGATGTGGGTGTGAGCTTCTGTTTTGTTTTTGTGTTTATTGAAAGGGGGCAGGGTGCATGCCCCAGGGTCATTCCATGGAGCTCTGTCATATCTCCCCGAGAGAGTTGGTGTGGCTCTTGTGTCTTCCTCATCCAGTTTGGGTAGGTGCCAGAGCCTGACGAACAGCCTGCAGCCCTTTCTCCTCAGCGGGTGCATTTCCCGTAAGTGGTAACACTTGTCTGCTGGCTCAGGCCTGCCAGCCCTTTTTGTCAAGGACAGCATAGCACTGTTGCCTCCTGGCCAGGGCCTTTGAACTGTTTCCAAATGATAATAAAAGTCTTGAAAAGTCCTCGAAGCTGAACTCTGCTTCAGCTGAACTCCCAGTCCAGCCCAGCCCAGGCCAGCCTCCACTGCTTCAGGTCCAGAATCTCATGGTTTAACTGTGTTCTGGATGTACCGAACAGCTGTTTGGGAGCTGGGGCTAGCAGGGAGGTAGGGGTCCTAGACTAGCAATGTGTATGTGAGGGGTGTTGGGATTTAGGCAGCAGAGGTATGCGGCATAATCCATAATGTCACACAATGCAGCAGGTCTCATGTTTATTAAGGAAGGGAACGCAGAAACTGTTTCTGGGTAAGGGGTTGGAAAGGTGGGGGGCGGGAAAACAAGTACTCTTACATGGTGACCCAGCACATGGGCAGGGAGAGGACATGTGGCTGGCTGTGACAGTTGGAAATGGCGGCTGATAATGATGTATCCCTCTATCGCTGAGTCCCGTGGGGCTGTCTGTGGAGGTGCCTGAAGTCCCACTGTTGCCAAGTCCCCTGGGGCTGGCTGTGGTGGTGCCTGATTGCTAATATTCCTCCCTTTTTGTTATTGTAAAAGAGGAGGAAGTAGAAGTGGGGTGATGGTAAGGAGTGTATGGGGGCGTCATGGGCTCTTCAGACTGCTCCCTGCTCTCTAAGGGTGTTGTCTTTTTCAACAATCGTTAGGGTCAGGTTCCATGGCCAGCAGTTGGTAGTCCTGTAAGAGTAACTGATTGTTTGGTTAGAGCTTTTTAAAATTTGTCATTGGAGGAATGTAGAGAAGAAGTTAATAAAGCAGGGTGCAAATAATATAAGCAAAAAAAAAAAAAAAAAAGAGAGAGAGAGAGAGGGGTCCAGAAGGGCAGAATCTATTTCCATATGGGGTTTTCAAAGGCCCAAGGGTTGAAGTTGTTCCCTTTGCTTTTGGAGGTCTGTCTGGAGTAGTTGGATTTTGGTTTTTACTATACTCAACTGGCTGACATAGAAACAGCATTCCTTTTGGAGGAAGAGGCAAAGACCACCTTTTTCAGCTATAAGGAGATCCAGCCCTCATCGGTTTTGAAGTACCACTGCTTCCAGGTATTCTATTTGTCCCTGAAGAGTTATTATTGTCTGAATCACCTGCTGTGGGGGTTCTGGATGAACTGGGATGAAAACTTCTCAACTTCTTCCATCTCCAGGAGTTGGGTAATTGGAACATATTTTCTCTGGATTTAGATTGTACTTATCAGAAGTTCAGGTTTGTAGCAGTGGTAGAGTTTGCCAATGATGCCCATTTCCCATCTGGGATCCCATGAGCTCCAGATATAGAAGAAGAGGGTCTTCTTATATAGGTGAAGGAACTTCTTTTGTGCTGGTGTGTGGATTTGGCAAGACCAGTATGGGCAACCTCCATACCTGCCTGGCTATTCCTTGCAATAGCTTTCTGTTTGGTCAAAGAGGAAAGCAAACAAAATTCTATCAAGTAAGAAAGGAGGGAAGGATATGGGGGTGATGGTGATTTCAGTTGGCTTCTGACAGCCCTTTATAGAGCAAATTTTTGGCCCTATTTGGAGAGACTGTTATGAATGAAGATTTCTTGAACCTCTAATCTCCCTATGTAAAGTTTCCCCTGGACAGAAACAAATAAGAGAGGGAGGAGGAAAAATACATATCCAATCCAATAGGGTCAAGCACAGCTGTTGGACTGAAGCCCCATTCCTCCAGAACCGGACACATTGGCAGCCTCTGGAGCCTAAAGGTCCTATTGGAGTCAATATGTAGGAAGAGAAGTTATCTTAAAAGGAGGTGAGATAGGTGAATCCAGTGAGGGAGACCCTCAAGCTTAGCAGCTGGGGGGTGACGAGAATTACCTTGAAGGGGCCCAGCCATTTAGGGGAAAGGGATGAGGAGTGTTGGTCTGGAGGAGAGAGAAGGACCTGATCTCTGATGTTAATAGGAGATGGACAAGAGTTAGTGTGTGGCGGGGGTAGACAGAGGTCAGTAAAGTTCCACAGGAAGGAGTGGAGATGACAGAGTAAGGGAGTGAGTAGGTGGTCAGGGAGAGGCGAGGATTTAGGTGAGAGACTGGGAGAAATGGTTTTCCATACATAAGCTCAAAGGGCAAGATGGAAAGAGGTCTCTTGGGCCTGAAAAGGGCCAGTGGCAGGAGTTTTACCCCGTCAAGGAGAAGTTCCTATGACAGTTTGACAAGGATGTTCTCTAAGGATCAGTCAGTTCATTCTATCTTTCCTGGGGACTGGGGGTGATATGGGCTATGAAAATACCAAGGAATGTTGAGGGCTTTAGAGAGGATCTGGGAAACCTGGGAGGTGAATTCAGGACCATTGCCTAACTTGAAGGGAGGCATAGATTCCAAAGGGATGATCTTGTGGTGAAGGAGATCAGAAGCTGCCTCAGCCCTTTTGTTAGTAGTGGGGAATGCCTTCATCCACCCTGAAAAGATATACACCAAGATCAGGAGGTACTGGACAGGTTTAACTGTGGGCATGTAGGTAAAATCAAGTTGCCAGTTGGTCCCAGAGAGAGACCCTCTAGCCTGGTGGGTAGGGCAAGGGGTCTTTTAATATCTGGACTTGGGATCTGACATCTGACAGATTTTACAAGAAGCAGTAATAATCTTTAAGAAATATAAGTCTGGGGGCTGTAGATATGGCTCAGAGGTTAAGAGCACTGTCTGCTCTTCCAGAAGTCCTGAGTTCAATTCCCAGCACCCACATGGTGGCTCACAACCATCTATAAGGAGATCTGATGCTCTCTTCTGGTATGCAGGTATACATGCAGACAGAACATTGTATACATAATAAATAAATAAATCTTTTTAAAAAAAAGAAACTTAAGTCCTCAGGTGGGTCTTAACAATGGTAGACAAGGCTTGGCTATTAGGATGAAAGAGCTGGTGCAGTTATTTGATGAGCATAAGGGAGTAATGGGGGTGGCGGTTGTAGTGTAAGGATGGCCTATGATGGGTGAGTTGAGTCTAAGCCTCCAAGGGCTGCCTCTCTAGCTGCTTCATCAGCCCAGTTATTTCCCTTAGAGATGATGGAATTGTTGGTCTGGTGGGACCTGCAGTGGGCAATCCCAATAGCCTTGGGGAGATGCGAGGCTTAGCCATAATTTGGTCTGCATTGGTTATTGATCCTTCTTTTGTTGTAAGTAACCCACACTCTCTCTCCACATGGCGGCATGAGACAGAAGGATATGAAAGGCATATTTAGGGTCTGTGCAGATGTTTAGGGACTGTCCCTGGGCCAATTGTTGTTGTTGTTTTGTTTTGTTTTGTTTGTTTTCGAGACAGGGTTTCTCTGTTTTAGCCCTGGCCATCCTGGAACTCACTCTGTAGACCAGGCTGGCCTTGAACTCACAAAGATAGGTATGCCTCTGCACCCCCACCAAGTGCTGGGATTAAAGGCATGCTCCATAAGAGCTGTAAGTTCATCGTGCTGATTAGTGGTGTGGGCAGTGAGGGCCTTGCCTCAATCACCTCAGTATCCAGCACTGCAGCATAGCCAGCTTTTCAGGCTCTGTCTTATACAAAGGAGCTGCCATCTGTGTACAAGGTATTGATCCAGGGCGATGTGCTTTCCTGTATGTGTGAGGGGAGGGGCAGTAGTTTCTTCAAGATTTCAGGGCAAGAATGAGATGGGGAGTTGCTAGTGTTAGGTCGGAGAAGGTTTGAAATGTTAAGAGGTGGGCATGGTTATAAAGTAAATGTAGAGTCTTCTATTAGCACCACCTGGAGAGAAAGAACCCTAGAGGGAGGTTCTGTGTAGTGACAGAGGCATTTTGGACATCCCAGACTTGGGGGTCCATCTGAGAGGCTGACAGAGGAAATGACAAGTTAGGACCATTAGGTTGGGTGTCTAGGAGAAGGAGGAGGGGGCTGCTGATGAGCTTGGGGATAGGCAAATACGGGGAGCAAATGAAACAAAGGCCCCCACTTTGACTAAAAGGTCCTTTCTCAATAAGGGGATGGGACAGTTGGCACCACTAAAAAGGAATGGATGAGAGGAACACCCCTGAAAATGCAATTGAGTGGTGGAGTCTGGTGAGGTTGGTAAGTCTGTCTCCCTTCCCTGACAATAGGGAAAGAAGAAGGAGAAGTGGGTCTCCAAAACTCCACCAGGACCGAGTAAGTGGCTCTGTTGTCCAGAAAAGATGGGTACCCTGATACAGTGATGACTACCCAGGGCTCTTGTTTGGTGATGGCAGTGGTCACCTGAAGGCCAAGGCACCTTCAGCTATCCATGGCCAGGCCTAGATCAGTTGGAGGACAATCTGGGAGTGATGCCCCTGTGCCATGGGACAATAAATAGCCCAATGTCCCTCCTGATGGCACTTTGGACATAGGCTCAGTGGTCTGTGGTAGGGTGTGTGTGGTGGGGAGGATTGGGACAGGTCCGGGACCAATGACCCTCTTGACCACATTTAAAACAGGGACCCAGTGGTCCTTGTGCTTTAGGAGGCTAGGGGGCCTAGATAGTTGCTGAAACCAGTTGGATGGCCGTGGCTAGCATTTGGTATTTTTGTTTATGAACTTTTACATCTCTCTCATGGTACATCTTAAAGGCCAGTGCTAAGACTTCTACCTGTGAAGTTAGGGGTCCTCTCTCCAAGTGCTTAACGTTGGCCCTAATGTCGGGAAAACTCTGGGGAAAAAATAGGTCATCAAGAGTTGTTTGCCCTCTGGATTCTCAAGGTCTAGATTAGAACACTGAAAGAGGGCCTTTGTAAGGTGGTCTAGAAATTGAGACAGGTTTTTATTTTTGTTCTGGATGACCTCTTGGAGTTTTTCATAATTTATTGGCTTGAGGGAAGCCCTCTTGGAGTTTTCCATAATTTATTGGCTTGAGGGAAGCCTTACGAAGACCAGCCAGAGGCAGGCCACAAACTGATCTCTAGCTAAAATGCCGTTTGGGGTATTATAATTCCATCGGAGGGGAGGTCCTGATCATGCATTTTTGCCTCAGCCCCAACTGGGTGTGCTGCATTAGTTTGGTGCATTTTGTCTGCATGTGCTCCCAAACTCGCCTGTGCCCCTCAGGAAGTAGGTTGTTGGTAAGAATCATATGTATCTCGTGGAAGGGGAGACTAGAGGATTGAATGATAGATGTGCTGAAATTCTTTAATGAAAGCAGAAAAGTTAGAGGTATAGGATCCCAGGTTTTTTCTATTTGAGATTTCACCTAATGAGAAGGGGGCATAACCGCTGACCAGGCCATCTACCCCAGCAACCTCTAGCAAAGGAAGAACTGAGGCTGGTTCAGGCTGAGGGGGATTGAGGGGTTTGCTGTAGAGTGGGGGTCAGAGTGTGTGTGTTGGGGGGGTGCTAACAGCTGCTGCTGGGTGAAAGTAGGTGCCAGAGCAGGACAGTTAGAGTGTCTTGTTGATGGAGAGGGAAGTGAGGAAGCTGAAGAAGCCAGAGAGGGGGAAGGAGCTGTGGGTTGGGGCCTATAAGGGGCGGGTTCATTAGCAGGGTCAAAAGTAGTAGAGGATTCTTGAGGTTGAAACTTTATAGTTAGAAGGAGCTGGGTCAGGGAACAGGAAGAACAGAGAGAAGGTTTAATGTGAAGAAAAGAGAAAATTTGAACATAGGGAACCGCCTTCCATTTACCAATAAGCTGACAGTATTTTAAAAGGTCACATATAATCTTAGGGTCTGAAGTGCCGTTAAGCGGCCATCTTGATTTGTTATCTAAGGGATATTGAGGGCAGTTTGGTTGCAGAGGTGTATAAGCTTAGAAGCCCTCAAAGCGGATGCTAGATGTAGTGGTTTGAAATTAACCAGGAGACACCCCAGAGGAGAGCCTGGAGGTACAGAGGAAGACATGGTTTCCATTGATGAAGAGAGAAGAGTAAATTAGTTCAGCAGACCCTAGGGCATTCCCCAGGGAATCAGAGACAAAATGGCACAAGCTGGCAGAGCAGGCTGTCACGAGCTTTACCAGGCTTCCTGTCAGATGCCTGAGCGACAGACACGGTTTTACCTACTAGTAGGATTTTTGAGTCGTGAGAAAAGGAAAGGGAAACAATGCTGGTAGAAGAGATTATTCACTCAGCAGAAGGTGTCTGGATGAGAGTTGGTGAAAAGGGCCAACTGTAGCTGTGAAGACTGTGATTGGGGGGACCTCCGCTCCCCAGTGAACCATAGAGGTGCCAGACAATCAACGGGCAGTCTCTTGGACAAAGGGAAGTGTTTAAGCCTACCGTGAAGGGGAACACACCAATCAGCCGGTGTTAGATGTTCCTGGGGCTGCCTATGGAGATGCCTGATGTCCTGCTGTTGCTGAGTTCCCTGAGGCTGTGTGTGGAAGTGCCTAATATCCTGCTGTCATCATGTTCCCTGGGGCTGGCTGTAGAGGTGCCTGATTGCTAATAAGGGGGGAGTTGAAGATGTAGACAGGCCCTGGGTGTGTATCCAGGCCTGCTTCTAGAGCGTCATCACACGCTCTCTAGGCTGGGCAGAGACACTGATGGGCATACTTCACCGGGCTGTTCACATTTTCCTCACTAACCACACAACACCCAGTGCCCAGAATATGCTGGGCACTTTCCCTCTTTGGTCAGAAGTCACATTCATTCTTCTCAAGCAGTGGTTCTCAACCTTCCTGATACTGTGACCCCTTAATACAGTTCCTCATGCTGTAGTGACCCTCAACTATAATATTATTGCAATGCTATTTCATAACTGTAATTTTGTTACTGTTATGAATTGTAATGTGAATATCTGCATTTTCTGATGATGGTTTGACCTCCTAAAGGGGTCACAACCCACAGGTTAAGAACCACTGTTCTAGGGTTAAGACCTAGATAGAATGTGGGGAGGTGAAAGGTCAGCAAGTCAATAAGACAAGAGGATTAGAGATCACCAGAAAGAACTAGGACAGGAACAAATAAGTCCATCTGGGGTTTAGATTCTAAAACTAGAGAGGGACTGAGCCTGTAGGTGGGGTGGGAGCCAGGTGAGGAAAGGCCCCTGAGAAGTGCTCCCTGCTTTTGACCCTGGAGGAATCAGGAAGGGAAGGCCATACCACCAAGGAACAGCAGATACAAAAGTCCTGAGGTACCAAGGAGTTTGAGAATTTCTGAAAATTGAAACCTGGCTGGCGTTACCATAGTATCGAAAGAATTAGGGGCCGTGGCAGCGAGGAAAGGTCAAAGTTGCGACAAGGCAGGTCACCCTCTCTATGGGGCTAAATTAACTGGACCCCTAGCTGCTAGGGCAGGGGTAGCTGTCACATTCTTCCTGGCACAGGAGTTATGGAGGAGCTGTGTAGACTGCAGCTACTAAGTGGAAGCCAAAAGTCCAGGAAGCACCTGCTCATTGGGTGGCAGGCTCACTCTCCCAACCAATTGCAGAAGGCCTGTTCACCTCGCATCTCTGCCTCTTGTCCTGACTACTGAGGACACATGGCTTTTCCGTGCTTGCTGGCCAATACTCACACTGTCCTGGCCAAAGGACAGGTGGCCGGGGAGGCCCAAGCCGCATCAAAGCTTGGCCTGTCTCTTTTGTACTCTTTCTTTCCCCCCAGGAGATCTTGGTAGGATCTAGAAGCCAGAAATGGCCACACAAAGAGGACAAGAAAGAGCACCCTGGGGATGCTCTTCAGTGCACATCTCCCTCCTCCAGACAGGCCCCACCTGACCCATAACTGCCATCCTTGTAGAACCTCACAACGCTCCATGAGTCAGAGGCTTGAGCTGTAAGGCCGGTATAGATGGGGGCAAACCTGAAGAACATGTAGCACTGAAGGTCAAGTCCAAGTTAGAGTAGGCTGAATTGAGATCAGCCAGGAGAAGGCCCTGGGCAGGAGCTGCCAAACAGGATGTAGGCGGCACCCCCCCCCCCCCAGCTATAGTGGGTGTTTATCCTGACACTCCACCCCCACAGCAGCACTCCCCATGATCCTACAGGCCCCTAGGATAGTGGCCCCGAGGGTAGTGGCCCCTGAGGTAATGGCCCTTGGGATAGTGGCCCTTGGGATAGTGGCCTCTGGGACAAGGGCCCCTGGAATACTGTCCCTGGGGTACTGAGGTAGTGGCCCCTGAGGTAGTGGCCCTTGTGATAAAGGCCCCTGGGATAGTGGCTTCTGGGATAGAGGCCCCTGGGATAGAGGCCCCTTGGATAGAGGCCCCTGGGGTAGAGGCCCTGGGATAGAGGCCCCTGGGATAGAGGCCCCTTGGATAGAGGCCCCTGGGATAGAGGCCCTGGGGTAGAGGCCCTGGGATAGAGGCCCTGGAATAGAGGCCCTGGGATACTGGCCCCTGGGATAGAGGCCCCTGGGATACTGTCCCCTGGGATAGAGGCCCCTGGGATAGAGGCCCCTGGGATAGTGGCCCCTGGGATAATGGCCCCTGGGATAGAGGCCCCTGGGATACTGTCCCCTGGGATAGAGGCCCCTGGGATAGAGGCCCTGGGATAGAGGCCCTGGGATAGAGGCCCTGGGATACTGTCCCCTGGGATAGAGGCCCCTGGGATAGAGGCCCCTGGGATAATGGCCCCTGGGATAGAGGCCCCTGGGATAGAGGCCCCTGGGATACTGTCCCCTGGGGATAGAGGCCCCTGGGATAATGGCCCCTGGGATAGAGGCCCCTGGGATAGAGGC
>NW_026596415.1:4220528-4220792 GCF_907164565.1 Psammomys obesus
GCCCCTGGGATAATGGCCCCTGGGATAGAGGCCCCTGGGATAGAGGCTCTGGGATAGAGGCCCCTGGGATAGTGGCCCCTGGGATAGAGGCCCCTGGGATAGTGGCCCCTGGGGTAGTGTCCCCTGGGATAGAGGCCCCTGGGGTAGTGTCCCCTGGGATAGAGGCCCCTGGGGTAGTGTCCCCTGGAATACTGTCCCCTGGGATAGAGGCCCTGGAATACTGTCCCCTGGGATAGAGGCCCCTGGGATACTGTCCCCTGGGAT
>NW_026596415.1:4220802-4224455 GCF_907164565.1 Psammomys obesus
GGATAGAGGCCCCTGGGATACTGTCCCCTGGGATAGAGGCCCCTGGGGTAGTGTCCCCTGGAATACTGTCCCCTGGGATAGAGGCCCCTGGGATAGAGACCCCTGGGATACTGTCCCCTGGGATAGAGGCCCCTGGGATACTGGCCCCTGGGATAGAGGCCCCTGGGATACTGGCCCCTGGGATGGCTCCTCCATCCCTCTCCAGGTAGGGTTACATTCTTACCAATCAAAAAACAAGAGAGCCAGGCCATACTGAGGAGGACTGGTTTTGCACAAGGTTTACCTTCACTAAACTGACATTTGAATTAAGCATCAGGTGATACACACTGTAATCCCAGCACTCAAGAGATGGATCCAGGGAAATGACAAATTTGAGATCAGCTTAGGCTATAGTGAGACCTTACCTCAATATGACAAAATAAAGCAAGAAAAGAAAGCTCTGGGAGATGGGGACACAGCTGGGTTGGTAGAGCACTTGCCTAAAACTAACAAATCATGGGTTTCATCACCAGCACAGTGTGAACCAGGGTTGGTAGCACATACCTAATCCCAGGGCTCAGGCTGTGGAAGCAGAAGAATTGGAAATTCTTCTGTATGAGTTCAAGGTTAACCTGGGCTACAATGGGGCTCTGTCTCAAAAAAACCCAAAAAAGTCACAACTAAGTACCAGGTGTGGTCTTACATGCCCGTAATTGACACCTAATGAGGCAGAGCCAGGAGGATCAAGGTTATCCAAAATCAAAAGTGTGATGACAGCCTGGACTCTGAGACACTGAGATCCTGGCTAAACGTTAAATTTAAAAAGGGGCAGGAGGAAACAGCATTGCACAGGATTGCACAGGAGGCAGAATATGCACAGGCCCTAGGAGGGCAAGCCTAGGATGGACAGAATCCAGTTGCCATGCCCTTGTGAGTGTCAGGTGCCTGCCCAGACAGCAGCCATCTTGCCATGTGGCCTGGCAATATGGTTGCTGGGCGTCCGTGTGATGGGAAGCTAAAGGTGGAGAGCCGGTTTCCCTGCTCGCCTCTGCACAGACCCTGGGGAGCTCTGGCTACGGATAGGAAAAGACCACGTTCAGTCTGTGCTCGCTACAGTGTGGACTGCCTGCAGTGTGACGGGTACACAGAAAAGCCCTGGAGAAGTCGGGAAACGTCAATGTACAGGCTTATCACTTCAGACAAAGGTGTTTACTTGTCTTCCACCTGAAATGCTGGGAAAGGGTGTAGTTTATGACCTGAGGATCCTTTGATGTCTGTAGGGCTAGGCTTCACCCCCAGAACTTGATGTTTGTTTATCCCAAACTTTCTCCCCCTAAATCTTGGTAACTGCTTCTCAGTCCATAAAACCCATCCCTGTGAGCTGTCTCCTCTCCTTTCAGCAGCCTAAGCAACTGCTGTTTTCTTAGGGCCAGGCTAGGCCTGACTCCACAGTTTATCCCATCCTCCCTACAACCTTATCTTGAGCATTGTTTCTGAGTCAACAGAACCCAGCTTTATGGAAGAGGCCATGTATATATTCTAAAGAGTTTCAATGTAAATGTTTCTTAAGTTTGTTGTACATGTGGGATTAATTGTCATTTGGAACCTTTTCTCCAAAATCATGCTGTGCTTGAATATGGCTAAAATAAACTACCTGATATCCATCGCTGGACATTTGGCCCCACACCAGCTAATGGCTAACTGAGTTTTATTCTTATCTCAGTTGATTGCTTCCCTGCCTGCTGTGGCCCTTGCAGAAACTCCTACACTATGGGAGAAGGCAAATGCCCCTTGCTTTTAGGGACATCCCTCTCCATCTCTGCTCCAGTGACTACCAAGCAGGCAGCAAGCAGACTGCAGATAAGGCCCAGCCTTCCTGTTCCCTGCCTCTCTGGCTTCATCCCAGCTTCCAAAGCTACATGGACACCCTGTGTCAACCTGCCTGCCACCTCACCAGTTGTCCCAGGAGTAGGCTGAAGTGACACCCCTAGCATGCCAGGTGGGGCACCTGTTGTGAGCAGATCTCTCATCTCCAGGGCACCATTCTAAGAACACAAGTGGAGGGAGAAGACACCCAAAGGTCGTGTGGGTATGGCACGTGGGGGAGGGGTAGGTGGGGAGAACCCCCTGATTTAAGGTATTTCCCTGATGCTGGTTACATGTCAAGTATAACACATAGATGAATTCAATTTAAACACACTGTAAGAAACAAGCATCTACGAGACATTCAGGGTAATAACTCATGGTAGTTGAATTTCGATCCCTGACAGGGACAAAGGCCTCCTGTTGCTGTTGCTGCTGCTGCTGCTGTTGCTGTTTCTTCTTTGCATCTTCCTGCCTTGGCTTCCCTATTAGGTGGGCTTACAGGCCTATGTCACCAGGTTTTGCTTTCATTGTCCTTTAATTTTTTTTTTTTTTTACTTTTTAAAAAGAATATAGTATTTTTACTAATTCACTGAAAATTTTATACATGCACACAATATATTTTAGTCCTATTTATCTTCAACTCCCCGCATCACCTCCCAATTTACTCCCACCTTCTCCCAACTTGATGTCCTCTTTTTAATTTTTTTAAAATAATCTACCAAGTCCGGTAGTCTTGCCCATATATTCGTGGGTCTGGGCTATCTGCTGGAGCAAGGCTGGAGCAAGGGATCACATCCTTAAAGAAAACTGACTCTCCACGTCTTAGTCAGGGTTTCTATTGCATGGCCAAAAAGCAAGTTGGGGTGAACAGGGTTTATTTGGTGTATACTTCACATTACTGTTTGTCATGGAAGAAAATCAGGACAGGAACTCAAGCAGGGCAGGACCCTGGAGGCAGGAGCTGATGCAGAGGCCATGGAGGGTGCTGCTCACTGGCTTGCTTCTCGGGCTTGCTCGCCTGCCTTCTTACAGAACCCAGGACTGCCAGCCCAGGGATGGCACCACACACCATGGGCTGGGCCCTCCCCCATTTGAGAAAATGCCTTACAGCTGAATCTCATGGAGGCATTTCCTCAACTGAGGTTCCTTCCTCTCTGATGACTAGTTTGTATCAAGTTGGCACAAAACCAGCTAGTATACTCCCTTTCCCCAGAAGCCATCAGCTGTCAACAGATCCTCAGCTAGGGATCCTCATGAGCCTCTCCTCTTTAGTGTCCATTTTCAAGGCATGGTGATACTGTTGTGATTTCAAAACATTAATATGTAGTATTGGGTAGAAGTGGCAGCATGCAACTATAATACTAGAGTTGAGAAGGCAGAGACAGGGGAATCCCTGCAGTTGATCCGTTAGCAAGTCTAGCCAGCCAATGAGCTTCAAGTGCAGTAAGAGACCCTACCTCAAAGATTAGGTGAACAGTAATCAAGGAAAACATCTGTAACAGACCTTTGGCCTCTACACCCACATACATGTGTGTGCATCTGTACACACCCATAAGAACACATGCACACACAGTGACTGAGGGCCAGAGATGTCACTCAATTGGTAGAGCACTTGCTTGACATTAACCAAGTCCTGGTCTATCTGATTTTTAGAACCACATAAAATCAGACATGGCAACTCATAACTGTGATCCTAGCACTCTGGGTGCGGAACTGTTTGGATCAGCTGGAAGGTTATTTTCAGCTACAGAATGAGTTTGAGGTCAGCTTGAAATCTGTTAGACTTTATCTCAAAAAAAAAAAAAAAA
>NW_026596415.1:4224465-4226064 GCF_907164565.1 Psammomys obesus
CACACACACACACACACACACACACACACACACACACACACATACACATACACATACACACATACACATCCAGACACAGATACACATGCAAACATACACACAGACACACATATACATATAGTCACACAAATACACACACGTGCACTTCCAGGCACACATGTACACACAAGTACACACATGCACACACACAAGTATGTATGCTAAAACAGCCTGCCATGCTTAAAGACTAAGTGGGTGGGAACACATTTTCTCCCAGATGCAAAAGGAGGAGGGAGGACTTTACAAACCTTTATCGTGCTCCTTCAGAGGCTCCCCACATTGTGTGCGTGGCTTCTACGGCTGAGACCTGAATGTGTGGCTGTGTCAAGACCAACACTTGAATAAGGACCTTCTTTTCCCAGAACCTCCCCCCCCCTTCCTAATGCCCATCCATTCTTCAGTCTGTGTTACAAATCTCTTAATGACCATCCGCTCTGGTGCTGGGAGGAGCTCAGTTGTACAATGCTTGCTAACATGCTTGAAGGCCTGGGTTCATCCCCGTCCTGCCTATAATCCTAGCACTTGGGAGATCAAAGCAGGAGGGTCAGAATTTCAGAGCTTCTCGGGCTGCTGAGGAAGAACTGCATCTCTGGCCCACACCCCTCGGCCACAGCCAAGACCTGGTCATTTCTATCGGAAGAAGCACTGAGCTCAACAAAGGAAAGATACAGAGCAATTGCTCCCAAATACCAGTGCACTGTTACCCGTGTTCCCTGCCCACCTGGCAGTAAGCGAGCCCGCTTGGTGTATCACAGTTGTCGTGTGGTTGTCCCAGACCCAGTGAAGTCAGTGCTGCTGTGCATGCTCTCCACTGAGTCCAGCCCCACAGACTGTGGTTGGACAGTGTCCGCAGGAGATGTGCATTGTGGCAGCTCTGACTCATCCCACTCACAGACCCGAGACTGGCACAGGGGTTCATTCACCTGCCCAAGATCACACAAGTCCTCAGTGGGGGAGCTCGGACTTGAACCACGGGAACCCCCACATTCAGGGTCTGAGCTTGTGCTGAGGACCTCTCCTGCGGCTGTCTGCTCTGCTGTCGTCTTTCTGAAGGAGAGTCAATGACATCAGGGCCTCCCCCCTAACTCCTTTCTCCTCCTTTCTGTCCCTTCTTCCTTCCTTTTAGCAGCACTGATGGCATCCACAGTGCTGTGCACCCTTCCCCACTAATTCCAGGATATCTTCATCACCCCGGAAGAAACCCCATCACAGAGACTCCATGTCCCATTCTCATAGCCCCTGGCAACCACTGGCACACCTTAATGTGATTTACCCATTCTAGATAGCCCATGGAAATGAAATCATAATGTGTGACCCTTTTGGTCTAGCCTCTTTCACTTGACATGGTGTTTTCAAGGCTCATCTACATAGCTCAATACTCCCTCAGCACCAGGGAGCCTGGTTCTAGGGCTCCTCTTGGGCCAAAATCTGGGGATGGTCATATCCCCACATAAAATGACATAGTTTTGACATGCAACTTATGAACATCTTCCCAGTGCCATCCACAACATCTAATACAATGACAGTGGCACCAAGGCAGGTGTTAGGCTACATTGCTTA
>NW_026596415.1:4226074-4239554 GCF_907164565.1 Psammomys obesus
TACCTGCGTGTGTGAGTTTGGGATGCAGGTGAGACTTCGGGTGAATATGGAGGTAGACACGGACACTGGGTCAGGAATGGGCAATCACCCTCCACCTTATTTTGTGAAGTGGGAGATGGGGTCTTTCAGTGAACCTGGCGCTTCCCGATAGTTTGGCCGGCTGGCCAGCAAGGCCCCAAGATGCCCTGTCTTCATTTCCCTAGCCCTGGGATTCTGGGCACAGACCACCGTGCTCAGCTTTTTAGTTGGATCTTGGGGATCTGAACTCAGGTCCTCGTGCTTGAATGTGTTTGCTTTGCTGGTGAGGATGGACATGGGCACTTTTGCAAAGGTACTTCACTGCTTTTCTTCACGTTTTCATTGTGATGAAATTGTCCATTTTCACCATTTTCTCTTTTTAAAGTTTTTTTTTAATTGTGTTTGCCAGGCCAGTGAGATAGATAGAAGGCTTAGTGGGTTAAGGTCCTGCTGCCAACCTGAAAACCTGAGTTAGATCCTGGGACCCACAGCGTGGAAGACAAGAACTAACAGAAGTTGTCCTCTGACCTCTACGTATGCCAGAGCATGAGTGTGTGTGTATACACACATACACACACACACACACACACACACACACACTCTGAATAAATGTGAACAGTTGGTTCTTTCCTTTGACCATGTGGGGCCCAGGGATTGAATACAAGTTGTCAGACCAGACAGTGGGCATCTTACAGTCTGGGTGATTATCTTAATTACTTTTCAGTGCACAATTCTGTGGTAGTGAGTTCACTCATTTTGTGTGGACACCACCACCTTGTCTTCAGGAATTCTCTAATCTTCCCAGACTCTGTGCTCAGAAAACAGTCCTCACTGCTCATACCCCAGCCCTCAGTAACCTTTTTTTTTTTTCGTGTGTGTGTGTGTGTGTGTGTGTGTGTGTGTGTGTGTGTGAGTGCTGATGTTCTCAAAGGCCAGAAAAGAGTGCCCAACTTCCAGGTGCTGGAGTTAGGCAGTTGTGAGCTTCCTGTCATGAGTGATGGGAACCAAAGGTGGGACCTCTACAAGAGCAGGAAGCAGGCCTAACCACTGAGCTGTCCAGCTCCAACTCTAACTTCTGTCTCTGTTTTTATAATTGTTCCAGACACCACTTACACACAGAGTCATGGGACACTGCCCTTCCCTGACTGCCGTCTTTCACTAAGGGCGCTCCACCACAGCATGTGCCACCCTTTATTGCAGCTGATAACGGTCCTCTGTGGGGTTATCTGCTGGCCTGTTAGTGGACATGTGGGGTATTTCTGTTTGCTCCATTGTGATTGATACTGGTGTGAACAGCTGTATATGGCACATAGTTGTGAGTCTCTAATTTCAGTTCTTTGGGGCTCTGTGTTTTCAGAAAGCTCCAGAGCCTTTAGAAGACTCCAGGAGTCCGGTCGCATCAGAGAACAGATTAGGCCTGACTGGGTTTGTGTTGGTGCCATGTGGACCCCCACAGCCTGGCTGAGAGTTAAGGACCTGCAGTTAGCTCCAGCCTGGACCAAGCAAACAGGGCCTGCTGAGTCATCCCCTGAGCTTCCCTCTCTCTGCCACTGAGCCAACCAGCTTCTAAAGTTGGTCTATCATTAAAAAAAAATAAAGAACAGAAACAAGGGACAAAGCGAGCGGTGGCCAGAGGGGAAGTCTCCTCTGTTCTTCACTTCCACACAGACCTCGCTGTGCAGACTCTTGAATGGGAACTGGGTGCTTAGCAACCAGCATCCACTCCAACATCCTGATGGCCCCAGACTCTGCCCATCCAGGCCTGACAGGAGCAGGAGGCCGTGTCATCTGTTAGGATGGAGACAGCATTGGCCAGGATTATTTTGGAGAAGAATGAGATGCCTTGGTGGCATGTCCTGAGTATGCACAGTCCCCAGGGCTCCTGGGGACTGTTTCCTCAGACCTGGGTGCCCCCCTACCCCTGCTTTATTCCTGGCCATGAGCTGATACTGGAAATGAAGTAGAAGAAGGCTGTTGGTTACAAGCTGAGGGTCATCCATGCTGCAACCACAGCAGGCTCCTGGGAGGCCAGGGAGAGCAGCGGGTGGAGAATGACTGAACTCAGCACCAGAGAGCCCTCCATCTGCAGATTGCTTGCCTGGAAAGTGTAGCAACTAAGGCCAATCCCCAGAACCCATGGAAAAGCCTGGGCATGGCGGTGCACTCCTATATGGTACATATAGCATAAACCCGGCAATGGGGAGAGATGGGTCCTTGAGGCTCCCAGCAAGCCAGCTCCCATGGTGAGCCCCAGGCCCTAGAGAAACGCCTTGTCTCACAAAAATAAGGTGCACAGCTTCTGAAGAATGGCAGCTGAGGTTGCCCCCTGTCTCTGAATACACATGCACACTCACACTCACACTCACACACACGCATACATGCACACATAGTCTGTGTCCCCTCCAGAGGACTGAGCTTCTGGACTCTGGCTGTTACTGTGCTGCTTTTTTTGGGAGGCTGACATTTGTGCCCCACAGTGATGTTCCCACCCCACCTAACTCCCCTCTTTTAAAGAGGAACTGGTAAACCCAGAAAAAAGGACTTGTGTTCTGGAATTTTCCTCCGGCATCCAGCTGCAATGACCAACTACCCAGTTGGGGATTTTTAGGTGTGATTTTTTTTTTTTTTTTCTGGTTACCACAGATGGGCCACCAGGGCACCAGAATATGATTCTGTGAGTTAGTCTAGCCTGGAAGGAACTTGTGTCCCATTCAAAATTCAGACCAGCTTCCTGTGGTCTTTCATGTTCTACTGTTTCATTCAAATTTACACAGAAGGACAGAGAACAGTGAAGCCGGTGCCCTTCTCACTGATGTACTTGTCCGTGTGGCTGGTCTGTCTTGTCCCCTAGCCCTTGCTCCCAGGCTCACTTGGGACAGATTCATGCCATCCTCTCAAGGGCTACTGTTAGCGGGAAGGTGACTGGGAAAGGAAAACAATAACGGCTTACCCAGCAGTCTCAGCCAACAGTGGAGTCTGTTTCGCAGACTCACCTTAGCTGGGTGGGGTTTCGAGTCACGTGTCACAAAGATCAGTTCTAATCCTGAGATCCATGGTGGCTGGAGAAGGTGGAAGAGGACAACACGGGTCTGGAGAGGGACAAGGCAGGATGATGCCAGGCACCAATGCCCTTCTTCAGTCACACCTGCCCCTGGGCTGGTGGACACTAACATTGGCATGGTGTGGAATCCATGCCAAAGACAGTCTTACAAACTGTGCAGTTCTGGGGAGAGGGGGGAGGCTTGCTGGTGACCTCTCCCACTCCCAGGGCTGTGGAGGCAGCCTGGGGGTCACATGTGGCCAGCCTAGCCTGGCCAGTGAGAGGCATTCTCAGAGAACAGGAACAGCATCAGAAGCTGATCTACACCCTGTACACACACACAGACACGCACAGGCACACGCACAAGCTTGTGCCCACGCACGTACTGCCTCATGCACAGAACTTGAAGATTCAGTCATGTGGATTACAGGTTCCAAGCCAGCCTGGGCTACAGAGTAAGACCTTGTTTCAGAAACCTGCTGAGGTAGAGGTGATGGCCTAGTGGGGAAAATGATGGCCACGTGAGTAACTGAGTTCTGATCCCCAGCACCCATGGAGAAGACACGCATGGTGGCACGGGCTTATACCCAGTGCTGGGGTACAGAGACGGGTGGACCCAAAGGCTTCACTTGCCAGCCAGCTTAGTCAGAACTGCCAGTTCTGTGTGCAGTGAGAGGCCCTGCCTGCAAAGGGAGAGAGGCACGGTGGGTAACCCCTTTAGTTCAGCACTAGGGAGGCAGAGGCTCTGCCAGCTCCAGGCCAACCAGGGTTAGATGGTAAGACCTTGTCTGCAAATAAACCAATATGTTTAAAAATAGTAAAAACGAGGTAGAGAGTAACTGGAGAAAAGACTTGACATTGACCTCCAGCCTTTATGGAAGCTCACACGGGTAGTGCATCTGTACACGCACGTGCAAACACACAAAGAAAACTAAGCATAAATCCTGAGTGCAATTTTGAAAAAATAGCCAGCCCTCCCTTCCCTCCCTCTCTCTCTCCCTCCCTCCTTCTCTTCCTTCTTCTTCCCTCCCTCTCTTCCTTCTTTTTCCCTCCCTCTCTCCCTCTCTCCTCCCTCCTCCCTCCCTCGCTTCTCCCTCCTCCCTCCCTCCCTCCCTTCCTTCTTTTATGTGTGCACAGGAGAGTGCACTTGTGTGGAGGTCAGAAGACAACTTGCAAGAGTTGGTTCTCCTACCATGGGAGGCCCGGGGATTGACCTGGGATTGTCAGGCTTGGCAGCAAGCACCTTCTCCTGAGCCATTCACCTCTGCCAGCTCAAGAACAGCTTTCAGAGATATGTTAGATCCCTGCTGCACTAAGTGGTGGCACTTACCCCTCGCTGAGAGCTGCTGGGAAGCTGGTGAGAAGGGGCTGCGTGTGCCAAGTTGAAAATGGTCCAGCTGCCTTCTGCAGAGACCGCCTTCTTGGCTCTTTTACTTGGCCGTTTACTGCCTGCTCTCTCTCTGTACACACTGACAGTGCCCCTACCCCCTTACTAGAACTTCTGCCCCTGTTTTTAGGCTGACTTTAGGCTTACAGGGAAACGAAGTGGGCTGAGCGTGGGGTTCAGTTTGCCCAGTGCTTGTCCGGCATGTGCAAAGCCCTGGAATGAGGGTGGGTACCTGCAATCCCAAACACAGGAGGTGGGGGCGGGAGGGTGAGAAGCTCAGGACTACCTCTGGCTGTATAGGGAATGGAAGCCATGCTGGGATTCACAATACTGTCTCAGTAAAGAGAAGAGAAGCAGAAGCTGCAGCTCCCACCCTTGGCCTGGGATCTGTACCCCATGGCTGTACACTTGTTACAGCCGCTGAACCAACACCTTACTAACCCAAGTCCAGCCCTCCACAAGGCTTCCTTCTCGCTTCCAGTCAGACATACTGTGAGACTTGGTAAGTGTGTGGCGACCTGTACTACCATTACAATATCGAAAAGAGGTTCGTGACCCAAAGGCCCTCGTGTACCGCCTGTGTCCCCTCCTCACCTCCCAGAACCCCTGGTAGGGTGACCCTTTCGCCATCTCTGTAGTTTTGTCTCTTCCAGAGCATTGCCATTTTGTGGTCAGCCTCTGCAGCCTCTGCACACAGCTGACTCTTCTTGGCAGGGTCCTTCGCATGCCTCCTGTCTCCTGGTGGCTGCACAGTCTATTTCCTTGGTATGACTGGCATCCTATGGTCTGGGGGTACCTCGGCCTGTGCATCCCTCTACCAGGCACAGGTTAAGAGCCGCAGTGAGGCTGACACACACTGCAGCCTGAGACCCTACTGTGTGTCCCTGCCAGGGAGGAGGCAGTGGCTGTCCACTCCAAGGCTTATAACTGTGAAATGGGTTTATGAATGAAGGAAACAAGCAAACGCTGTCAGGGGTCTGTCCCTTTTCTCACTGAGGTCATTTTTCCTTCTCTTGCCTTGAGGTAGTAGGCTTCTTGATGGCTCCTTGTGGGGGAGGGTTAGATCCTGAGTAGAAAATACCATCTATGGAGCATGAGGAGGGACCCCTTGGAGACGTGGGGGGGGAATAAGGGTCCTGGAAGATCCCTTGAAATGCCCCCCACAGCATGACAAAGAGAAAGCTGTGGTCAGAGGGGAATTTCATTGTGGTTCCTTGGTGGTGGGACCAGTTGGAGTGACAATGGGCTGAAAGAACAGCTGTTTCCAATTACAGAGCATTGTGTGTTTCAGAATACTGTGCACACTGACGCCATGCCATTTCTCCAAGATCCTAGGGAGGGACACTGTATCTGTTTCACACAGAAGAAGAACGAGTGTTTCCTCATGTGTGGACGAGAGTGTCCCTGCATCAAGCCGCATGTGGGTCACAGAACACCCTTGGGTGTTGACCCTCACTTCCTCCTTGCTTTGAGAATCACTATGTTGTTTTTCCTCTACACAGGCCAGCTAAGCAGGCCCACGAGCTTCCGGGGATTTCTCTGTAGGAATGACTGGTCCAGCTGGGCACACCTATAATCCCAGCACTAGGGAGGCAGAGGCAGGTGATCTCTGTGAGTTTGAGGCCAGTCTGGTCTACAAAAGGAGTCCAGGACAGCCAGGACTATACAGAGAAACCCTTTCTCAGTTGGGGCGGGGGAAGAAACTGGACCTCAGACCATCCTGCTATGTTCCCCACTTTACTTAGGTTCTGGAAATCAAATGCAGACTCTAACCCTTGCATAGCAAGTACTGCTGTGTGAGAAATTGTACATCATCAGAAGGACAAAGAGAATTAGGACCCAGAAGGCTGACCCCAGGCAGCTCGGAATCATCCTGCCATTTGCCTCTCGGAGCAGGAAGCGCAAGGCCTGAGCCACAGTGTTCAAAGTTTAGAAGCTACTCTCAGGCCACCTTAGTATTCACCTGGCATTGACAAGCTGGCCCAAGTCCAGATGCAGACCAAATGAGGCCCAGGAGGAGTGGGGAAAGCAGCCTGCATAAGCCAGGACTTGAGCCATAGTTTGACCTGTATCAGGCTCTGCTTGGAAAATAATAATAATCAAAACACCTTTCAATAAGAATTGAAGAAGCACAGCGGGCGAGAGGAGTCAAGGGCCAAGCCTGACACCGAGTGCTAACCCCAGAACCCAAGGTGGAAGGAGTGAGCCGATGCCACAGCATTGTTCTCTGAGCTCCACGCGTGTGTTCCCAGTGATTTTTTTTTTTTTTGAGATTTCATCTATTTTACTTGTACAGGTGTTTTACCTGCATGTATGGCTGTGTGCCACATGCATGCAATACCTGAAGTGGCCAAAGGAGGGCATCGAATCCCCATGGGACAGGAGTGCAGAGGCTTGTGAGCTGCACTGAGAATCAAATGCGAGTCCTTTGGAAGAGCAGCCTGTGATCTCAACCACTGAGTCATCTCTGCTAGTAATCGTACTCTATTCAATCCTAACATCTAACACAACAAACATAAATTCCAGGAATTATTCTCAGGGACTACTAAAATTTTTTCTGCATGTGCAGAGCTGCAGCTATGGCTACACTGTGTTGGCGCGCATTCTGCCTGTATGCTGTTTGGAAACACCACAGCAAGAAGCCGTGTCCTCTCAGTGCCACCCACTGCTATCCACATGTCCTCTGCGGCTACCTGCTCTGGATGGGAGCTGCTGCAGGCTGAGAGCCTCCCACGGCTCAGGCCCTTCTCTGGCAGGCTTGCATCTGAAGGCAGTGCTCAGTGACCGTCTGCTGAGGAGCGTGCGGTGTCCAGTTGCCACTGGTTGCCAAGCAGCCGGTATGAGCTGCTTCCCCACTAGTGGCATCATTTGCACTCTCCAGGAGCGTGCCCTCTGCCTTGCCCAGTAAGTTGAGAGCCCTGCTCCCTGAGCTGCATCTGTGCTTATGGAACGGCCCAAACTTTACCCTTAGGGAACTGATTGTTGTCGCCACGGGGTGGGAAAGACAAGAAATCATAGTCTCACTTCATTTCAAAGATGACCTTGTTTCAAAGAGGGCAAATGATATTTGGAGTCAGATTAGGGGAAAGTCCTGGGTTCTCCGAGGGACACAATGATAGTGTCATAACATGTTTCAGGGGGTGGGGTATAGGTCACGGTGCTTGTGTAACACTCACAAGGCTGAGTTTGAACCCCAGCACCACATAGACCGGGTGTGGGAGTGCACACCTGTAATGGAGCACATGGGGTGGAAGAAGTTCGGGCCATCACTGGCTACACACTGAGTTTGAGGCCTGCCTGAGGTGCAGGACACTGTCCCTTCAGGGAGTGCTAATTTGTGCACACAGTAGGCTGCCTGAGCTTTGAGCTGAACCACCCAGGGCAGAATGCCCCACAGTTGATGCCAAGGTGTGTTTAATGGCCTTGCTCTTGGGTCTGAGTTGAGGCGTCTCTGCGGTTCTCCTTAGGCACCCGCTGGCCACCTTCTTCCACCTGTTCTTCCGAGTGAGTGCCATCATCACCTACCTGTGCTGTGACTGGTTCAGCAGGAGTTTCGTGGGCTGCTTTGTCACTGTGCTTCTCCTTCTGTCCTTTGACTTCTGGTCTGTGAAGGTAAGGCTTCCTCTATAAGTAGACCTGGGCCTTGTACCTGCACGGTGACGTCCTCTCTGCATGGAGGACCCAGGGGTGCTTTAGTTGAAATTGTTGCCACCTGTTAAAGAACACCAAGGGGACAGCAGATGGGGCAGCAGGGAAATCGTGCCTGTTGTCAGGCTTGGACCTGAGCACGAGCCCTGGAGTCCATGTGGTATGAGGAGAGAACTGATTACAAGTTGTCCTTTGATCTCCACAGCTGTGCCTCCTCCACATAAAACAAATCTTTACCTTTTAAAGGATTTCTGGGCCCATGTCACTTACAATTAGAGTGCAAAAATACTTCATTAAGTGGCTTCCAGGATCAGTTGTCATAGGTGCACAAATGCACCATGGGAGTGATGACCCCATATGGCTTTGGACTTTGTGCAATTTTCATGATATATACACACATGTATAAACATGTGACAATGTGCTTTATTTGGGGTCAGAGTCTTTGACTTTGAGACAGTGTATTTCTGGTTGAACTCCAACTCACAAAGATCTGTCTGTCTCTGGCTTCCGAGGATTCAAGGGTACACCACCATACCTGGCTAGAATCTCACTTTTCAAAGTAGGTAGGGCCTGGCATAGTGTCACACACCTTTAATACCAGCACCCAGAGGGTGAGGGGATGGGTATAGGCGGGAAGAGGCAAGCGGATCTCGGAGTTTGAGGCCAGCCTGGTCTACATAGCAAGTTCTGGGCCAACAAGAGAGACCCTGTCTCAAAACAAAAACAAAAACAAAAACAAAACAATGAAACAACAACAACAACAAAAGCTTAAAGATGAGAAGCCTGGAAAGCTCCCTCAAGAAATAATTACAATTCAACATCCTTTCTCCACTTTTTTTCTTTTTTGTGTGTGCATGCACACATGTGCCATAATGTATATGTGATCGGAGGACAACTTACAGAGGTCAGTTCCCTGCTTCAACCATAAGGGTCGTGGGGACTGACTCAGGTCATCAGGCTTGGCAGAAAGCACCTTCACCCACGGCCGTCTCACCAGCTCAGCGCCCTTCTCTTCATGTTCTCTGTGGGGGTTCACACTGAACATTAAATGTGTTCATTGGCACACACACCTAATACTCACCACTCAAGAGACTGAGGTGGGAAGCTTGAGGGTTCACGGCTACCGACATAGGAAGGCCATTACAGAAACAATTAGCCATTCTGTTTCTTGTGTGCTCACAGCCCTTTTGCTCACTTTCCTCAGAATGTAACTGGAAGACTCATGGTGGGTCTTCGATGGTGGAACCAGATAGATGAGGATGGAAAAAGCCACTGGATATTTGAAGCCAAAAAGGTATGCTCTGAGACAAGACAAACTAATGGGAACACCGTGTCACATTTACACAGGTTGCCCAAGTTCCAGGACAGCCAGGGATGTTACGAGTGTGTACCAGACCCCGCCCTACACAACTCCTCTGTGAAATGCGCACAGCAGCAGTAAAGCAAGTAAGAGCAAGAATAGCTGCTTGTATTTTTACAAGCTGAATGATGATGGTGTGAGCCTTTAATATTAGCACACAGGCAGGTGGATCTCTGTGAGTTCAAGGCCAGGCTAGTCTAGAGCAAGTTTCAGGACAGCCAGGGATGTTATACAGAGAAACCACAAACAACAGAAACACACGCGCGCGCGTGCTTGCGTGCACACACACACACTACTGCTGTCCCCAACAGGTCTCCCCAAGCCACATGGCTGCCACTGAGGCCGAGGCGCGCATCTTCTGGCTGGGTCTCATCATCTGCCCAGTGATCTGGATTGTGTTCTTCTTCAGCACCTTGTTCTCCTTGAAGCTGAAGTGGCTGGTAAGACGCACCCTGACCCTCCTCCTGTTGTGACACACCAGGGCTAGAAGTGGTCTGACTCAGAGGTCACTCTAACAGATTGATGGAGATGACTACACAGTGATACATTCATCATTAGGGGACCATATTGTGGCCTCTGTCATTTTTATAGTTATGTAACCATCACAATCTCAAAAAACTATTATAATTTTAAAGACTTTACTATATTGTGCCTGTGTGTGTGTGTGTGTGTGTGGTATGTGCAGCAAGTGCAGGTGCCCAGAGACCAGAGGGTGTGAGCTCCCCTGGAGTTGGGCACCAAACACAGATCCTCCACGAAAACAGCAAGTTCTCTTAGTGGCTGAGCCCACTCTGCAGCCCATTTTAGTATTTTCATCACCCCATGCAAAGAAAATCTATACTCTGTAGCTATTGCCCTCTATGCCATTTCCCTGGCTCCTGGCACTTACCTTCCTAGATAAAATTGCTGTTCCAGGATGTTCTATAAATGGAGTCACGTATTATTTGTTCTTTTCTAAGTGGTTTCTTTCACTTACCACATGTTCAAGTCCATCCAAACTATAGTGTGTATCAGTACACTTTCTTTGCATGACTAATTAATATTCCATGGTATAGGTATGCCACATTATTTCATTGATTAATGGATAAAGATGAATAATGCCAATATGAAATTATTTCTTGTTTCTGAGGTGCTGGGGAGGGAACCCAAGGGCCTTGTTCAAGCTAGGCAAGTGCTCCACCACCGAGCTACATCTTCAGCCCCCAGGAAGGAGTTTTTATAAAAAGTGTGATATCTGTTACTAACAAACAACCTTTCTTGGATAGGACAGCTGACAGTACTCATTATTTTGGGAAGGTTGTCCACTCAACGAGGACACCGTAGCAACAATACTGTCATGGCAAGCAGACTCTAGTCCGGCTTCTGCCTCCACCAACACCACGGCTTTGGGCAGCTTGTCTCTCAGCTTGTCTGAGCTGGGGAAAGACAGTGGTCCCAGGCTCTCAGTTGCTTAGGAGTGTTTGCTTGGGACAGAGCAGCCATGGCCACCCTTCCCACTCAGTCCACACTTCAGGAGGCTTCCCTTTGCTTTGTCCAATGCAGGCTCTTGTGATTGCTGGCATTTCCCTCCAAGCTGCAAACCTCTATGGCTACGTCCTTTGTAAGATGGGAGGTGATGGTGACATCAGCACAGTTGCAGCCAGCTTTCTGTCACAGACGGTGTTTCAGACGGTGAGTGACGGAGCTGCTCCCTGGACCCCTTCTCCCAGGTGCTCAGAGTGAAGGGCACCTGTTGGCAACTTCATTTTCTAAGCCTACCAGCCAGCTCACTATTTCTGTTTGTTTGACTGTGTACATATGTAAAACCTACCATGTTGACTATTTCCAATATATAGTTCTAGCTGGGTGTGGTGGTGTACACCTTTAATACTGGTACTCTGGAGACAGAGGCAGGTGGATCTCTGTGTGAGGCCAGCCTGGGCTACATGAGTTGCAGTCCAGGCAGGGAACTAAGTGAGACCCTATCTCAAGAAACAAAAATTTAAAAGGCACAAAAGACAAGTTAGTTCTAGGGACAGCATGTCCTTGAGACACTAGCTCCCCATTTGGTCCTAGCTACAAGCACCCACCATCCTGTCTGTAAGGACAATGTTTGACACCTTGTGACTGCTGTTTAATGTGATATGTAAAACTATAGAATTGGGGGCTAGAGAGATGGCTCAGCAGTTAAGAGCATTTGCTGCTCTTGCAGAAGACCCAGATCGGGTTCTCAGCACCCACATGGCAGCTCAGTCATCTTTCTGTAACTCCAGTTCCAGGGGATCTGACATTGTCTTCTGACTTCCAGATACCAGGCACACTCATTACACACACATACATTCTGGCAAAATACACACATAAAATTAAGTAATTAAAACAAAACCTGCAGATTTGGCCCAGAAGATGGCTCAGTGGATAAAAACACTGGATATGGAGCCTGATAACCTAAATTCAATCAAGAATCCACAAAAGCCAGATGTGGTGGCAAATATCTATAAGCAGCACTTGGGGTAAGATGAGAAGTAGTTGGCTCATGGGCCAACTAGCTTGGAGTACACAGTGCAGAGACAGAAGAGAGATCCTGACTTAAAAATAAGGTGGAAGAGTGAACTCCCCAAAAGTTGTCGTTTGACCCAACATATTCATCATGGAGTGCACGGGCGTGCACATATACACATGCATGAAGGCATCTCTCCAGCCCCTGGGTGTCATTTGTTTAAGCCATGTTTTATAAAAAAGAAAAACAAAAACAATACACACACACTTACGCACAAACTCATACCACACATGCACACACAGAATTAAGAATGACAAAGCCTTGTTTTGGTTTTGAAGCCAGGAAATATTTCTTGGAGGGGTAGGTGAGCATTTGGTCTGACATGTTTGCTGTGTGGTGGTCCAATCGATGCTGCTTGTGGCTATGGGTCTCTCCAGAGCCTGCTCTTTGTTGGGACAGTCATGGTTCTTCTTGCCTTGCAGGCTTCCCCAGGTGACTTTCAGAAACCCAGGCTTGAAGGGCTGGACATCCAGCAGCGTTAGGTGAGCAATGGCTGCAGCTCAGAGGCCTGGGCACTTGTGGGACATGCAGCTCCTGACCAGCTGTGCCACTGGCCTAGGTGGACTCTCCCCAGTCCTCCAAGTTGACCTGGAGCAAGTCCAAGCTGGAACCCCAATGTTTAGGGCCTGCAGAGAACCCATCAACCTTCACAAAGATGGCCTCTGCCTCACAGGGACCCCAACACACCCCAAGAGAATACTTGTAAAGGGGAAGGGGAGGACAGGGGAGGGGCTGCCCCCCTTGTACTGTCATGCCACAGTGGTGTGGAATGGCTTCCCTCAGCAGCTCCCAGATGTACATCTTAGTCCTAGAGCCTGAGGTCAGGACAATTACAACCATCTCTCAAAGTGCCAGGAAATGGTTTGCTGGGATCCTGGGGATTATGGGATGTCTTGGGGTACCCATCATCCCATGGGTGATTTATAGGCTTTTCTAGGGGTTTTGATGGCCCCTAGCGAAAGAATTCCCAACAATCCCAGCATGATACTAGAGCTGGAGAACAGTGTGGCAGAGGCTGCGTCATTCTCCCTCCTCCTGGGAACAACTGTGGCCTCTGAGATAGAGTCCCCCACCCCACCCCCAAGCTAAGACATGAGGCAGATACAGTTCCTTGGACTCCTGTGACCCAGAGGGTTCCTAGTCCCTGGGATTCCAGAAAACAGGGCTGAGGGACAGGTTCAGGGAGACGGCTTTATTTCAGTGACTGGCCCCTGGACGCAGAGTGCCTTTGATCTTGAGGAAACAGGCAAACAGGTGATTAAAGTGTCCTAAGGAGGTGACTTCAAATCCTGTCAGCATCTGGTGGCTGTGGCCCTGCCAGTCCCCACTGACCAGATACGGCCTGTCTGAGCTCACCAAGTGCAGCTGGACATTCAGTTTGCCAGTTCTGTAGTTAGCAGCTGGCTCTTGGCTCCATCCCATTCAGGAACTGATGAGGTTCTCATTATGTGACTGACGAGAACTACAAAACTCTTGGATCCCTAAAAAACA
>NW_026596415.1:4239564-4327505 GCF_907164565.1 Psammomys obesus
GGATCCCTAAAAAACAGGTGGAGGGTGAGTTCTCGCCCATCACCTCTGCCCACGGCTTGCTTTGCCTTAGAATTTCCATCAGTTTCACTTGCCTTAATGTAAGCATTTCTCATGCTATGACCTTCACCCTCCCCTGCTTCTCACACCAAGAATGAGCTCACAAGGGAACTAACACAAGGGAAAAGTTCCATAGTCTCCTGGGCTGAGAAGCCATGCTGATTGGTCGGTCTCCAGCACCCCTGCTGTCGCCAGCTAAGGCTGGCACAGTAACCCTCCTGCTTCTGCCCACATCACTGCTCTAGGTGACTCCTGCAGTAGAGGTCTCAAACACTTACTCTGAATTATACTTCTGTAGGCTGCTGTGGCTGGTGAATCTGGGGCTTCAGCAAAAAATGACTGGCCTTTGTCACAGCTCTTACCTTAAATAGAGAGAGACCTGAGCGCCTGTGAACACGTCACTCTTGTGTGTGCTCCAGCGTGGCTGCCTGGGGCTCCCCATTCAAGGAGAGCACAGCCACAGGAGCATACCAGGGGCCTCAGCTGTGTCCCCTCCCCAGCAACCCTTGATTCTACTTTGCTGTGGCAAAGTCAGTTGACGTCCCAGGCCCAAAGAACTTCTCCACTGCTCCGGGTGGGCCCGGGAGTCTGCATTAGAAAGTCATTAACTGGCAGCCGAGGAAAATGAGAATCCAGGGGAGGAAATCATCTAGGACTCTCCACAGTCAGGAAGTGTGTGTGGCAAAACATCAAGAACTAGGAAAGGAAATGCAGAAGGGGTGAGTGCCTGGGTGTCTCTTAGGAAACACGCATGTGAATGCGGGAACAGCATAGCCTCTCCCGCTCAGGAAAGCAGGCCCCTCAGTGCATACAGCCTGTCCTCTGCTTGCTCCCATAACTCTTCATCTTTACGGTCACCCACTGTGTGGGTCAGTGGCTAGTCCTACCCAGCCATAAAGGCACAGACATACGCTATCCCACGGACCACATGTAACTCAGGGAAGAAGACACACTCTTTGCCTGTGAACCTCTCTCACACCCAGGTCCTCGGACTGCTCTGCCATACACCAGGCCCTGCTCAAACTTCTCTGACAGGAAAAGGTCAGCTCCCACACCTGAGTGCACAGCCATCTACAGCTGAGTCCAGTGTGCCTCAGGCTCTTCCTCTTGGACTCAGGTACCCGGCACTGCCCAACTGCCTAGTGTCACAGGCACCCACCATCCAAGCAAGCTCACTTATCTTAGGGAAACTGAAATCTGTAGGGAAGCTGAGCCCCTTCTTATCCCCTCACCGAAAGCGGATACACGAGTAAGCCTGGGATAGAAAGACATGCATCCCTTCCTCAGAGCTGAAATGCCAGGATCCCAGGAGACCCACATGATCCCAAGAGCAGGTCAGTGTTTTCAGTGCTAGTGACCAAGGGGCCCTGCAGTCCTAGGAGCACGTGGCTGGGCTTTCATGGAGGCAGATCTAGGGTGCCTGGCCCTGGCCTCACTGCTGCTCTCCTGTGGCTGCAGCTCTGAAGATTTCACAGGATCCAGCTCTGTCCCACCATGGCTGGTCCTGCACACCAAGCCCGAGAGCAGTTAAGATGGCTATGCAAGAAGTATAGGCCCCTCAGACTCACCTATGTGTGAGTTCAGACTCACCTATGTGTGGATCCAGTGGCACTTTGCCCAGAAGAGGGATCTTCAGGTCCTGGCACATGGCTTCTGCACCTCCAGTCGTGGGAGGGAAGATCTGAGACTCTTTCTGTGAGGAAGAATACGGAGGCAGGTTTTTTTGTTTTGTTTTGTTTTGTGAATCTGTACCTTAGGACACAGTCGTTTCCAGATGTTTTAAACAGTGGCTTATTTTGGATATGACACTCCAAGGCATCTTCACTCAGGCAGTAGTAGAGGACTTGACGGTGACCCCGCCCTTCTCAACACAGCAGGTAAAGCAGAAACAGTCCCAGAGAGAACCACCCCTGCCATTTCCCCACTAGGACAAGGGTGTGCTATGGGCCCACCCTAGGAACTGTCACCTTGCACTTGGGGCAGATGAAGCCGCTCATGTTCTCCACCACACCTATGATGGGCAGCTTCACCTTGTGGCAGAAGCTGATTTCCTTCCGGACATCCTGGAGGGCCACCTCCTGGCAAAGTTCACAGAGCAGTTATCCCACAGCCAAAGGGCGCTGAAAGCCACAAGTATAGTCCCGAGGATGACCATGACACCAGGGGTACACTGTCAGACTGCTGGGGAGCATGACCATGGGGTGGTGCTCACTCACCTGAGGGGTGGTGAGGATCACCGCCCCATCAATGTGTGCCGCAGCCAGATACTGGACAACCGAGAGATGTTCATCAGATGTGCCAGGTGGGGTGTCTATGATGAGGTAGTCCACATCCCCCCAGTCTACGTCACGGAGGAACTGCTTGATCATACCTGGAAGGGGCAAGGTTGAGTGTGTGCTGTCCTTCCGGCACACATCTCCAGAATCATCTTTCAGTCTGATGTGAGCACCTGGCCTACATTCACAGCCTTGACAGAGTGACACTACTGTCCCCAGGGGGCAGGAGGCAAGATCTGCAGACATGGTGGTTGGCCATGATGAGGCCAGGGATGCCACTACCATTATGTATGGCACAGACATGTCTCCTGAACAGACTCATGTGACTGAGGTGTCAACAGCGAGAAGGCGCTTGCCCCAGCCATGCTTTTACATAACCTTGTGTTTCCCCGACACTGACCCAGCAAGGGGTTTTCACTCCACACTTCCCTCCTTGACACGAACCAGCCACATGATACCACACTACAAATAACTTCAGGATCCTGCAAGTCTCAAGAGCAGAAAGACTCACAGTAGGTAATAAAACATCTACACTGAAAACTGGTATTTCTCAGTTTTCTTTACCATGGAGGCTGGATGCTTAAACAGAACACACTATAGGCCAGGATATGGCTCCAGGTCAGAACACTAGGAGGCATGGGGTTCTGGGCTTCATCCCCAATACCAAAATAACAGCATTAACACACCACAAAGCCCATCAGAACACTGCAGCCTGCTGTCTAGATGCAGGCAGAACCAGGAATATGAGCCAGAATGGAGTGACAAACCGTTTTTCTTTGGTCCCCTCCAGATGACGGCATCATCAGGGCTGCTGAGCAGGAAACCCACAGACATCACCCCTAGGTTGTCCTCCACGTACTGCAGCAGGAATGGGGAGAAGGGGAGAACAAGGGCAAAACACACCTATACATGTGCAAGTGGGCACTTCCCAAGGAATTTGGTTTTAAAAAGACTACTAATAATTCCGGATAAAGGTATCATGTGCCTCATAGCTGCGCTTGCCTTTTGCAGCCCCTCGAAACATTTTTGAGAAACACATGGCCATGGTGGGATCTACAAGAGGCACATGTGGCCTCGGCCTCAGCAACAAGCATATGAAGCAAAAAGAAACTGTCTCCTCAGCTATCCTAACTCGATTAGCAGAGACCCCATAATCCAGTGTTGTAGGTGAGGTTTGACTGGGACACACTGTGGTCATTCAGTTGCACAGTACCACCTCACAGTTATGGAACCAGAGCACAGGTCCATAACCCCCATTACAGACAAGGCCTGCCAGTCCGCAGTCTAACCTGAATGCCCGCAAAACAGTAAGTGTTCAACTTGAGCAAAATTTTTGCCAGCCTCCACCTCCATCAGCCCCTCAGACACACCTAACCCACACGCACTGCCTCTCCAGTACGGCTAACTCACCACTGGAGACCAGCCGGAGCCACTCTGGTGAACCTGCAGGGACACAACAGTCATTCTTGTCTCTGTGCACTCCGGTCACATCATCATTGACAAAGCTTCCAAAGAGGATGGCTTCACACAGTAGCATTCACCATCCTGTACTGCACCCCTCAATTAAAACGTTTTAAGATTTCTTTTATTTAGTGTGTACATATATGCCTGTATATGTCTCATGACACCACAAAGAGGTCAAAGGACAACCATGTGGATCCCAGAACTCAGGTCATCAGGCTTGGCAGCAAGCACTCTTACCTGCTTAGCCACTTAATTCTTAATGGAGGGTTGAGAAATGAAGACCTTATTTGATACAAACACTCTATCCTTGTCCTTGGAGGGTTGAGAAATGAAGACCTTATTTGATACAAACACTCTATCCTTGTCCTTGTCAAGGAATCACAATTATTCAAGTTCAGGCACAACTCTTGAGATGTTTACGAAGAATGAGAGAAGCAGGCCAAGTGCTGCTGAGGAAATGCAGGCACTTGTAAAGCAGCCATGTTGCTATGCAAAGAAGCAGAAGGGAGACTACTACCTGGTGACCCTTAGTGCCACAGTTGGTTCAAAGCTACCTGAGGGGTGGCAGAGATGGATCGGTGGTTAAAGCACTGGCTGCACTCGCAAAGGACCAGGGTTCTCTTCCCAGCACCTGCATGGTGGCTGCTCACATCTGTCTGTAATTCCATGTCCGAGGGATCTGACACCCTCTTTGGGACTCTTTGGACACTGAGCATGTGAGTACAGATACACATGCAGATAAAACACCCCCACACATAAAATAACAGTTTAGAAGCTGCCCTTGGGTTGGGTGTGGGAGAGCACACCTTTAATTCCAACACTCAAAAGGCTGTGACAAGTGGATCTCTCTGAGATCCGGGCCAGCCAGGGCTCCCCAGTGAGAGCTTGTGTAACAAACACATAAACAAAACCCAAAATGCCCCGGTCAGTGGCCCGAGCCCTGACTCCAGGCTATCCACAGGGGCAAGGGACTAGAGTCTGTAGGAGGCCCCCAGAGCCAGGCTCTGTCATTTTTATTATGAAACCTGAACTTAGGCATCATCCATATATACACCAGGCTGTGCCTTCTCCTCTTGTAGTTTTCCAGACAGAATTCTGACCCTCTCACCCCAAACCAAGTGATCCTCCTGACTCAGCCTCCCAAATAGCTGGACTATCAGCTTGCACCACCATGCCTGGCTGCAGTTCTACTTCATAAGATGCCCCTGTACTCTAAGTCAGCTAAACCCATGCTGGTGCGTGTTGTGCAAAGGCTGACTGAGGTACAATCCTGCCTTTTTTCTTCAACACATCACTGCACATTCGCACCCCCTCAGATGCACACCCACGGTCCTGACAGTGTGACCAAGGCTAGCCCAGGTGAACTTCCTTTTTGCCGAGGCTGAAGGCTCCTGCTCTCATCTCCTCTAGCTCTCCATAGTGGGAAGCCTGTCTCCCCACTCTCTGCTGAAGCCAGCCCCTCTCCAGCCTTGGTCTCCTGTCCCCTGCCCACTCCCATAGATTACCTGCTTTGCTGGACACTGTATACCTAGAAGAGGACCTGGAGTTAAGGGAACAGCATTGCCTGTGGCATCTGAGGCCCATCCCTGCTTCTGCACACCACCAGGGTCCTTCCTGAATGAGGGCAGACAGCCCTATACCCTGCTGCTATGTCACGCACCAGGGCCATAGTCAGGGCCTCAGTTCCCTAGAGGAGACCACAGCACTGAAAGATTCCCTTGTTTCCAGTGCACACCCGAGCAAACCTTGGCCCTGAGTTACTGCTCAGAGCTGAATTTCCGCCTCTCACTTCTGTATTCTGCTTGCTGTTTCCCTCTCCCACCCATACAAGGCTCAAAAACCAATGCTTGTCAATGTGGATCCACTCTCTATCTAAGCCTGAGCCCTCAGATCCACAGGTGTTGAGAGAGGAGATACAGGCGCTATATGGCATGTGCTTGCCCAAAGAGCAGCAGCCAAGTCTCCAAAGGCCATCACCTGCTCTCCTTCTAAGCCCATGATCTTGGGAATCGACGGCCCACAGATGTCGATGTCCAGAAGAGCGACCTGGGAAGGAGAAGACAGGGGGGGACATCACTGACTGCCAGGCCTGGAGATATGCAGTGAACAAATGGCCGAGCATCCACTTTCTCATGGGAACTCCAAGGTCATCCCGCAGTCCCCAGTATGGAACAGGGTGATCTTGCAGCAAGCCATCAGGCCACTCCAAGATTTAGTTCCCTCAGCTTACAAGCATAATGTGGTCTCGCATCACAGAAGATGAAGCTGAGGTTCAGAGAGACCCAGAGACTTGCTCAATGAGCAAGGAACAGAGATGGGACAAAAGTCCAAGTCTTCAATACCAGTGCTCTTTCCAACACACTGTCAGGCCTATACAGGCCAGAGCAGAGATGATGGCTGACCTCTAGGCAAGCCTGATTTTCTGGGACCATGCTGACAACAAGCCTTCAAAAAAGCATTTAAATAAGAAAGGAGATCCTGGAGAGATGGCTCAGATATTAAGAGAACATGCTTCTCTTAAAGAGAGCCTGAAATGGATTTACAGTACCCATGCTGGATGGCTCAAGACTCTAACTTCAATTTCAGGGGATCTAGTATCCCCTTCTGGCCCCCACAGGCACTGGACTTGTGCACATACTCCCACAAACATCTTTTAAGTTTTATTTTACGTGTAAGGGTGTCTTGGCTGTGTGCACGCCTGTGTACTTCATGCATGTTTGGTGTCCATGCAGGCCATAAGAGGGTACCAGATCCCCTGGTACTAGAGTCACAGACAGTTGTGAGTTGCCATATGGGTGCAGAGAATTGAAACCAGGTCCTCTTAAAAGGTAGTCAGTCTTCTTAACCACTGAACCATCTTTCCAGCCCACACATTCTTAAAAAAAAAAAAAAAAAAATCCTAGAAGCATGAGGAGGAAAAAGAGGGAGAGAGGGACTGGAGTGGGGGCTCGGAAGGTTAAGAGCACTTGCTGCCCTTCCAGAGTACCCAAGTACCAAGCCGCCAATACCCACGCTAGGCAGCTCACAACTCCCTGTAACTCCAGCTCCAGGAGATCCAACACCTTCTGGCCTCTCCAGGCGCCTGCACACACATGGTACTCATACAGAGACACATACACATAATGAAAATAATCTTTAAAAACACAAAAGGGATCTGGGAAGTTCTTGTTGGGGACTTAGGTAGTCTCACAAGACTTCCGTCAAGTCAATCCCCAATCTTCCTGACAACTGAAGCCTGCAGCAGCATTTGCTGGCCTTGTGAAGGGCAACCATTCATCTTGAGAACTGGTGGTCAGGAACTCAGAGCGCAACCTCTGGGGAACTCTAGAACTTGCCCCATGCTCTCTTCCTTCTTCAGTCCTACTTCCTCTACATGCTGGCTGACTTCGGTGTTGGTGACTATTGGTGACAGAGAGGGACTCAGGACTTCATCACTAAGATCCTGTTTGTCTCCTGCGTCCTCTGCTGGCCTGGCCCAGAAGTGCAGCAAAGGGGCACCTGACACCGGGGGTGGGGGTGGGGGTGGGGGGGGTGGGAGCTGGCCTGTATGTGGGAAAGCAGAGGGCTCTGCAACCCCAGCAGGTCTCCAGCCACCTGTTTCACCCGTTCCTTTTGAGGAAAGATTCTTCCCACTAGCCAGAGAAGAGACTGAGACAACTGACACCAGGATGCAATGCCCAGATTGACAGCCATCCCTTTTCCAGGAAGGCTGTGACAGGAAGGCCGTGACACACTGTGCCCAGGATCATCCTGGAGCGCTGCCTATGGGCAGACTGTGTCTGAGTTTCACTCCAACAACTGATTTCTTTCCTCTTCTGCCTAGGTCAGGCTAGTGAGCACCTGCTGAGAACCAAGCCTTTGCCTATCTGTTCCCAGGGCCTCTCAACTACCATGACACTGCCAGAGAATGCAGGCTTTCCCACAAGCTGCTTTTATTTTTGAGACAGTCTCCCTCTGTAGCTCAGGTTGGCCTAGAACTCTTGGCAATCCTCTCAAGTGCCAAGACTACAGGTGTGAGCAAGCACACCCAGCTCTTCATCTTTCTTTTTTATACAGCCATAACTGCATAAAGGAATGCACCTTGCCCAGTCCTGTCCCCATACTGGACTGGATACTGAAAGGTCTTGACAAGGATGCAGCAAGGCACTCCTGTATGGCAGACAGACGTGAACGTAGCGCCCCATGCCTGGCCGGGGCAAAGACTGTTGTTGTTACACAGCTGTCTAAGAAGGTTCCTAACAGCTTGAGATGCAAAGCTCATTCTGGCCAGAGTCGGGGTGGAAGGCAGGGGGCTGCTCCTAGGGATGAAACATGCCGAACAAACGTTGCACTACAGTGCTCCAGCCCCACCCCCTTGTAGAAAATGCAGACCATGTGATAAAAAGATTTCACTGGACTAGGCAATACAAATCTGGTAGCAAGAGACTGTCCGGTAACAGAACCATCAACAGGTAAGTACGCTTAACCTGCTCTGTGCTGTGGGCTGGGTAGGCTGCAACCCACTTCTAAAAGCAATCATCCTCTGGACTTCAGTTAGTAAAGTGCTAATAAGGAAGGTGAGGAAGGTTGCTGTCGGAACATTTTCAGGACACTAACTATATGGCAGGCACGGTGCTTGCACTTTAACTTCCCTCTCACCCAGGCCTCTGAGTCCCATTTTATAGATGAGAAAATGGAGGCAGAGAGAGCCTGGTAACCAGCTTGAGCATCAGCAGTGAGGTGGTAGAGCAGGGATATGAACCTGCACTGCTCTTGGCTACCATCCCCACCCTATGAGAGCCAGCACCCAGAGCAAATACTGGGAATTTGAGTCAGCTTATCTGTTTTGAGAAAGGGTCTCACTCTGTAGCCATGGCTGGCCTTGATTTCAAAATCCTCCTGCTCTAAAACGCTGGGATTATGAGCATGTACCACATGGTCTGGTGATCCCAATTTGGTGATCCCAATTTCATGCTTGTCATACACTGGAGATGTACACTAGCACAAGGATCATTTCTGTGAGAGGCAAACAGAAAATGTCTTCTGTTTTATGAACAAAAGCAGGAGTGATATCTGGGTGCTTGTGTGACTCGAGAAGTGACCATTTAAATATGTAAGTACCCTTCTTAGCTCACAGGATCTAGATTTCAAGACAACAGAAAGCTTCGTAAGGGGCAGGTGTAGAAGGTCCCAGTGTTATACAACAACCAGAATGTGAAGAGGCACACTGCCATGTTCCCTCTATTAGAAAGAGAATCCAGTGAAACACCTCAGCCAGGAGCCAGGCAGCTCTGCATCTCCCCAGGGTCAAGACAGTCAGAGAGGCTGGTCCCTGGGGTCTAAGAATCACACTTTGACGCCATCAAAGGGCACCTCCCAGCTCAGCTCAGGGTCCCACCTGTGTGTCTCCATCCTCTGCCAGGCCATGGGCGAGGTGGGCACTGAACGTGCTTTTCCCAACACCGCCTTTGCCAGACAGCACCAAGATTCTGTGTTTCACTGTCTTCATTTTCTCTTTGATTTCCTCCACGGCTGCAAAGAAGCAGTTGAGGTGATCACATCTCTGCCTTGGTTCTGACTGTCTCTCTTCCAAAGGGCTAGGAAGAGCCATGCTCTTTAAGAGACAGCACTTCAGCAAAATATAATAAATGCTAGAAGAAAACATGGTTACCAGCAGCCTGAACTTGTCTTGTTTGATTCATGCATTGCCTCATCCTTTAGAACAGGCTCCCAGGAGGGTAGGGTGTTCAAAGCCCCAGCTCCTGAACAGAACCTTCTGACAGGAAAGCTTCACAACCCAGGGGACAGTGTCAACATCTGCACAAAGTCTTTGGATGTCACGAAGAGGGACTACTCCTGGCATCTAGGATGATGCTAAGTGTCCTAAGCACGGGATATCCTCTGTAACGAGGAAAGATAAACTTCAAATGTCACTAGTGCTGAGGATGAGAAACTCCAACAGACAGGCTCACAGTAAGTCCCTGTCCCAATAACTCACGTTTCCAATGCCTCATCTTATTTCAAACCCTAAGAACTAAACTGTGGGATAACTATTAATGATGAAAGCATTCAGAAGTCTCACTCAGGGTCACAGTTTACAGGCAACCCAATAATCAAACCCACCCTCTCTGAATCCCCTCAAGAGCCTTCTCCCAGGTTCCTGTTTCCTAAGACCCTTCTAGGTAGGCCTTCAGTCCTCCTCAACCTGGAGATGGACCTTCACAGCACATATCCCTGATGGGCTTAAAAGGTGTTTGCTCCCTGCTTCTCTCCCCCACTTTGGTCTCATTCCCACAGCTGTCTCTCCAAGGAGATAATAAACATTTATTTCTGCTGAGTGATGGACTAGCTCCATAAAAGGAAGGATTCTTCTCCCTGCCACAGCCAGGGCCTCAGTGATCTGTGACAGACTCATACCAAGACTTAGGCCTAGAAAGACCTAAGTACTTATCCACCTTGCTCTGTGCTTGGCCTTATGCATATTGTGGTCAGTGGTTGTCACTCAAGCTCTGGCCCTGCTCCCACATCACTTTGTTCTATTCTATCCATCTTTGAAGTCCTATTTACTTACTGATTTTTTGTTTGTTTTGTTTTGAAACAGGGTCTCATCGAAGCCCAGGCTGACCTCTAACTCTCGGGGTAATCACGGATGACTCTGAACTCCTGATTCTCTTCTAAAAGTGAAAACGTCTTATGTGCTGAGATTACAAGCATGTACTAACACACTCGACCTAATAATGTTCGCTCGTTCATTCATCCTGTAGCCCAGGCTGGCTTCTAACTTGCGGCCATCCTCCTGCTTCTAACCACTACCCCACCTCTCCACGCCGCCCCCCCCCCCCGCCCCGTCCCGGGGGAACAAGCCTGAGCCAGCAAGCTGACTTTAGTACCCGTTTTGATTCCCTGACTATCACACATCAGACTCAGCATGCATTTCCACCACGTCCCTCCTCTGCTCCCCAAGCTCTGCCTCCTACGCCAATCCCCTCAACCATATAGAATACGGGCACCTACTAGCCGCTGTCATTCATCCCTCAAGTCCCGCCCCTTCCACTTCCTGATCTGCCGGTCGCTTCCTCACCCGGGTCAGGTGCGGCGCCGGCTCCCGACGCGCACAGCCTCTGGTTGGGGCATCCCTGGCACGAGGCTCCTCGGCCCGCCTGGGCGCTGTCGGCCCCGGGGCAGCCTGCACGGAGACAAGGGCACAGTCAGAGCAGCTCGGGCCCAGCGGCGCCACCCACGCGCCCTGCGCCAGCTCACCGTGGGGCACCTCCTCCATGCTGCCGCTCCTGCTGGGGCTGGGCTCGCCGGAACTCCAAGGTCGTGTTTCCGCCTCGCGGGTCCAATCTGACCCTTCGGGAGGGTGAAGGCTCTCGCCAGACTAGGACTGCGCATGCGAAAAACTGTGTGCAGTGGGTGGGGCTTCAATGTGTGTTCTTTCCAGAAATGAGCTGAGACGGTTTTTAAAATAGTGTGGCGTCCGAGCATAGGAAGTGACTCTACGAGTAAAGGCGCTGTTAAGAAAGTCTGACAGCCTGTGTTCCATACCCCGGTCTCATGGTGTAAAGAGAGGATGGAAAGTTGTTCTCTGACACATGCACATATGCACAGTAATAGTAAGATATATATTTTAAGTATGGCTTCTGTCGTCAAAAACATTATTCTCCATGACTGCAGTGTTGATGCGATGCTACTAGTAAAACTACAATCGATGTCAATATTTACTCAGTTTCAAATAATCTGCCCTACCCCTACCCTAGCTTCTCTTACAGGCTGGAATCGTGGCTCAGTTGGCAGAATGCGTAATCTATTATACATGCGATCCTGTATTTAGTCCGCAGCACTGAAAAAAAAAAAAAATTCCTCCCTCCCTCTTTCTTTCCCTCCTCTCCTGCCCTTTCCTCCCCCTCTTCTCTTTCCACCTCTTTCCACCTCTCCCCACCCCTCCCCTCCTCTCTTCTGCCCATGCTGAACTTGAATCAATTATTTTCTTGCCATGCTTGACCAAGAGGTGAAAGTTTATAAAGAGGTGTAGCTCAGGGGTAGAGGCCCTGTCTAGTAAGTGAGAAGCCATAAATTTAATCCTCAGCAGGGCAAGATCTCGTTGCTCCTCCTGCCTCCATCTTCCAAGTGCTAGAATTGCAATGTGCACCACTACTCCTAGCTCCTGGGCTAAAAAAAAATTAAATTAAATTAAAAACACACTCTTAAAATCGCTATGCTATTAAGAATAATACTTGGTTTTATGTTTTGTTACTTTCTTCTCAAATTTGTTCAGTGAAACATCTTCAGACCCCCTCCTTTGAATGTGCCCTTTGGATGCTTACCCCAGATTCTGGGAGCTTTTCCTAGCTTTCTCTCACTTGTGAAGGCTCCCACTATCCTTGCTGCAACCATTTCACCTGGGAGCCTGGCTGCTTCCGTGGAGCAGTGTTTTGGACACATGAAGACATCCTGTGCACACATACAACCACAAAAACACCACCGCATGCAACTTTGGCACAAGGTGGCGGTTGTTAGTTACACAGGGAAACCCTGTCTCGAAAAACAAAACAAAACAAAAAATTCATAGCCTCCTTTTTCATTATTATCATAACAGGGTCCCAGACCTTGGCAGGCCCCCAGACAACTGACTCCATGATGAAAGCAACATTCAAGCTGTAAAACTCAGCATGTAGACAACACCACCTGCCAAAATGAAAACAAAGACCTCATCCATCAAAGTCCATATAGTTGTGGGAAAGTCTCACAATGTACTAACCTTGCTTTTTAGTGTCTGTCGTTCTGATTCTGGGTACCTGTTCTTGTCAATTGAAGTATGTCAATCCAGATCATGTTTTTTGTTTTTTTTTGTGCTTAAAAGCTCATCCTGACAAAGGCTCAGTGCCACACTGAGATCCCAAGTAATAAAGACTTTCCTAAGCCCATGTTACAACAGTCTTCTGGTGAATACCCCACAACAACATTATTACATATAATACTATGTATGAAATTTGTTCACTCTGTATAATATCATGTGTACATATGTTTTCAAAGATGGCGGTTTGGTATTGGATAAGCAATTGGTGGGCTCTTCCCTGGGAAAGACTATCTCTCTCATTATCAGCATTCCTGTAGGATGCTATAGATTGAGGCATGCCCCTCTACCTTGGCATGTGTATTTGTGTCATCCTTATTCAGCTCATGTTTAGTTTGGTAAGATTACCTTCTGACATTAGTAGGAAATACTGTAGGGTAACAGGCCTGAAAGGGTATCCTGGCAAGCAGGGCCAAGGCATGCCACAAAGATCACACCATGCAACAGACCTCATGCAAGGGATTTATTGGAGCAGGGCATGAAGGCCACATAGGGGCAGGAATCAAGAGAGGGAGATGTAAAGGTGGGGAGGGATGGATGGAGAGAGAGAGAGGTTATGATGGTATGGTTCAATAAGGGATATGAAGCATGTTCACAGGGAAAATATGTAACAGTGGTGACAGTGGAAATGTGTTGAATTGGCCTTCAGTGATGATGATGATTGAAGGTGGGTGGGGGATGGGAGATCACTTGGTTCTGGAATGTGGGCAGTTCTTGGTTGACTAAAAAGGCCAGTGAAAAATCATTTTGCCCCGGCCTATCTCTATTGGGGGATGATTTTGTGCACTGTGTGTTCAGATGTTGATTTCTGTACCCAGAGATCTGGTTGTAGTCTGATGTTGGCATTGTCATTATTATTGCAGCATCTCCTGTCTCAATGTTGTGTAAAAGTTGTTCTCCATCACCTCTGATTGGTTAATTAACAGCTGAACAGCCTATAGCTGTGCAGGAGAGTTAAGGCAGGACTTCCAGTCCCAGGAGGGGATCCCAGATGGAGGAGGTTGCCATGAGGACATGGATGAACAAGAAACAGCCAGAGTACCACTAGGATGGCAGGTACTGGGGCACGTAGCTGGGAGTCATCCAGACACGTGAATAAATGAGTGTCTGCCCAGCTGTAGTGCTTGAAGCTTATTAATAAATATAATAGGTCTCTGTGTTATTATTTGGAAATTAGAGCAGGCACTGAGAAGCCTTACTTTTACGTGTCCCTGAACCTGGGACTTGGGACTCTCCACACCCATGACTCAGGGAAGCAACACTTTCAGCCAAACTGTACTTTTCCACTAGCTCACTACCTATACTCCAAAACCCCTAAAAGCCTGCGCTGTTTACCCAACCTGCTGCTGTCTCTGTTCCCACTCAGAGGCAGCCACTGTTCTGTTTTCCCCAATACATCTCTTGTGTGAGGTTTGTTGCTTGGGTTGACTTTGTGGCATTCCTTGGCTCCTGACTGCTAAAATACCCTTGCACTAGAAAACCATTTCAGACCCAGCCTCACAGCAAACTTTCTAATCCTCTTGCCTTTACAATCTTTCCTCCCTCTCTTCTGCAATGTTCCTCAAGCCTTAGGTTCAGGAGTGTTTTGTGGTGTATCCACTAGGACCAGGCTCCTCCACAACTCTGCATTTTGATTGGTTGTGATTTTCTGTAATGGTCTCCATCCATAGCAAGGAGAGGTTTCTTTGATTAAGTATGAGAACTACATTATCTGTGGGTATAAGAACCAATGTTTATATTGTTGTTAAGGATTATGCTGATTTATTAAAGTACTGGTTGGAATTTATCCAAGATACATGACTTCACTAGCACTGGGTAGTTGGTTAGGTTTCCAGTATCAGGCATGGTTTCTCACTTGTTGAATGTGGTGATTTGAATAAGAATGGCTCCCATAGATTCATGTGTTAAAATGCTTGGCCCATGGGTTCCTGCACTATTAAGAGGTGTGACCTTGTTGGGGGAAGTGTGTCACTGAGGAGAGGTAGGCTTTGCAGTCTCCTATGCTCAGTCACTGTGGAAGACAGTCCTTCTGCTGCCTTCAGTCAAGATGTAGAACTCTCCGCTCCTTCTCTAGCACCACATCTGCCTGGATGATGCTATGATTCTCGCCATGATGAAAATGGACTAAACCTTGGAAACTGTAAACCAGACCCAATTAAATGTTTGCCTCTATAAAAGTGTCTCTTTATATCAGTGAAACTCTAAGACTGAAGTTGGTACCAGGGACCAGTGTATTGCTGTGCTAGGCCTGACCATGCTTTTGTTTGGAGGAATGTGGATTTGGGGATTTTGGATTAAGAATGCAGTGGAGTGCTTTAAGTGGGGTTTAATGAGCCATACTAGTAGGAACATGGAAGAGAGTGGTGCTGAGGGTGATTTGAACTGTATGGGTGTGGCCCAAAAGGCTTCAGAGGAGAAAATTTTCAGTATGTTGTCTAGAGATCGTTCTTGTGTTATTTTGGTGAAGAATGTGGCTGCCTTTTGTCCTTGTCTGAAGAGTCTCCCTAAGACTAAGAGGAAGAGATCTAGATTAATTGCATTGGCAAAGGTAATATCAAAACAGCCTTATATAGACTGTGTCCTGTGGTTCACTCTTATGAAGAGCTTTTTGATGAAACAGCAATCTTAGAAAGGAAAAATACAAACTGTATGGTTCAAGGGGCACCAAGAAGTGAAATGGAGCTAAATCTTGTGTTCAAGGATATTAAATGAAATTAAGGGAATGGTAACCTCACAGCAAGATCTCACCCAGCTAAGCTTCCATTTGTGAAAAGGAATTGAAGAAAAGCTTAAGTTCAGGCCTAATGGTACATGCCTTTAATCCCAGCAATCAGGAGACAGAAGCATGCAGGTCTCTGAGTTCAAGGGCAGCCTTGTCTACAAAGCACATTCCAGAACACCCAAGCTTAGGCAGTGAAGGAAAGCATCAAAAACAGAAAGATGTGAAGATGTAATTGAACAAGGGGCCATGCTCCAGTCCTAGCAAGCAGCAGAACTTGGCAGCTTTGGCCACGTGATTCCAGCTTTAGAGTCAAAGACAGAAGAAAAGGATTATGGAGTCTCCCTCCCAGATTAAGGAAAGCCACGGAGGCCAAGTGTGTGGCAGGGGTGCCCTTCATGGAGGCCTAGAAAGGTCATTGTGTAAAGCTGTAAAAGGCCATTTTGTGAAGCTGTGAAGGTGAAGTCTGGATTGCCTTGGAGATCCCAAAAGGTTAGAGATGCCACAGACGTGGGGTACCTGCTGAGGAAAGCTGCTAACAGGGAGTGGAACCAGCCCAAGGGAAAAAAATGTGCTGCAGTCAACAAAGCTGAAAGGAGTTCGAGATGTGAAGAGTTTTGACATCAGACACACAAACTCTGGTGATGCAGAGTTTGGAGCTTGCCAGCTGGTTTTCAGACTTGCTTTGGTCCAGTGTTTCCTCACTATGCTTCCTTCCCTACATTTTGGGATGGTAATTTATATCCTGTTCTGTGATATGTTGGATGTGTGTGATCTGCTTTTGGGTTTTGATTTTATAAGAGATTAGTTAACGATTTCGTGAATCTCAGAAGAGCTTTGAACTTTGGACTTTTAAACACTGTTGAGACTGTGACAGACTCTGGGGACTTTTGGAGTTAGACTAAATGCATCTCTGCATTATTTTATGGTTACAAGCTTATGCGAACCAGGGAGTGCAGCTTAGTGGTTTGAATGGGTATGGGCCCCGTAGACTCATGTATTTGAATTCTTGGCTCATGGGGAGTGTGGCACTGTTATCTGATGTGACCTTGTTGGAGTAGGTGTAGCCTTGTTGGAGGAAATGTGTCACTGTAGGGGTAGGTTTTGAGGTCTCCTATGCTCAAGCTCTGCTTAGTGTGTCTTAGTCTTTTCCTGCTGCCTGTGGGTCAAGATGTAGAACTCCAGCTCCTCTCCAGCACATGTCTTCCTGCACGCTGCCATGCTTCCCGCTATGATGGTAATGGACTAAACCTCTGAAACTGTAAGCCAGCCCCAATTAAATGTTTTCATTTATAAGAGTTGCCATTGCCATGGTATCTCTTCACAGTAGTAAAACCCTAAGAAAATTGAGTGAACCTTAACTCCAATTAGAGATAGTTGCTGGTTACTGCTAACGTATATGTTGTCACAAGTTTTAATGGAAGCACAAATTCTGCTTGTCTCTGAACTAAAGATATAAAAAAGCATTTTTATCAATAATGTATCTTTACCATTACCAGCATTTTATTGAACATAGATTTGCTGGCTGTTGTACGTATGTTTTATGTGAGTTACCTAATGTAACCTTTCAGCAATCCCACTTTCTGGCTTCCACTGCTTCCACTTTTGGATGAGGAAACTGGTGTTTAGGATAATTAAACTTGGGCTGGAGAGATGGCTCAGAGGTTAAGAGCACTGGCGTGTTCTTCCAAAGGTCCTGAGTTCAATTCCTAGCAACTGTATGGTGGTTCACAATCATCTATAATGGGATCTGGTGCCATCTTCTGGCCTGCAGGTGTGCGTGCAGAACACTGTATGCATAATAAATAAACAAATACATCTTTGAAAAAAGATAATTAAACTTGTGGTGGCATACACCTTTAATCCCAGTACTTGGTAACTGGATCTTTAAGAGTTTGAGGCTAGCCTGGTCTACATAAGGAGTTCAAGTCTGGCCAAGGGTAATAGTGAAATCCTGTCTGAAAAAAAGAAAGAGAAAAAGAAAGAAAACAAGAAAAAGATAGTTAACAGTGAAACTAGGAATGTAGCTCAGTGGCAAAACTCTTGTGTAAACAGCCTGTGCAAGGTCCTAGGTTCAGTCCCCAACATCGCAAAACCAAGCAAACACCTTTCAAGGAGCCAGGCTCAGTGTTACATTGCTGGAATCCTAGCACAAGTAGGATTACTAAGTTTGAAAGCAGCTTAGACTCCATTGCCAATTCTAGTCTAGCCAGGCCAGACTCTGACTCAAAACAAAAGGGTTAAGGAGATGGATGACTCAGTGGTTAAGAGCACTTGCTCTTCTTTCAAAGACCTGAGTTCCATAGCCAGCACCCATGTCAGGCAGCTGCCTGTTAATTCATGCTCCAGGGATCTGTCCCCTCTGCTGTCCTTCATGGACAGGATACACAGACACACACATACACACACACACACTCACGTCCGCATACACATTTACATCAAACATACAAATAAGTATAAAATACTGTCAGAAACCTGGGGTGAGTCTCATTCAATACCTGTGTCTCATCCCACCCCACCCCCATCCTAAACCTCTCCAGCCCAGAAGCTGGTCTTCGCTTCCCTTCCCCAAGCTTCAGAGTCTTATATTACTCTGAATTTTGGCTACATGCCCTCTTGGTTCCCATGTGATATCCTGGTCTCTTGGCCCCATCCCTCTTCTATTCCCTACTCTCTCTCCTCTTGAGAGACCAAAGAACTAAAAATTGGGTTTTGGGGTTATTGAATTAAAGTTTAAAGCACAAGCCTGAACAGAGGCCAGACAGGTGGAGAGTCCAGCCACCTGTGGGGAGGAACTAGTCTTACTGCCTTCGTTTCCTGCCTACTAGAGATAAAGTTGCTAGGAAAACAGCCCAGATTGCCCTCTTCCCTAGGACAGCCAAACAAGGGAAGCCAGACTATAAGCTCAGTTTAAAACGCAACATCCCCTTTTGTGTTTCAACCAATAGACACTTGCCTGGCAGGAATTCCCCTGCTTTGGATGTGCTGGGAGGGACCAGAATCTTTAAATCAACCACCTACCCTGAGTATGAGGCACTCTACTCTCAACCCCTGGGTCAGTGAGGATGTGGGCCCAAGCTATAGCTTGTAATAAAAAGATCCTCATGTGTTTTGCATCAGACTCGACTCCTGGTGGTTCTCTTGGGGATCTTGTGATCTGGGCATAACACTTTTGTCGCCTAGTTCACTTTGGATCCTTCTGCATGCCTCTGCCTCTACTCTTCCTCATGTCTACAATAAAACCCTTCTCCTCAGCTACACCTGGAAGCAGTCATGTCCTCATTTCCATTCAGTCAACAATAAAAACTACTCCTTTAGGTCACATGACTAACAGGGCCACTCCTTCTCAAACTGAGCAAAGAGTTGGGTGCAGTCACTGTGACAATTGTGTAATAAACACTATGACAGAAAAGGACCAGGGTGATGGAGGATGGGAGGGTTTCGGAGGGGGAGGGGGAGGGTAAAGGACCATGGTGCAGGTCAGAGAGAAATTCCTAAAGGGTCAGTGGGTCAGGGTGGATAGTACACATTATATTAGTAAAGTGTTGTCTGCTGCTTGACTCATGGGAGCTGGCTCTGCAGAGGGGTTGCCTTCCCATACTTCAAACCCAAGTATGTGTATCTTAGGGTGTCCTGCAAGACCCCTTGCCTCCCACCCCACCAACAAGGACTGTCAACTCCAAGTGTTTATTTTGGTTCCAGGACTTCTCTGGTGGCTTTCTGCCATGTCTGATTCCATGTCTGATTCTCCTGTCTTCCTGTTTTGTTCCTTAATTCTTTCTTGCTGTATACTTAATAACTCACTCAAAATCAAAAGCATAGACATCTCAGATCACTCTCTGCATGCGACAGGGCGAGCGACGGGTGTTGTGGATAGAAACATGTTTTTGTTTTGGTCCAGGTTTGGGATGTGGGATTGCTTCAGATGGTCCACAGCAGCAGACTATTTGTTCCATTCAGGCTCTGAGAGGAGCTCTTTGCCAGATGCAGATAGTTTAAATCTGAGGACTCTGGAGAGGGAATAAATGCCAGAGCCCGGAGAGTGTGGAGGCAGAGAAAAAGAAACAAACAAACAACAACAACAACAAAACAACCAAGACTGCTGCTGCTTCCCCCTTGCTGGTCCTGAAATGAGGATTGGACTGGCTCCAGGAACCCAACCTTGCTAACCAGCAGGAAGTAGCTAAAAGAACTGCGCCCCCTCTCCCGCTAATCCTTTCTCTCTCCTACCTATGTTGGGGTGTTAGAAGGGATTGTGGTGGAGTAGGGAGAAAAAGATAATTAGAAACTTAAATAAAAGAGTTTTTTTTTTTTTTTTTAAGTACACCAACAGCCAGAGGCTTCTCAAAATGCTAAACTCAGTTATTCCTGCTCAGTAGCTGACCCATCTTCCCTGTGCCCACTGGAGGCCCTGCTCTTGAGCCACTACTAGGTACCTGTCATGTCCTGTCTGTGAGCCTGTATATCATGGAATGAATGTTCCTTGGCCTCCGGCTTCATTTTATCTCCCTGTTGTGCCAATTGGATCTTTTGTCTTTGTGACCCACAAACATAAGCAATGCCCACAAAAATCTCAAGGTGCTTCCTTCTTCTGTATTTCTTATCTCTGAAAACAACTCCCTGGTGTTAAGATCTCGTACCAAAGATCTGAGCCTCCGCCTTCGTGGATTTCTTCCTCTCTGTAGCTATCACCAAGTACTGCATAACAAATTAGCCTGACATGTGATGGGTTTTATTTTTAAATAGGATCTCATGTGTCCTTGAACTCAATATGTACCCAAAGATGACCTCAAAAGCCTGATCCTCCTGCCTCCACCACCCAAAAGCTGGGAATACAGACATGTACCACCACACTAGGTTTTATGAATTGAACCCAGGCCTTCATGGATGCTAAGCAAGCACTTTACCAACTGAGCTATGCCCCAGACCTACATTTTGAACTGATTAAAGCTTTCATTTATGTTCAAAGTTTTAGAAAATGTGAGCCTACCTTCAGTAGGAAGGGCTTCCCCACCCAGACAGATACTATAGCCACCCAGGTAATTTTGCAAGTCCTAGATTTTGGGTCTTCCTCGTGCACAACCTCTCAGCCAGAATCCTGGGGTAGGGTCTGGGCATAACCAAAGAACTCTTGAGGGTTTGGGGCACTGACAATGAAGACTTCTGGGTGAAAACAGATAAAGAGGATGAGAAAGAGACATTATTCAAGCGCTGCAGGCTCATGTCTGGTATAAGACATCCTCTGAAGCTGAATGGCAAACCACTTCTTGTCTCTAAGCCTCAGTTTTCCTACCTGCAAAAGGGGAGGATAAAGGTATTGCTTTAGAAGTCAGCTGGGGGTAGGATTGGCAACATGGTGATGCCCTGAGTTCTATCCCTGGGACACACATGGTAGAGGAAGAGAGACATAAGTCGTCTCTCCACATACCCACTGTGGCACAGCTGTGCCCCTAGACGTTAAATAAATATATTTAACTTTTTATTTGTGTGTTTTGTTATTTAACAAAAAAATTAAAAACATCACGCCAGAGCTTGCAAGGGTCCCACACCTTTGTAGTTATGTAAATTCAGGGTTGTCAGCTAGAGCTGTGGAGAACACTTTTATTTACAGAGCGGAAATAGGTCATTATCAGAAAAACTAGGCTAGAAGCTGGGCAGAAAGGCTCAGTAGGACAGGTTGGGTAAAGAAGTGCTGACCTGGCAGCTGGAGAGATGGCTCAACAGCCAAGAACACTGGCTGCTCCTGCAGAAGACCTGGGTTCAGTTCCCAGCATGCTTATGGCAGCTCACAACCCTCTGCAACCACAGTTACAGGGGCTCTAACACCCTCTTCTTCCAAGGGCACCAGACATACACAGACAGACAGATGCACATACAGGCAAAACAGCATATATATAAATTGAGCCACTAGTTCAAAGCTACAGAGTGAAACCTGGTTTTTACAGAGAGAGAGAGAGAGAGACCTAAAAGAATGGAAATGAGATGGTGCTGATGGTGAGATGGAGCAGCATCTTGCCATCAAGCTTGAGAATTCGGGTTCAACCCCCAGCACCCACAGAGTGGGAGAGAACCAACTCCAGCAAGTCGGTGTTTGAGCTCCAAGTGTGCACTTGTAGCACCTTAATACCCTGACACCACACACCAACATAGATAGATAGATAGATAGATAGATAGATAGATAGATAGATAGATAGGTGGATAGGTGGATAGGTGGATAGATAGACAGATAGATATACAATAGTTACTTAATGTTGGGGAGGGGCTACTTGCAGGGTCCTGGACAGAACGGGAAGTGAAGCTGTGTGTATTAATGTGTTTTAATCCTAGAATCAGCCAGTAGGTGGAGATGCTCTCCTGTCTATCATTAAAGTAATCCGGAAATAAAATCAAATTGAGTTTAGTGGGTAGAGAATTTTTCTATCTCTTCCTTTTGAATTTTGAAAACAAAAAGTCTCTGCTCTCCATGTGTTAATGTTTCCAATTTCTGAGCACACAGGACAGAGCTGCAGCAGCCTTTCCTACATGTTTGCCAGCTGATGCTGCCATCCTTGCCCCTTGCTTTGATTTCATATTATCCACTCAGGTGCTTCTAGAAGTTCACTGAAGTTGAGCTGCAGTCGCTGCTACAGTCATTTCCCATTCTGTCCAAGTCCCTGGAAGTGCCACACACACACACATTAAGCCCAGAGTGACAGACAATCCCACCCCCTGGATGGATCTTTAGCCACATGGGCTTCTGATATCTCTGTGTCCCTAATGTCCTCTGAAGCCCCCTCTCACACTCAGTGCCCAGGTGGACAGAATGTTTCAGTGCATTTGTTGGTTGCCCCTGGCCCCTGAAACTACTTCCCATGAGTGATATCTCACTGAGAGGATCCCACACTGGCAGTGCTGCAGACCAGAGCAGACACATGCCTGATGCTTTCTTACCCATCATGTGGAGCCTTCCTCTTGGGTCACCATGGAAAGGGCATCCTGGCATATGTAAAACAGCACTCCACCACAAGTGACTAATGAATGTCATTTCTCTGTGTTCTGGCCGCTCACCTGAACTCCTTATGGGGAGAAAATCACCATTAAGCCTCAAACTTTCTGTGTTTTAGATATTGAATGTCACTGAAAGCCCATGTTGAAGGCTTGGTCCCCAGGGTGTCACTAATAGAGATGGTTGGACTAATGAAAGGCACTTAGGAATGGGAGGGGAGGGGATCTGTACTTGAAGAGGAATACAAGCTCCTGCCCCTTTTCCTCCTCTTGATTCTCTGCTCATGGTGTAGTGGTTCCTGCCCCACACACTGGCCACGATGTGACCTTGTCAGGGCTCCACTTGTTAGTGGTTCACTGGTATACTTAAGCACAGACTGGAAGCTATGGAACTATGTGCAAAATAAGCCTCTTGCTGATCTATTAATGGTCTCTAATATTTTTGGTATAATCACTGGAAAGTGATTGAAACACCCACTAACCAGAGCCACTGAGGGCCAGGTTTCTCTTCTCCATTCTCAAAGAGAACACCAGCATTCTTTCCATTCTGGGTTCAGTAATATGTTGTTACACTCAGTAGTTAAGAGTGGAGGGAGTTTCTCAATGGAGCAAAATTGTCATAGAATAAAATTAAACACATCCCAGAGCAGTGAGGGTCTCATTTTAGATGCTGGATAGAGTTCAGGATGTTGGGGATTTCATTATAAAGAAAACAAGCATGGTGTCAGCCTCCTGGGGCTCAAAATCTTCTCTCCATATTTTAAATGTTAAATGCATTGAAGAATAATTTATGTACAATTAAAAATTAGATTACACACACATACATATATATACATATATGTATATTGTGTGTGTGGGGGGGTGTATAACCATGTCACAAAACTGCAGAGGTCAGAAGACGACTTGCAGGAGTTGCTTCCCTCTTTCCATCATGTGGATCCTGGGAACTGAACTTCAGTTGTCAGGCTTGGTGGCAAGCACCTTTATCCACTGAGCCATCTCACTGGCCCTGATCCAGTTTTTCTAGAATGTTCTGTGGCGTTTGACAAATATAAATAGCTGTATAATCGTCTCCACAGTCAGAAATACAGAGTACTTTGATTGCCCCATTCCATCTCTAATTTCTCACCTTCCCATTTTTTGAATCCACCTTTTCCCATTTGTTACTCCAGGAAGACTGATGAAGAGGCCGATGTTTTTTTTTTTTTTCTTTTTTTTTCTTTTTCACCTTAAAACTGTAGATTGTGAAACTTGTTTTTGTTGCCCTAATTTACCTGCTCAGAATGTCATGGCAAAGCAATGGCCTTGCAGTTAGGCTTTGTGATCAATGCTCAGACTTAGTCCAGCAGCACCACAACTCTTCCTGCTGGTGTGAACACTAGTACTGAGCACCACTCTGTGCCATGCATGGGTCATTTAAAAGTACTTGATGTTTTGACTCAGTCATATGTAGCCCAAACTCATCAGCTAGGGCCTTGGGAGAATGCTTGCCTAGCATGTGTGAAGTCCTGAGCTCAAACGTCAGCACAAACTGTGCAGTGGCATAGGCCTGTAACCTCAACATTTAGGAAAGCTACAAAGGAGAATCAGAAGTTCGGCCACATAGTAAATTTGAGGCAAGCCTGGGTACATGGAACCTTTTCTCAAAATGGAACAAAAAACATGTAGCTGAGGATGGTCTTGTATTCCCCTCCTTCCTGCCTCCACCTCTCAAGGGCTAGGGCTGCAGGAATGATTGGGCATTTTGATGTTATGTTGGGAACAAGGAAAGAAAGACAGCTAATATTGGCCCAGCTGATCCCAAGGGACTATGTGGACCACGTTAGATTTGCTCCCCTTTTGGGGGCCGATTAAGCTCTAGAAAGGCAGATTTGTTGTCCTTGTTGTTGGTCCAGAATGACAGGCATTGGCCTTTCCTTCACCCCAAACCTGTACGTTGTCAAATTCACTGTTTAAAAAGGTGTAATGGCACACACCTTTAGTCTCAGCACTCAGGAGGAAGAGGCAAATGGGTCTCTGAGAGTTTGAGGTGAGCCTGGAGAGTTCCAAGACAGGCAGAGCTGCTACAGAGAAACACTGTCTCAAAAAAAAAAAAAAAAAAAAAAGCCTTCTTTTGGTTTTGATTATGTGCGTTTGTATTTGTCCGTGTGCGTCCCCTATCCCAGAGGAATGTGGCAGGTGGTTGTGACGTGGGAACTCAGGTCCTTTAGAAGGGCACTATATGCGCTTGGCGGCCAAGCAATCTCTTCAGCCGCTAAATGCATTTCTCTATGCTGATTGCTTTTCATGTGGATCATTGGGCCTCCAACCACCTGGAGAAAGAGGACTTGGCACAAAGACCCTCTCCCATGCTTTATGACACCAGCACTGAGTCACAGAGGACCCTGGGCTTTTGGTTCCTGGGATGCCCTGACCCTTTAGGATAAGTTTTTGCCCTCGTGGGGCTGATGGGGAAAGATGGAATTTCTTGGAACCACTCAGATAGCCAGTTACTGTGCCCCCAAAAAAAGCTGTGCCATGCAGGCTCTGCCCCCTTCTGGAAACACTCCTGTAATACAGGAGTGCTACCAACCCTATCACCTGCCTGGGTACCGCCACGTGGGTACTGCATGGAGGCCCAGCATCTTCTATAAAATCTCCAACCCTCACTCATGCCCGGAGGAATGCCAAAACTCCCGGCGTCCGCCTACCATCTTGCCAGCGCTACGGTCAGCGCTCTTCAGTCGCTACACCCCTCGCGACTGGGACCGCTCCACCGAGATGCAGATCAGGGGCGCAGAGGCCTCACGGCTCTGGGCTAGCCGGCTGACGGGCGACTCCATGCGGATCATGCAGGATAAGGACCAGCTGACACGCCAGATGCAGGAGGGGACCTCCCGGAACCTGAGCCAGAGGCTCTGCGACATCGGCTTCTGGAAGTCCGAGTTGCGCTATGAGCTGGACCGGCTTCTGACAGAGAGCAACAGCATGGACACCATCAAGAGGCGCTTGGAGTGCGCAGCTGAAGAGGTGAACCGTCCCCTGCAGGTGAGTGGAGGAAGGAGATACCGCAGCTGAGGAGGTGAAGTGTCCCCTGAAGGTGAGTGGGGAAGGAGACACCACTGCACCTGCTGTCACTGAGTCAAGGTGGCAGGCACCTTGCAGGTGGGTTGAATTGCATTGTCTTTTATGATCAGATTTTTAAGGTGAAAATGACTGGAGCCTGGAGAGATAGACGGCTCAGGGCTAAGAGCGTTCGCTGTTCTTGCAGTGAACCTGCGCTCAGTTCATAGCTGTAGGTCTGTAACTCTAGTTCCAGGCGATCAGAAACCCTCTTCTGGCTTCTTAGGGCACTGTATGCATGTGGCATACAGACATGGAAACAAGCAAAATACTCTACACTCATAATAAAAATAAATAAATCTCTAAAATAATCTCAGTCAACTCAGAATAGCCTCTGTTAGTATTTAGACACCTGCTTCTAGGTTGCCTAGAAACCTATGATGTCATCATGTGTGCCTGCCAGGTGGCCACACCGGGCAAGTGTGGTTACATTGCTCCTTAAAAGGATCAACCCACTACTTTGTCTCTCTCTTGCCTTCTTGCTCTCTCTCTTGCTCTCTCTTGGCTCTTGCCCTCTCTTGCCCTCTACCTTTTCTCTGTTGGGGTGCCCCCCTTCCCTCATCATGTCCTGCTCTCACCTCTCTCTCTTTCTTCATCTCCATCTAATAAACCTCTCTCATATAAGATCTGCTGTGCACCTCATCATTCATTAATTTGGTCCTAACAGCCTCAATCATATGGAAGTTTTTCAGATTGGATCAATTTCTTTTCTCCTTATATGTTCTAGTCAGGGCTCTCTAGGAGCAGAGCCAATATAATGTAGACCCCAAGGGGATTTACTGGGTTGGCTTCCAGGATTCATGCTGGGTAGTCAAACAATGGCCATTTGAAGTGGCAGAGAACCCTGTAGCTACTCAGTGCAATAGACTGGATGCTTCAGCATTCCCAGTCTGGTGATGGATGCCTGGAGGGATCCTGGAGAGTTGCATGCCTTCAGTCCATGTTGGAAGACTAAAGAAGCTGAGTTCTGAAGGAGAGCAGCAACAGCAGCTGCAGCAGAGTAGATGGACTCACCAGCAAGGACTGAAGGCAGGCAGGCAAAAGCTGCAATGCTTTTCCCCAGCACCCTCTTTATAAGTGGGCTGCTGCAGCACTGTGGGGGAGGGTCCCCCCTTCAGGAAATATTCTCACACACCTTCCCAGAGCCAATCAGCACATTAGGGGTCCCATCAAGACATTGAGTGTCTTCTTATACTATTATGTGCAACATGCTGTAGTCATTGGGACATCTGAGATAACATTTTCTTCTAACAGACACCACAACTGAGTTTGTTATGCTGTGTATGAGTGTACATGTCTTTATTGGTTGTGTGTACAACAGATGAAGGCCAGAGGTCAACATCAGGTGTCTTCCTCCTCAGTTATTCTCCAGTTCATTTTCTTTTTTTAAAAAAAATAATTTATTTAACTTTTAGTTTATGTGAGTTAGTGTGAAGGTGTCAGATCCTTTAGAATGGGCATTAACAGATAGTTGTGAGCTGCCATGTGGGTGCTGGGAATTGAACCTTGGTCCTCTGGAAGAGCAGACAGTGCTCTTAACCACTGAGCCATCTCTCCAGCCCCCTCCAGTTCATTTTCTAAGACGGTGTCTCACTGAACTGGCAGCTCACTTGCTGGCCTCTGGGTCTCCTCACCATTGCCGCCCCAGCATTGAGACTACAGTATGTGCCCGGCTGAGTTCTGATTCAGGTCCTGCAACTTGCACTGCAACCTTGTGACCAAACTGTGTCCCCAGCCTCTACTGCTTAGTTTTCCGCCAGGACCGAGGACCTCTCTGCCTTCTCAGACGTGTTCAGGAGTGGCACCTCTCCCCTGCTGTCCGCCCTGCATCTGCTGTGTCCTTAGCAGCCTATGTCTGTACTGACTGACTGCTGTCTAGCTTTGGATATACTCCCAGTCTAAAATGGAGTGTTGTACCCAGCACTCAGTGTGTGTGTGTGTGTGTGTGTGTGTGTGTGTGCGCGTGCGCATGCACGCACGCTCATGTGCACATGTGTGCATGTATGTATGATCCCTAGTTGTCTTAATGTTCTATTGCTGTGAAAAGACACCATGGCCATAGCAATTCTTATGAGACAGTTATTTGGGGTGGCCATGGCAGGGATTGCTTAGTGTTTGAGGGTTAGTCCATGATTATCACGTCAGGAAGGAGATAGACATAGCACTGGGGCAGTAGCTGAGAGCTTTACATCCTGATCTGCAGCAAGCAGACAGAGAGATATTGGGCCTGGTGAGGGCTTTTGGGACCTCAAAGCCCACCCTCAGTGACACATCTCCTCCAACAAGGACACACTTCCAAGCTCTAAACCACCACACCAGTCCTCTTGGCCCCTTCCTCATGCCCCCTCCACCTCCATCAGGTTCCCTTCTTTCCCTGGTGGTTCCCCCTTCTGTTTTGCTATCAAACATATAACCCTGCCCTTTAACACCATCTGGGTAAGAGAATGTTTTCCTGAACCCTGGTGGAGGTTTTGGTGATTGGATAGGGAAGCTGGGTGCTGTTTCCCTCCTTCCTCCTGGCCTGTTTCTTACCAAGGTGTTGGATACACACAACATCATGGGAAGTCTGCTGTTCTCCCATCCCCTCTGTTTTTCTTCTCTCAGCTTCTCTGGAAGGCCAGCTCTGACCGTGCACAGGTGAATGAGGAAGCAGACACACCTGAGTTCTATATATTCCCTGTCTCCTGAGCTGCCAGAGACCAGCTGCTTCTCAGCAACAGGCATGATGATCCTCTCCCAGGCTCCACAGCAGCTAAAGGAGTGGTTTCAAATATCAAGCTAGATTGCATCCTTCTCTTATTGGTTCCTTAAATTTAACATCTTATGGGGGGGGGGTTGATGTAGCCTAGGCTGACCTCAAAATCACTATGCAGCCCACAATGACTTTGAACTCTTGATTCTCCTGCCTTCACCTCTCAAGCTCTGCGATTACAGACCTCCACCACCATACTAGGTTTATGCTGTACTTAACAACTGTGAAGCAAGCACTCTGCCAATGCAGCTATATCCCCAGACCCATCTTAACATCTTAGCTCCTGGATTTCTTCCCTCATAACCTCTACTAAGGCTCTAGCCTTCCTCTCCACACTCCAGTCCCAGTGGCTTTTTGTTCCTCTGACCTCAGAGCCTTTGCACCGGCAATAAGACTTCATCACTCCTACTCATCTTTGCCTTTCCTTCTGTTTCCACCTTTCACTACCTGTCTTTTTTTCCCTGACCACTCACTGGGCACTCCCCACCCACCAAGGCCACCTTATTTTTATTGTGTCCCTTAAAATTTTGTATTTTACATTGTGTGTGTGTGTGTTCATGCATTCATGTGGACCATGATATACATGTGGAGATTAAAGGACAAATTGCAATGACTGCTTCTCTTTTTCTGTCATGTGGGTCCTACGGATCAAGCTCAGGTCATTAGGCTTGGCAGGCAGTAAGTTCCTTTATGCATTGAACCATCTCAGTTTTCTTTAGGTTTCTTTGCTCTGTGGAATGCAGACTGCATTGTGGTGGGGCTGTCTGTGCAGACTGCTCCACTCTGGCACCTCAACTAAGCAGATCTCAGAGGAGGGCCTCCAAAGCTCCTGGGCAGCAAGTCATTGGATCCCCTCCTCTCTTGGGTTCCTCTGTATCTCAGCTCCCAGAACCCTCTGCTCCCTTCTTGGGCCTGTTGGCTTTTATGATGTCACAGGCAGGCTGGTAGCTGACCACCGTTGTTCACCATTCCCATAAGCACAGCCATAAGCAAAGTCATTCTCCTGCCTTCTCTTGTGCTCAGGTGCCTGAGACAGCTGGAGGGAAGTCCAGGGACTGTGGCAATACTGTCTTGGTCTCACTGGGCCCTGCCTCCTTTCTGGAGTTGCCTTCTATTGAACAGTACCAGAGGAAGATGAACACAGATAGTCTTAGGTGCCGGGAGCCAAAGCTATTTACTGAAGCCAAATCCAAATAGTGAGCAAAGGTCATTTAGTGGAAACCTAAAGCTATTTAGTGAAAGAGTTATCTAGGACCCTAAGTCATGGGTGATAGATTTATGAGGACATCCATCTGTTAGTTTTAGAGCATCTGTGAGATATCTTAAGAAGACACATCCTTATGGTATCTTGCAGGTGCAATAGTCAAGCCATGAAAGCACTCTTGCTATCTCCCGTAGCGGTAATTAAGCCTTCCCCCTTTTCCTTCCTTCTCCCTACATAAGCTGGGTAAAAATTTCTCATAAAGGAGGCCTTGATCAGACAGACAGACTTGGCTTCCTTCCTCGAGTCTCTTGTCCTTCCCCATTCTTTCCACCCCCACCCCTTTAGGACTTCTTTGAACTCCCGCGGGTCGGGACACTTAGGAACTGTCTTAGTTACTGTTCCACTTTTGTGTAGAGATACCATGACCAAGGCCACTGTTGTAAAGGAGTTTAACTGGTGGCTTGCTTACAGTTTTAGAGGGTTAGTTCATCATCGTCATTGTGGGAAGTAGAGAGACAGGTGCGTGCTACATGGTAGCTGAGAACTGTACATCCTGATCTGTAGGCAGCTGAGAGGGAGTCAGCCTGGTGTACAGGCTTTTGAAACACACCCCCAGTGACTCTTCAACAAAGCCACACCTCCTCCAAAAACTGTTCCTAAACAGTTTACCAAGTGGGGACTGAGCAAGCAAATATATAAGCCTGCAGGGGACATTCTCATTCAAACTGCCACAGGGCCCATTACTTTTCTCATGCTGTGACAAAATTCCTTTGCAAGAGCAGCTGAGGTAAAGGGTCTATTTTGACACAATTTTCAGGAACAATCCATCCTGGTGGGAAGGGCGGGCATGGTGGCAGAAATTGAGGCAGCCGGTCATGTTGTGTCTGCAGCCAGAAAGCAGAGAGAGAAAGGAGAGAGAGGAGGGCTGTGCTCAGCTCACCGCCTCCTCTTTATTCACATTGAGACCCCAGCAGATGACAGTGGAGACAATCACAGACAGGGTGCTGCATGAGGGCTTTACACTTGAGGGTGGACATGATCTGCTAACAAACCTGATTGGTGAGATCATGCACCACCCCTGAGGCCATGACAGATGAAGACACAGAGGGTCTGAGAATTTACCTAGCTTGTCCAAGGTCACACAGTAAGAAGCGGCTAAGCCTGAATTTGAGCCCAAGAAATAGGAGGTCAAAGCCAACATGTCACATCTGAAGTGGTAGCAGAGCTTGGCTGTATATATTATCACAGTCTGGGAAGGCATAGGGGCAGTTTACAGAGATTGTGGGATGGAGTGTAACCCCTGTGATCAAGTACCCATCAATAACAGCTCACAGTGTCAGAGCTTTTCATCCATGACTGATTGGCTCTGTGCACCTGGTCCAAACATGGCAGCGGAAATGTGTGGCAGAGACTGCTCACTTCCTGGCAGACAGGAAGCAGAGAGAAAACACAGGAAGAGACTGGGGCTTTTGAGATAAATTCCTGTGACCTACTTCCTCCTCCCCTTAAACCTCACCTCCGACCTGAACTTATTGATGAGGTCTGAGTTCTCTTGAGCCAATCACATGGAATCATGTTCATGGACACATCCAGAGGTGTGCTTTGGTGATTTCCTAGATCTATCATCTATCTGTCTGGCTGTCTGTCTACCTTCTATCTATCTATATCTATTTATTTATCATCTATCTATCATCTATCTATATCTATTTATCTATCCATCTGTCCATTTTCCATTGTTTCTCTTCTCTTTTGAGACAAGCTTTCACTATGTAGCTCTGACTTCTCTGGAATGCACTATGAATGGCTGGCTTGGAACTCATAGAAATCCACCTGCTCCTGCAGGTTGGAGTCAAAGGCACATGACATCACACCTGGTTTCTAGGTGTTTCTTAGACCTATCAAGGTGAGTTCAAGGTGAACCATCATAGGTTCCCTCCCAATTATGCTGCTTCCTGGGACATGTCCTTGTCCTGCTTTGAACACACTGGCTTGCAGTGGCCATGGCACAGAAGCAGAGTAATTAGGCCCCATGGAACACCAAGTTTCTCACAGAACCGAGCAGATGAGGCATAGATTCTGAGTCTGCCCAGGCCTCCCGAGGACACACTCTTTCCCATTGTTCCGATAGGTGGCCCTGGAGTGTCTGTACAATCGTGAGAAAAGGATTGGGATTGACCTGGTCCATGACAATGTGGAGAAGAACCTTATCCAGGCAAGGAGTCCCCTGGAAGGAGGAGACAGAACAGCTGTCCAATCAGAAGGTTCTGAGTGGCCTATCTGGAGAAGAAATCACATTCGATGCCCCATGTTAGGGGTTAGGGCTCAGAGAACATGAATGGGACACTCAGGTCCTCATGTGTTATTGGGGAGAAACCAAAATGGAACAGGATTATTGGATCTCAATCTTGTTTTTTTGAAAATGGCCATAGGAATGGCACCATGATAATAGTAGAAGCCCATGTATATTTATTTTTGCTCATTTATGCAGGGTGTCATGTAGCCCAGGCTCCCCTCAAATTCACTGTGGAGCTAAGGATGACCTTGAACCCCTGATCCTCCTGTTCCTACCTTCTGAGTGCTGTGATTACAGGCATACACCATCACATCCAATTTATACAGTGCTGGGAAGGCTTCATGTATGCTAGGCAAACACTACTCCTGATCCTTAAGATAGTGCATATTATTAAGCGTATACTATACGTTGTAAACCATGACTACTTCAGGTACACAGTCTAATTTAATGATAAAATAATCTGTGAGCACTCTGTACATAGGAGGGTGCTAAGTTTTATTTTAACTTTTAAGTGCGTAAAAAGAAAGAAAGCCAGATATTGTGCCACATGCTGTAATACCAGCTACTCAAGGGGTTGAGGCCAGAGGATCACTAAGCCCAGGCTTGCATGGGCTATAAAATGAGTTCACGGCTAGTCTGGGAGAATTACTGAGCTCCTGTTTCAAAATAAAAAGAGGGGATGGGAGATAGCTCTGTGGTAGAATTGCATGCTTAACTTGTATGAGGTCCTGAGTTCAATTCACACAGAAAGAGAGAGAAAAGTGGGAGGGAGAAAAAAAAAGAGAGGGAGAGAGAAGAGAGGGAGTGAAGGGGAGAAAAGAAAGGAAGAAAGAAGGAGGGAAGAGAGAAGGAAGAAGGGGTGTGGAAGGAAAAAGAAGAAAAAAGTAAACCTAGGTATGCTGGCACATACCTAGCATACAATCCCAGCAACAGTGAGGTTGAGGCAAGGGGATCATGAGTTCAAGGCCTCTATCATCCACTCTTAGCTTCAGTGGTCCTGGAATCCCCACTCTTGTTTTTCCCCACATGGGGTTCCTGCAGGAGCAGGAGGGCTCTGATCCATAGTTTCTACCTATGTCATCTCTTTCTGACATTTCTTTTTTTTTTTTTTTTTTTTCATTTCAGGAAGTAGATTTACTAAAATGTTGCCAGGATCAGATGAGAAAATTAGCTAAACGAATTGATTTCCAGATGCGGTAAGAGTCCTTCTCCTTCAGGGTTGTTTGTGGTTCCCAGGTTTCTGGGGATCTTGTTTCTGAGCAGCTTTTGAGGTTCCTGGTGTGCTCTTAGATGTTTAACACCGGCTCTGTGGGGTGGTAAGTGTAGGGCGTGTCCTGCCAATGCTGCCATCAGTGGATGGGACCATTGAGGGATGTCATCTGCTCTGTGGAGCTAGCTCATTCCAGCTGTTGTCGAACCTGACAGAAGGCAGCAGCCTTCCTCAATCCAGCTTAGTTTAGCTCTGGTTTCCCAGACCAGGTCTGAACTTGAGCAGAACGCCATGTTGTAACACTAGGCTATAAGGCAAGGGACAGGGACATCTCAGGAAGGGTGCTGGTGGACGCTGGAGCAGGGAGTCTTCAAAGGGCACCAGCTCTTGTTATTAGACCATGATGTAAACTGGCATCATACCAAGCCAGGGGCCCCTGGTGTAATTAGAGGGAGGCCTGTGCGTTGCTGGGCTTGGGGCCCCTAGCTAAGGCCCTGGGCCCCTCTGCTCTAATGAGGTGGCTTCACCCCTTGGCACTGGAGCTTGGTGGTTAACCTTTCCTTGTCCCGGGGCATGCTGCTCTTCTGGTTTTTCTTCTTTGCTAACTCTTGTCACAGAAGGCACAGTCCAGGCTGCCCTTCCTGATATGGTCAGCAGGGTGTCCTGCAGTGTGGGAATGCTCAGACCTAGCTTTCAGAGAGGCTTTAAGGCTGACCTGCTCAGGTGGCCATGGGTGAGGGCTCTTGGTTCATGGTTTTCTGGGCCAGGACTGAGGTTTGCTTCCAGGAGGAAAGGTAATCTCATGGTACAAGCACCCCCCCACCAAAAAAACAAAACAAAACCAGAAAAGTTTCCTCTTGACTGAGGAAGAGACAAGCTTGAGCCCTTCCTGGTGGACAGCAGGGTGAAGCTATCCAAAAAGAGGAGAGAGGGGCCGCTCCCTCCTCCAGATCCCTCCAGCACTGAGCGGTGGTGTCAGCTCTACTCTGAGATTCCACTGACCCAGCTAGCTGCTGGCTTTCATTATACCCAAGTTCATCAGCCAAAACAGAACCCAGTTTCTCTATCCTGGCTCAATGTGGAAGGTCCCAGGGTGGGTCCTGGTGGGGTGTCCTGACATGATTTCCTGTGTATCCTCATGGTTGAGCACCCACCATTGGGGATTTCCATTTCCTTTCTTCTGAGTCATTAGATGCCCCTCAACAGCAAACATATCCACAAGAAAGGGGAAAGGGGAGAGAAGGGGAGGAAACATGGAAGGTTCTAGATGAAGAAACCAGAAGAACCAGAGATTAAGATGGTTGGGGGGGGAGGAGGAGGGAGGAAAGGGGAAGGCTAAAGTCAAGCCTTTGGTGTAGCTGGTGTCTGGCTGAAGCCTTATTGAGGTAAGTCGTTGCCTTACCACTTCAAGACAAATGTTCTGGCCCTGCCTATCATTAACAAGCACCCACCTCCAACCAGCAGAGAAAAAGGAAGAGCTTCCGGTTTAGGAGCTTCTAGAGGCTCTAGACTACAGCTAGGGGTTAGTGTCTACTTGATATAGTTAGGTCTGAAATGGCCTTCTATTAATAGCCAAGAGTGAGTTTTCCTTTAAAGACCAGAACTTGAATTCCCCTTTCAACATGCATTCACTCCTATTTCAGACATCATTTGAAAAGATGGAAAATAGTAAATAAAAGAGCAGGTACTTGGTATTTGGTGAGAATGGTTGCCAGAGGTTTGGAGTCTGGAGGCTGTGGCCTTGGCCAAGCTTCTTAGCTCTGATTCCAGCAGTCTGAGCTCAAGTCCTGCTCCACCCCTTGTCTCCTTTTCACCTGACCCTGTTTCCGACCCCACCCAGTCCCTGGTTCCAACCAACCCCTCACTCCACCCAGTCTCTGACTCTGGGCACCAGTCCCTGACCCCATTCAGCCCCTGCCTCTACCCAGACCCTGCCTCTGACTTCACTCCATCCAGTTCCTTCCTGGTCCCTGAAAACCTGGTAATTTCTAGCTTTTCTGCTTTTGTGTTAGCTTGGAATGCTCATCGCCTGTGCAGCTTTGTCCTCAGTGCCAATTCCTACTTGATATAAGCACACAGGCCAGACCCTGGCTCACACATAGGAACTCCTCCATGCTTATTCCCTTTGCCTGCTTCAATGGTTCCCTACCTCCTGTCTTTTTTAAGTCCCCTGGTTTCCCTTACCATGTTCATTATATTTACTTTCGCTGTATTTGTTTATATAAATCCGAGCAATTTGAAGGCAGGAGTGAGCTTTATCTACACGTTAACCCTTGTGCTCAGAAGAGCCTTTCATTTCACAGTGATGTTTGTGATGGAAGTGACTCCAAACAGACTTTATCTAAAGATGGTTTGGCACCATCTGGCCTACCATCTGTTATTATGAATACAGGTTTGTTCGTTTTTCCAGACAGGGTTTCTCTGTGTAGCTCTGGCTGTCCTGGAACTCCCACCTGTAAACCAGGCTGGACTTGAGCTCAAAGATCCACCTTACTCTACCTCTCAAGTGCTGGGATCAAAGGTGTGTACAACCACTGCCTGGCAATACAGAGACTTTTAAAACATTTGTTTTTATTTTGTGTGTATGACCGTTTGCCTGCATGTATATATGTCTACTAGACATATGCCTAGTGTTTGCAAAGGCCAGAAGATGGCATCAGATCCCATGAAACTGAAGTTACAGATGATTTTGAGCTGTCATGTGGGTGCTGGGAACTGAACTTCCATCCTCTGGAGAGTGCTTGTTACTGCCGGAACAAAGCCTTGAACCTATGTGTTCTCTGTGCCTGGCTGAATGGATGCAACTGAGATGCTATGCCACTCAGAGCCTGAGAGTAAATGCTGGCCTGTCCTTTTTTAAGTTATATTCTGTGCGCGTGCGTGTGCGTGTGTAGGCATACATTCACATGCCATCTGGAGATCAGAAGTTAACTTTCAAGAGTCAATTCTCTCCTTTCACTGTGACTTCAGGGATCAAATTCAGGTCATCAAGCTTGAGTAGCAAGCTCTTTAACTTCTTGAGCCATCTTGTTGGCCTGCTCATTGCTGGTTTACAGATAACAGGTGCGTCTGTTCTGGAGTGAACCCTGGTGGCTCTGGGTACGAGGTGCTGACACCAAGTGGGAATAGAGCTGAGAAGTGTTCACAGAGCACTTTCCTGGGAGTCTGAGGACTTGGCTTGTAGCCTGGGCTTTGCCTCCACCTACTACGTGCTGATTGTCAGTGGAGGATGCTGGGTGACCGCACACTGTTCTCCCTACAGAGATAACCGAGACGCTCAACATGCCCTGGAGCGAGACATCGAGGACAAGAGCTCCGCACAGTTCATCGATGAGGGCTGTTTTAACCTAAAAAACACATCTGACAGCCTTAGCTTCTTCCATAGCATGGATAAGTTTGATGGAACGTAAGTACCAAGCTCTCCTCTCTCTCCCCCTCCCTTCCTCCTTCCCTCCCCTCTGTCCAGGTTCAGCAGCAGTAAAAGGTAAGAGGCATAAAGGGTGTTGTGTGTCAGTCAAATGGACTTTGAATGGGATCCTCTGTTGCAAAGGGGCAGGATCTTAATTTGACCAGCAGGTTAAGATGAAAATTAATGGGGAATCTGTAGGAGAGCACAGAGGCCACGCAGAAGGCTGGAGGGGAAGGTTCTGGATGTCATTGGGAGCCAAGGAGTGGGAGCCCTGCAGCCCTGGCTCTGCATCCACCTGCTTGGTGGGAGGCACTGGGTACATGTCCACATAACCATCTTTCCATCCTTGTTCCACCCTTCCCAAGATCCAAATTATGTGACTGGCTCAGCTGAGAGCCACAAGGCCACTGCCACAGTGCCAGAGTAGCATGATGTGGCACTCTGGAGGGCCTGTCTCTGTCACAGAGCTCACCCAGATGAAGACTGTTCTTATCTACAGCTGGGGTCTGAGGAGAAGAGGGCTGGAGGCAGATGCTCTGGGTACAGGCAAGAGGGTGGACGTCTGTCTTGGTTCTACCATGCACTGTTTTTCATCTCTAGCAGATAGAATTGTACTGGGCATAATGTGGATACACAGTAGGTATTTATGGAGTGAAAGAATAACAGAAAGAATAGGGAGGGAGGGAGGGAGGGAGGGAGGGAGGGAGGGAGGGAGGGAGGGAGGGAGGAGAGAAGAAAGCAAGGAAGGGAAGAGGCCCCTGGGTAGACCAAGATGACCAGAGTCATCTCTGGATTTTAGCCAAGTGGTAAGAGGCCTTTCTGTGATTTCTCGCCATGTCACTTCCTGGGGACATCCCTCCTCTTTCTGATAGAGCTGAAGCCCTGGAAATTTGAGTCAGGGTTTGCTGCTGTAGCTACAGCTGGCACATCTGCACAGGGAGACCAAGGGGTTCCCTCCACCTATGAATGCCCTCCCCTAAACTTGGCTGCCAAGCAGTCTCTTGCTTAGGAGAGACTGGTTTAGCCCTCCTCTGACTGGACTCCCAGAGTTGCCCTTTATGGCCACTAACTACTCCCCAGATATGCAGGTTTAAGGCACAGTAAAGTGGACGTTTCATGACTGACTGGATTGCTATGCCTCTGTTCAATGCAGTTCTCAGCAGCATGGGCTAGCAGATATGATAATGGCAGTGGTGGTGATGATGATGATGGTGATAGTAACAATATTGGTGATGGTGGAGGTGATGGTGATATTTGCTATGTATCAAGAGCCTGACAGTAATATCATATGACTTAATAATCACTTGACAGTGCTTACTGTGTGCCTGGTTCTATGGTAGGAATTTCACCCTGGGCATAGGCACTGTAATTATCCCCATTTTATGAAGCTAGCATGCAGAGAGATGAAACAAACCTAAACTCATGCAGCCGCTGGCAGAACTGAGCTCTGAGTTCACAGTGGACATGATGTCTGGGTGTTTTGCCAATGACGACTCCCTACCTCTCTGTCAAAGCCTGCTCTCCCTTCTGTCCTTAGAAGACACAGGCTCCAGGGAAGTACCTACTTGCTACTGAGGTGTACCACCCAAGAGGATATAAGCCATTTGGTGACTTCTCCAGGGAGATACTCTGAGGATGTCTCAGCTGCCTGCTCCTGAGAAGGCAGGGGCATGGCATGGGATCTCTGGTGGTGACAGTGATTATGACTCATTTATCAGGAGTACGTTCTCCCAGTATACATTCCCATGGAGTTTTGTTGCTGTTTGGTTGCTTGGTTGGTTTTTTGAGACAGAGTCTCCCGGGCCAGCCCTTGAAGATTCACAGGTTACAGTCTCCCGCACACTCTCCCCACGCTGGAAATGAAGGAGAGCAGGTGCTGCAATGTTACTATAGGTTCTTGTTCAGTTTTTATTTGGGCCTTTCTGAGACAACTCACAGTTCTCCTGCCTCAGCCTGTAGGATTCCAGATATGTCCACCATGACATCTGTTTTCTCAGTACATCCATACAAACTCGTGGTAAGGATTGCATCCAAGTGAGGCTCAGGCAAAGCTTAACAACAAAACAGAATGAGCACAACAATACATTGTAGTAGAAGATATTTAAAACTTATGAGTTGGGGCCCACGAGATAAGGGGTAAGACTCCTGCTAGCAAGCCTGATGTCCGGAGTTTGATCCTGGGACCTACATTGTGGAAGGAGAGAATCATTTTCTGCAGGCTGTCCCTTGACTCCACACGCACATGCACAGACACGCACACATGCACATACACTAAATAAGTAAAGAAATGTACTGTCATTAAAAAATGTTGAAATGAATTAAAACTCATGAGTTGTTTATTTCCAGAAGTTCCATGAAGTGTTTTCTTATGTCAGTTGAATTTAGTAGCTGAAATGCAGGCCTGACTCTGTGTCACCATCATGTGCTTTTAAATTTCTTCCAGGCACACACCTGAGTGTGTGAATATCCATTTTCTTTCCTCCTCTGAATATGAGTTGCCCTAGGGACCTGGGTGCTGTCTCTTACTCATAGCTACATTGCTGATGCTTAGAATAAGGCATGGCCTATTGCGGCCCTTCAAAACACAATGATTAGGACGACATCATAAGGATGTGGCTCAACATCAGAGTGATTGCCTAGCATGTGTGGTGCTCTGGGCTCTGTTTGGGTACTGAAAACAAAACAAAAAGCAAACAAAAACAAAAACCACCAAGACATAACAAAAACCACCAACTAAACTCCTCATCTGTTGAGTAGACAGGTTAGTTAGCCACAAGCTTGTCACTGAATTGGTAACACTTGAGCCAGTCTCAGCCCTACTGTCTGCTTCTCAGCCTGGTTATGTTTTTGGTAGAGGTGGGAGAGCAAAACCCAATCCCAAGTGTCTTATTGAAAATCATGGAGCCCTTCTGGCTGCATCTGTGCCCTATAGAGAGAAGGATGGATCAGGGCAGCTGTCCTCAACAGGAACATTCATGGTCTTGGGGGCTGTGCTGGGAACTCCTGGAAAGCAAAGAGCAGCTCAGGTTTACCCTCGGGTGCACAGGAACAGTGAAGAACCACATGCCAAGGTTGAGGAGCACTTGAATGTAGAGGTCCCCAAACCTGTCGGCAGTCCCCAGTCACCACCTGACTTCAGCTTGTCCTGGACTTCTGCAGTATCTGTGTTCCTGAGGCCTGGGCCAAGTTCAGCAATGACAACATCCGACACTCTCAGAACATGCGGGCCAACTCCATCCGGCTACGTGAGGAGGCAGAACATCTGTTCGAGACCTTGTCAGACCAGATGTGGAAGCAGTTCACCAACACCAACCTGGCCTTTAATGAGCGCATCTCTGAGGAGACAGATGTGAAGAACAAGCTGCAGACGCAGCTGGCTAAGGTAAGCAGGTGGTGTATCCAGGGTCCACTCAGGTGCTGAAAGGGTCTGACCTCTCTTGTGGGCTGCAGCCTGTCCAATCCAAAGGGGAGCGTGGGCTTCCCAGGTGAGGGTGGCAGCCTTGGTCATCGATAATGGAAGCTGGAGCTTTGGCTGTTGACATAGCACCCACCCAGGGAGACTGTGATGGCTCCTGGCACCCTTTCCTTCTCTAAAGACCATGTAGCCTGAGCAGGACAGCATGTGAGTGTTCCAGCACATTCTATCTGCCACAGCAGCACATTTGAAAAGATAACTTTTGACTTTCAAAGACTTTCTGCGGTGTGACATCCTCTAGTAGAGAGGTTGGGGTGCTTTCTGAGTTAGAGGATTGTCCAGTTCTGCCCACTACCTCCTCTTCTTGCAAGACAACACATCCTCTATTTACTCTGTAACTGGGGTACATGTCAGTTCACATCTCTGGGGTATCCTTCCTGCATGGACTTGGTTTCCCCTGCTCAACACAAATGTAGACTGCACCCTGGCTGCTGGAGACCACACTGGGAGGAAGAAAGGGAGGGGCCTCCCAAACATGCTGCCTACCTGTAGGTGGCTCACAGTAGTTTGGGGAGTGTTGGTGGATATGGAATTTACACAGAGTGACTTAGGGGTATGGAGCAGCTGGAGGGACTAGCAAAAGCAGCCCTTTCACTGTGTACCTCTTTGTCAGTGGTGTGGTGGGCTACAGACAGAGCTTGACAGAAGCTGCTGGAGCAATTTATGCTCACCCACATCTGAACAAATTTGGCCCAGCTATGCAGACCAAACGAGTTTCTAGAAAATAATTGCAAGATTATAATGAGGGAAGCAGCAGGGAATGAGTCAGAAGGGGGCTCTCCATGATGCAATGGCTAGATAGGGATGTTTACAGCAAAAACAGACTGAGGGTCTAGGGGTGGCTTAGTTGGCAAAGCACTTGCTGTATGGATAGAAGCCTGAATCCAGTCTCCAGCATCCATGTAAAAAGACAGACTCGACAGTGTGTGCCTGCGATCTCAAACTGCGGAAGCAGAGGAGGGAGGATCCGGGGGTCACCAGCCACCAGTGTAGCCAAATTGCTGAGCTCTGGGTTCAGTGAGAGGCCCAGCCTCAGAAATTAGGGTGGGAGCGATTGAGGAAGACACCTGAGATCAATCTCTGGCCTCTAGAAGTGGCTGATTTCAACAGGACATTGCAAAAAGGGACCATAGTGTCAGTTTGTTCTTGCTCGGGAGTGACCTGACCCTCCACTGCTCCAGAGACTGTATGGCTCCCTGTGATGATGGATGATTGGCAGCCCACAAGGCCTGCCACATTCTGGCTCTCATCATCTCCCTGGCTCATCCCAGGCTGCTGTCCACTGCATCCTCCCATTGCCCTCAGTGTTCCCTAGCTCACTGCTGCCTCAGGACCTTTGCATGTCCTCTCCTCTACCTGGAGTACTCTTCCCTGGGTTTCCTCTTGGCCAATCTCTCAAAATGTCTTTTAACTCTTCCTTCAAATATCACTTCTCATCAAAGCCTACGCTGGACATCCCAAGTCATACAAACCCCTCTCTGCCCTCCCTGCTGTAACCTGGTGCTGAGAGGGAAGAGGCAGGAGGATCTGTGGGGCTTTCTGGCTGTTACCCCAATGACAGGTTCAGTGAGAGACTAGCTCAGGGGAGTGAGGTGGAAAGTGAGAGCAGGTCACCTAATGTCTTCTCATGGCCTCTGTGTCTGCTGCATACAGGTGCCAATACACCACACATATGCCCCCCCCCACACACACGTGCACACACACGCACAGAGACTGACAGGGAGTCAAGCATGCCAAGGATGGGCAGGGGGAAGAAAGAATTTCAGCAGATGCCTGGGATGATGTTGGAGGAAGAACAGGTTGGGAGCAGAGTCCTAGTAGGAGTGCAGCTTCTTCTCAGGCAGAGGAAGTCTGCAGAGGGCTTTGAAGGAGAGCTGTTGGGTCAAGACTCACTCTCTGGTAGAGAAAGGCTTCAGAGCTCAAGAATAGAGGAGGACCTTCAGGAGGTTATGGCAGGCATTGGTGAGAGAACACGGCTGCCCATACACAAGAGGTAACATGGGGGATACCCAGCAAAGGGGAGGCTGAGATTATTAAGAAGCCCCATCCTCTGGTCTCAGGGACATTTTCCTGTAAAGAGCCAGGGAATGAATAGCTTCAGCTCTGTGAACCATAAGGTTGCTGTCACAGCTACTCTACCCTGAGGGGTGGATAAGGAGGCAGCTATGGATAACATGTACACAAACAAACATGACTGTGTTCCAATAAAACTTTATTTATGCTGGATGGTCATGGTGCATTCAGGAGGCAGAGGCAGGTGGATTTCTGAATTTTACGCCAGCCTGGTCTACAGAGTGAGTTCCAAGACAGCCAGGGCTATACAGAGAAACCCTTTTTCAAAAAGCCAAACAAACAAACAAACAAACAAACAAACAAACAAACTTTTTTTTACAAAGCCACTGATTACAGTGGACCAAGTTTGGCTAACAGATTGTATTTCTGTCCAAGCCTTGGAACTTAGTTCAATAGGCTGTTCTTCCTTCCTGACCTCTTAGAACCACTTGTCTTTGGGCTGTCCAGAACTTGGGACTTATTTTCCTTTTTAATTGAACATCAGACTTTTTAAGTTCGACATCAGGATTTTTTAATCTGTGCTAAACTAACTGAAGCAGAAAGTATGATAAAACAGTATTTCAGAAAGCAAGATGCAATGGAGACGGTCATTCATCGCTTTCACCAGCCTGTACAACCTTGTCAAGTATGGCCTCAGCCTGACTGCTTGGGTACAAATACCTTATAACCTAGGATAATTTCTTTCTTTTTAAAGCACTTCATTTATTTCCCTCTCTTCTTTCTGTGTGTGTGTGCATGTGTGCATGAGTGTGTATGTGCATATGTGGTGCATTTGTGCACAAATGTGTTTGTGCTTATGTACATGCACCTGTTCTCTCATTCCACTGTGGGACCTGAGGCTTGAACTCCGGACGCCAGGCTTTTGTGGCAGTGCCTTCACTCTCTAAGTCAGCTTGCTGCCCCAAGCCTGTAACCTGCCCTGTGGTCTAGTCCTTATAGAAAGACAGTGAAGCTTTAGGCCGTCTGCCGGGTGAGGAGAGGAGCTGAAGACCATTCTGGATAGAAGCAGTTGCTGCCCCAGGACTAGAGAGGCCACTGCCTAGGTGGTCTGAGCTCTCTATCAGCTGAGGCCCTCAATTCCTATGTGTAAACAGCTCCCTCTCCAACATCCAGTTACCCACTGTGTGTTAGGCTGAAACTCAGTGAGGGTGAGAACAGAGCCACACGTGTGCTATGAGGTGGATGCTTGAGGCATCGATATTGCTATAGAAAGTGCCCACTTGAAACATGCACAATGGCATACTCCAGTGTGCGATGTGTGAGTGATCCCAGCACTCTGAAGTGGAGCCAAAAGGATTAAAGATTCAAGGCCATCTCAGGCTACACAGGGAGTCAGAAGGTAGCCTTGGCCATTAAAATCCTGGCTTCACAAGGAAAGCAAAAAAGTGCTTATTCTAAAGGTGTGGAGGCAGATCATGGCAGGCAAGATGACATAAGGCAAAAGTGGAAGAGTAAATGAGGTGGGGAAAGTGGGAAACAGGCCACACAGGCCTGTACCTTGTACATTCCCTGTGTACACTTGTGGCTGAGCCAGTGGGAGGGGCCTGGAATCTGCATTCTGAATGAGCCCCTGTGCTGCAGGCTGTTCTCAATAGGAAGATCAAAAGCAGTATGTGTTGGTCTGGATGAACATCTGGGCAAGCAGCTGTCTTGTTCATTCCTTCCTTCACCTTCCTCTCTCATTTCCTTGAGGGACCAAGCCAGGCCTCCCTGTTACACAGACCTAGCCTGATTTGTGCAGACGTGTGAATGCCCCTGTGGGTTCGCCGGACAGGGAACATGTTGCAGCCTTTAGGTTCAAATATCAGGTCCCTCTGGCTGTGGTCTGAGGTGTGGTCTCAGGAGGTGGGCACTAAGGTGAGCCAAACAGGCCAGAAGCCCAGCCTCCATCAAGCTCTCAGAGGTAGGGCTGTTTCTCTGCTGGCTTTGAAAGGCCCCTTTCCTGAAGACAATGCTGTGAATTGCCTGTAGTCAGGGGACAGGGAGGAGACAAGAGACAGATGTGGCCATCACTGAGGAGAGTGATGTGTGATGGCCAGGGAAAACATGATTTTTTTTCTTCTTTGGGATACATTGTATAGCCTAGGCTGCCTAGAACTTGCTATGCAGCCCAGGCTAGCCTCAAACTATGATCTTCCTGCCTTCGATTCCCAAATGCTAGAATTCTGAGCATTCGCCGCAGGCAGGCTTGTGTGATTCTTTCCTTTTTCCTCTATTTTTTTGAAATTTCAATAGAAACACTATATTTGCACCATTCTCTCCCCTCCCTGAGGTGACTGTTTCCGTAGCCCATTACAGCCCTGTCTGCTGAATCACACCCCCAGTCAGACCTTGCTTTGGTCCCACACCCAGCTGCATGCCCACACCTGCTTTTGAATCTTTTTTCTATGTGTGTATCTGTGTGGCACATGTGCTGTGTGGTGTGGTGTGGTGTGGTTTGTGTCTCTGTGTGTGTGTGAGAGAGAGAGAGGGAAGACGGGCATACATATGTGCATGTGTAAGCCGGAGGTCAACATCAGGTGTCTCCCTCAGTCTCTTCACCTTACATATTGAGATAGGGCCTCTCATCAAAGCTGGAGCTCAGACTAGCTAGCTAGCAAGCCCAGGGCTAGTCTCTTATTTGTCAAACACTGGAATTACAGTCATTCCTTGGGGATCGGAACTCAGGGCCTCATGCTTGTGGGCAGGCACTTTAGCCATTGAACCATCCCAGGCCTGCGCTTGAATTTCTGAGAGGCCTGTCCTAACGCTCCGACCACGTCCCTAGGGCTTTCACCCTCTTGCTTGCTCCGTGAGAATCTTCCCCATCTAACTTTCATAGCTCTAACTTCCACATGATTCTGGGGGATTCCCGGGGCTTCAACTTTCAAGTGCTCACTGCAAACTTTAGAGTCCTTTTAGTTGTTTCTATCTCCCACCTTGCATGCACTGCCCCTACCAAACCCAGTCTCAGAACCACCTCCCTGTCTTACCTGGGTTATTGCTGTGGGCTCATACCTCCTCTGTGTACTTCTAAGATCATCCCCCTTTGTGTTTCAAACCTTAGAGTCCACTGATAACTTGACCACTAGTTTGGAGGGCCTTGAAGCCTTGCGTAGGTAATTAGACAGGAGGGAGAAAGTGTTCAGCTGTGTTAGATTCTTCAGAAACCGGAGGGAGGGCTGGGGACATAGCTCAGGTGGCAGAATGCCTGTCTACCATGCATGAAGCTCTGGATTCAGTCACCAGCACTGTATAGACAGGGATCAGGGCTACATGCCTATAATTCTGGCACTCAGGAAGTAGAGACCAAGGATCAGAAGTTTGAGGTCTTCCTCAGCTGTATAGTGGCTCTGAGGCCAGCCTAGGGTATGTGAGATTTTGTAAAAAAAAAAAAAAAAAAAAAAAGGTGGTGGGGGGGTAGGAAATAAGGACAGAGTCAAGGAAGGCAAGAGAGAGGAGTAGAAGGATGGAGGAAGGGAATAAGGGTTGGAAAAAGGAAGTTACTAGTCATGGAAAGAGTTTAACCAGACCACAGAGAGTTTTAAATCCAAACTCTAAAAGGCTTTCTTTTCTGCTGAAGTCCTTGGCATTTTGACTTTCAAAGGATTGTTAGCATCAGCAAAACTACCTCTTTTGCATGGGAACTGGGCAGGAAAGTGAGGGGTCTGAGGGCCGACAGTGGGTGGAGCCAAAGTCCAGCCCAAGCTTCTGGCCTTCTGTTTGACAGTGCAGTTTCTGTGGATGGGAAATGCTTTTGTGCTTCTCAAGCAGCCAGGTCCCTTCCAGCACTGTGGCGAGGGCCAGCCTACTAACGGCTTCTAAATCTGGCCAAGTCCTGGGAAGCAGAGCCGCTGGCCTTAAACACCACACTTGGTATGCCATGTAAGAGTCTTAGCTCTAAACAGTGTAGAAAAGGGTGGAGAGGTGGTTCCGTGGTTAGAGCACAAGTTGTCTGTTCTTCCAGACAACTTGGGTTCAAGTTCCAGCACCCACATTGGTGGTTCACAAACACTGGTAACTTGTAACAGTTGTGAGTTACAATGGATGTTCATGCCATGTTCTGGCCTCTCTGGACCCTGCACACATGTGGTGCCTACGTTCAGGCAAAACACGTATGCACACCAAGTTAAAAATTAAATGTAGAAAGGCAAACTTGTGTGCGGACAAGCAGAGTGACTAACCGTGGAGCACCTACCTCAATTTGGGTCCAGCCAAGGGATTTTGGAAATTAGTTCCAGGGAATTGCAGACTCCTGGGCCATAAGAAAGGACTGAGGCAATGGCCCAATGGGTAAACACTTACCATGCAAGCTTGACGATAGGGCTTGGATCTTCAGCACCACATAACAATCTGGTTGGCCTGGTGGCCCGCCTGTGATCCCAGAACTTGGGAAGCAGAGCCAGGCTCCCCAAAGCAAGCTGCCCACCTGGGCTAGCTGGAACTGGAGAACTCTGGCTTCCACAAGAGACACTACCTTAAAGTGGAGAACAATCAAGGAAAGTCATCTAGACCAAGCTTAGGCTACCACACGTTCACATAGCCCACATGCCCCACGCATGTGTGAGCGAGCATTTTCACACATAAGCACACACCACATTCACACACACACCACGTGCGCGCGCACACACACACACACACACACACACACACACATACACACACACACATATATACCCCCAAAAGGAGGAGGAGAACAACATGGTGACGCCCCCTATGAGGATGACAATGACCACAGTGATGAGAAGGAAGGAATAATAGGAATGCAAGAGAAGACCCAGCAGGCAGATGACAGGCAGGTGACAGATGGGCTATGTGTTGGAGGAATGGAGATGGCCAGCTCTACCTCCAGGGGTCTCTTGGAGTTGGTGTCTTAATTCCTTTTCTATTGCTGTGAAGAGACACCATAACCAAGAAAACTTATGAAAGAAAACCTGTAACTGGGGGCTTACTTACAGTTTCAGAGGGTTGATCCGTGATCATTCTGTGGGGAGAAGGGCGGCAGGCGGCAGGCAAGGAGGCGGTGTGGCTCTGGAGCAGTAGTTAAGAGCTTATATCCTGGTCCACAAGCTGGAGGCAGAGAAAGAGAGAGTCGGGTGTTGTCAGGAGCAGATTGGGGTTATAAGTGATTGCTCAAATAGGCAGAAGCTGAGCAAGCCCTGACCACAGCAATGCCAGAGGAGCACAACTGTCAAAGTTTGGAAACATTTTGTCTTGTCACAACTGCTGAGGGTGTCCTGCTCTACCACCCTCCCCCACCCACACACACACAGGGTCTCTCACTGAATGTGACACTGAGATGACAGTCCCGGAGGTCCTCCCATCTCTGCTCCTCAGCATGGGGTTACAGGTGGCACAGGACTGCACCCATTTTTTTTCCTGTGGGCCTTGAGGATTTGAACTCAAGTCCCTGAGCTTGTGCAGCAAGTGCTCTTAGCTACTGAGCCACCTCCCTCTCTTGTCTCTGAATCCTACATTTCTGAGTTGGAGGGCCCTGGCACAGGCCATCCATGTCCTGAGTTCCTGGCAGTGTTCCTGAGCCCTTCTCTCTCCACTTTTTGGTCCTGGTCTTGGATGAAATTGAAAATGTCCTATTACTTGACACCCCCCCCCCACACACACACACAAATTATTCCAGGCTTCTTGTGCCTTTGGAACTGAGGAGTCTGTTTGGATCTAGCCAGGCATCTCCTTGGAAATCCCTGGCTTCCTGCAAATCGGAAAACAATAAATTTGCAAGTTTGCACAAAGCTGGAGAAGGTCAACTGCCAGCTGGAGCCAAATCCTCCCTCCACATCAAAACTCAGTTCCTGGCCTTGGAGGCTTCTACTGTCACAAGACAAGATGCAGGCAGAGAGCTTAGGAGGCAGGCAATTCTGCCACATGCACCCCACCCCCCTTTCAAAGCCAGCACTGTGGTCTGTGTTCCAGCCGGGAGCAGCACACACCTCTACCCAGCAGAGTCCCTTTGTCTGTGGCTCAAGAGGGCATTCCTGCCTTCCACACTGTACAGGGCCAGACAGTGTCTCCAGTGGCAAGATGGAACACAGGGCTTTGTGCGTGCTCTGCAAGGACTCTGCTATTGAATTGTGTTCTCTGCCTGAGGGGAGCTTACTGACAGGCGACCTCCTACTGGGTGCTGGTGGTTCTTCCTGCTGGGAACAGGGGGAGAAAGCAGATGGAGAAACTGAGGCTGGGAGTTCAGGATTTTCCAGAGACCACACATAGCAGAGGTGGTGCCCATTTAGGTAGTTTATCAGCTACAAGGCCTCTCTGCTAGAAGGTCCCTTTGGATTTTGCTGGGTAGGCAAGCTGTGATGGCGCTGATCCAAGCCCCATCTCTCACTCTGTAGTCTGTGAGCACTGGCTCTACCTTCCAGAGGTTCTCTGCTTCTTTCTGCCTCTTTCCTTGCCAGTCCTGTTCCCAGCCTCGCCCCTCGGTCTTGCAAACTTAACCAGATGGGCTCCAAAGCACACATCAACCCCAGATGTTGTCCTTGAACATGCAAGACGAATCACGCGAGAGTCTTATTAGCACACAGATCCTGACTGCAGGTGTAGACTGAGCACAGAGTTCGCCCTTTCCAGCAAGCTTTCAGACTTCAGTGGTCTCTGGCCCACACTTTGACTTGCAAGGCTCTAGAGCAGCAGTTCTCAGCCTGTGGGTCATGACTTCTTTGGCAAACCTCTATCTCCAAAAATTATATGAATTATAATTCATGACAGAAGCAAAAATATAGTTAAGAAGTAGCAACAAAGGCAACTTTATGGTTGGAGGTCACCACAACACGAGGAACTGTATTCAAGAGTCACAGCATTAGGAAGGTTGAGAACCACTGCTCTAGAGTAACTGTTCTCTGAATCCCAGAAGCCTGAGGAGCATCAGCTTTGTAGCATGGACAGATCATGACTCCCTTTGTGATGCTCTCCAGTGAGAGAATTACAAACTAATATGCCTAGGGCTGAATTTTGGCCTCTACCTGGTTGTGTAAGTTAAGTTTTATTAGAACACAGCCACATCCGTCTCCACATAAAGGCCAAATTGAGCCATCTGGAAGGGGCTGGCTTGAAACCTTACAAGGAAAATATGGCCAGATATGGTGGTGCATACTTGTGGTCTAAGCACTTGGAAGACTGAGGCAGGAGGATCACCATAAATTCTAGGCTCGCCTAGGCTACAAAGTTGAGATGCTGTCTCAAAAAAGAAAGGCTGGAGAGATGGCTCAGTGGCCAAAACACTTGCTGGGCAAGCCCCACAACCTGAGGTCAATTCCAAGATCTCATTGAGGAAGGAGAGACTGGCTCCCAGAAGGTATCTTCTGACCTCCTTGTTTATCTGTGCCATGGTTCACACTAGTGCTGCCCCCAGGCCCCATAAAGAAATTTTAAAAGGGGAGAGAGAGAGAGAGAAAGAGGAAAAGAGAAAATCCCAGAAACACTAGTGGTTAGCATAACCCCGGGATGAAGACTTGAACTGGAGTCCCCAGAACACAGCCACACCTGCGTTAGGAGTCTTCCAGGCTGATGGTGAAGAACTTGGTGATTATGGGGAGCTGGAAGTTGCAGGCCCAGAGACAGATTAGCCTGGACCATCTATCATCCGCTTAGTAGGTGTTCACTGTTCACCTCTCATCTTTGTAGTGGTCAGGAGGGACCTTTGAAATGGACCAGCTTAGCAAATCTCTAGCTCCTACAGGCCCAGTAGCTAAGGTGGTCATCAGGCAGCACCTACAGGGGAGGTTTCCCATTCTGCTGTGACCTGCCAACCTGCTGTCCCCAGCAGTGAATTTGGCAAATCCGTGACTGTTTTATCCTGTGACTATGAAAAGTCACTTCTTCCACCATGCAACTTGAGTTCATGATCTCCAATCCATGGTCACTGGATAGTTAGCTCAGAGTAGACTATAGCTTAATCCCCTACAAGTAGGACCTGAGTTTATGTCACCAGTGAACTTGAGTCTCAGAGCCAAGGACCTGTGGTGTAGGCAGGCATGGCCTCAAAGCTCAGGAGAAGAAAAAATCTACCCTTTCTCTGTACTTTCAAGCAATTTGAGTTTTGATGGATGAGGCCCACTCAGTGTGGTCATGCCCACTGGGTCCATCCATCCTGATGGAACTGTCTTCTAGAATCCACTCACAGACATACCCCGAGTTGCTTTTGCCAGCTCTCTGAACACCCTCAGTCCAGACCAGATCAACATAGGAAGTAATCCCCCAACATATTATCTCATGTTAGTGGGTTATTGTAATTCTGCCAGTCTGACCAACAAAAGAAAACATACCCTGCAGCCACTGGCAACTAGGAAGGGTTCTGCAGAGGTTGAGTATAAACTGAGTTAGGCCCAGAGAGCCTGGGAAGCTCACCAGGTCACACAGCAAGTAAGAACAGTAGCTGGCCTGTGAAGCTGTGTGTGACTGCAACACATGGGTTTTAGGGAGATGGAGGGAGCTGTCCTCTGATGCTCAGCACCGGGGGCTTAGGACACTCCCTTCCCGGGCTCCCTACCCTGCCTGGAGGGGTGCAGAGGAGTGAGGCAGGCCCCCCTCTCTCACTGCTCTTTCCCAACTGAATTCCCACTCCCAGCCAAGGCAGGAAAAGCCTGGCAGCTGCCAGTTCCAGTATGCCAAGACTCCACCCATGGGGTGACCCCCTGGGTCCAATCCCCAGAGGCCCCGCCCAACCTCTGGAGTAAGCCAAACTGCCTGGGAGCCTCTTTCCCGAGCTTTGTGGGAACAGAAAGATGAACATTCCAGGGAAGCCCCTTAGAGCCTGGGGCCAAGATGCCAGCCAGCCGTGTGTGTGTGTGTGTGTGTGTGTGTGTGTGTGTGTGTGTGTGTGTGCGCGCGCGCGCGCGAGCGATGTGTTTGTGCTTGCTTGCTTTCGTGTTTATGTGAGTGTGTAGTATCACCAGGCCGAGGGTGGGGGTTGGGAATGGGGGTGGAGAGAAAAGTGCTCTTTCAAGAGGGCATCCACCTCTGCTCTGAGTGTGGCTGTAAACTTGAGTAGGCCTCATGTCTGTGTCTCAAAGAAAAGGACTCACATTTGCTAAAGTTTTAAAGCATTGTTTAATGGGGTGCAGAAGAAGCCGGCTGGGTGTTTTAGCCACAGCCTGAGGAGGTGAATGCAGTGAGAGGGAATCCCTCAAGGTCAGCTCCTGCAGGCTTGAGTTTTCTTCTTTGTTCTTGTTGAGAACAGCTCTCAGAGCTTAGTGTCCAGCACCTGGACTTGTGCTCTGTGGAGTGCTGGGGTGGCAGATGTGTGCCACCACACCCTGCAAACTGCTGAACTTGATATAAATGTGGGGATATCAGAACTCGGGGCAGGTGGGAGTGCCTTGAAAGGAGGTAGAGTATTTGAGACACTCTGCGTGAAGGTGTGCGTGTGTTACATGCGTTTAGTAAGTAACTGGAACTTGAGGCTCTGCACTCAGTGGCATGTGCCAACTTGCCCAGGCTCTCCTCTCTAGAGGCCTTTTGGGCTCCCGACTTCCTGCCAGGGGTGTTTGCAGAGTCTGAGCCATGGAGAAAGAATCACAGCTCTGGTGCTGAGGGTTCAGTTTCAAAGTTGTCTGTAAATTTCTCCCAGGAACCTGCAAGTCCTGGGGTGTGGGTGGCAGCTCCCCTGTGCCAGGTCCCTTGTGGGAGGCACCAGTGGGTCCCCATGCATAAATCTTAAACAAATGTGACTGGCTCTACACTGCTTCTCCTTGCTGGGACAGCCAGCCTGGGTTTAACACCACATCCTCACCTGCAGCGAAGCAATTAACACAGCCTCTTCCTGCTGAGAACCCCTACAGTTTACCTGCTTCTCTGTCACCCCGCACTCTTCCCCTATGGTTCTGCCCTGCTAAATCACTGGAAGGTTTCTGTGAGTCAGTGAGGATTCTGTGAAGTCTTCCCCCCCCCCCCCACAGGGTCAGCGCCTCCGTGGGGCAGAACTGAAGAGCTGTTCTGAAGAATCTCCAGAACATAGCCCAGTGTCAGTCAGGAAATCCAGGGCTGGCTTTTACTGTGTAGTGTTTTGCCCTTGAACTAGAGGTTCTTTTTAAAAGGAAACTTTTATTTGTGTGCATCGTATTTAGTGTGTGTGTGTGTGTGTGTGTGTGTGTGTGTGTGTGTGTGCACATGCCACAGCACACGTGTAGAGATCAGAAAACTTGAGTGAGCTCCCTCTGTCCACCATAAGGGCTCCGGGCTGGCGCTGAAGCCATCAGCAGGACAGCAAGTGCTTTTACCCACAAACCATTCATTCATTCATTCATTCATTCATTCATTCATTCATTCATTCATTTTTGAGTCAGGGTCTCAGGTAGCCCAGGTTGGCCTCACTGAAAATGAACTTGAACTGGCCCTCTCACCTCCGCCTCCCAAATGCCGGGAAGGCAGGAATGTGCCACAACACCCAGCTAGAAGAAACTCTTGGGACTGGGAGCTTTGCTTTTCCTTTTGGCCCTGATAAAGAGGCTGAATTCTCGTTTGTGGGAGCTCTTGGCACACGTGGGTCATGTGAAACTCAGAGCTTGTGTCTTCACTCACTTTGTTGCATGTCTGGCAGCGCTCTGTACTCCAGGCCCCCTGTTTTGATAATCGCTGTATGGCTCTTCATTTAATGTGCCATTATAAACGCACATGGTGCTTGTGTTAGTAATGATGGCAAAGGGGGACTAGGCTCTGTCAGTCTCAGTGTTACCTTTCTCAGTGTTGTGACAAAAACCTGACAGAAGTACTTTGCTCAACAGGAAGGCCACATCAGGACACTCTCATTGCACTCTGGGTGATGGGCCCCGATGGTTCCTCTTCAGCAGGAAGGCCCAGACCCTGGCCAGCCCACACAGTTGTTTGTCTTCCAGCCTATGGGGATCACAGTCCACAGACTTTGGGAGGCTAGATTTCCCACTTGGGATTCTCTCGAGACACACAGACTTCCAGAGTTTGAGCAGGGGTTGTGTCTCAGTGGAATTTATGACAGGCTAGATAAGAGGCTGTTGGGAACATTTTTTGGCAGCAGGTACACCCACCTGGGCCTGGGCAGATGTGCCCTGGGTATGAATCATTAGTGGGCTGTAGCAGAAGGTTCTGGAAAACCCCAATGTTGTGGAAAACCCACAGACAGGTCTGATCAAGACAGGCAGCCAGGAGGGGCAAAGGTGTGTGAAGAAATAAGCAACCATGGACTCCAGCCTAGGGCCTGAGGAAGGACAGGAGGCAGGAGAGAGATATTCCACACACCCTCCTGTCCTCACACCCTTGTCCCCTGTGTCACCACTGATGCAACTCCACCTGAGCTCCATCCCTGCCTTATTTATGTTCACATGAAAAGGAGTACCAGATTCGTTCACCTTGACCACCTGGCCGCTTTGCCAGTTTTGCCACCCCTACCTGCACCGTTTACTACTGAACCTCGTTTAAAAAATAGAGTCACCTCAATCTTTAAGCTAAAATTTTATTTAGAAGGGACAGTTTATGGGCTAGCTGACTAGCACATGCTACCTCTCCAAAGGCTGAGGCAGGAGGATTGTGTTAAACTTGAGGGCAGCCTGGGCTATAGTAAGGATGCCTTAAAAAAAAAAAAAAGAAGAATCAGTAAGAAAGAGCTGCAACAAGGCATGCATATGTCTGTAATCTAGCACTCCAGAGGCTACACAGGAGGACTGTGAATTAGAGCTTTACCTTAGCTATATACTAAGACCTTGCTTGAAATAAAAATAAAGAAGAGGAAATCATTGGCAACAAATAGACTTGCAGGCTCACTGTCATTCATTTAGTCTGTGTACCGAGCAGGCTTCTCAAATTTAGCAAATCGGGCACCCTGGTATACCTCAAGGTCAGAAGATGCCCCTTTGGAATGTCAGAGCATGCTGAGCCGTGACTGACGGGGGCATGCCTTGCATTGTTCGGGTTGTTACAAGTAGCATAGACTGGATACTTTATAGTGAATTTTATTCAGATGCGTGTATTTAGCCTTTGGGAGGCTAAAACAGGAGGGTTGCAAGCTCCAGCCTAGTCCCGGATACATAGTAAGACCTTATTTCAAAACAAGACAAATAAAATCACACCCAAAATAATGAAAGCAGTTTGTGAGGCTGTGAGTCTCCAGTATCAGACAGACAGCTTGGCAGGGGTCTGGTGGATTAGAAAATTGTTGATTTCTTGTTGTTTCTTGCATGACAGAAAGGTCCCCACCTCATGACCTATTCAATTTCCAAATGTTCCACTTTCAACAGCTGGCACAGGAGTGAGGGTTCCCATGTACTTTGTGTATATGTACTTTGGAGAGTGGCAACATTCACTCTGTTACAGGACACATGCTATTGTGTACCTGGAATTAGAGGCAGCCAGGTGTCCTGTAGTGTAGCTGGCTACTCTTCTGATGGAGTTGGCTCCCACCATCCATGTCTTTCTTGTCCCCCTGGTTTGAATGATGGGACTTTCCCAGCAATGTTTTCTTAGTGGTTTCCTTGGCTTTATTGCTCCTCACTATTGGACTGGCAGAGTAGGGGTAGTGAACAGCCCTTTCTGAGTTGGGTCTGATTTCAAGATGGCCACCCACAAAGCCGACATCTGTTTTCAGTAAAGCTAGATTAAACAATATCCTAGTGGAGATCCTGTATTGTTTTTTTCTTTAAGCATTATGGAATGTCTGGCCATATGGAACTGAACTCTTTGTGGGGACGCAATAATTGCAGAACACCCTGGCAATGAAGCCTGTGGAGAGCATTACTTTTAGGTGGGCACAGAATGCGTGCATCTTTGGCACTGGGTGATTCAGGGGCCAGAATGAGAGTCAGAACAACACATCTACAAAGAGCATTCTCCCGGGAGAGTGCCATGGGAAACAGCTGCTCTTACACCTAGGACTGCTGGCTGAGGGTGCGGAGTGGTCATTTCTGTCAGTGAAGAGATTAGGTTATTAGCATCCACTCAGCCCTAGGCAAGATTAGGGATGGCCATGTAACCCCTCAGGAAATCAGCAGCCTAGTGGGCCTGCTCTTTCCTGACAAACTCGTCATCTTCTATCGTTTTTACATGTGGATAAAGATCTCATGTAGCTCAGGCTGGTCTCTCAAATTTCCTTTGTAGTTAAGGATCTCCTTGAATTTGTGATCCTCTTGCCTTCATCTCCTGAGTGTTGGGGCTACAGGAGTAGTATGCTGCTACTGGGGATCGAAGCCAGGGCGTTACACATACATATCCAGTTGATGTTCTTTCATTTTTATTATGGAAAGTTTCAAACACATAGTATAGAAGGACACATAATGAATTCCATATACCCAGTACAGACATCAACTCTTCTCCGATCTTTTCCTTTGTGACCTTCTAATTTCCTCATGCATGCTGGGTAAGCACTTTGCCACCAAGCTATATTGGAGACTTTTATCTACTTTTCTTTTTTTCATTTTAAACAAGAAGTTTATTTAAACAACAAGATGCTTGACTTGAAGGGAAAACTATCTAGGATCATTTTGTTCAAAAGTAATTTACCCCCTACTTAAAGACAGATTGCCTTACATGTAACAGCTACATACAAAAAAGTTATAAAATTGTCCTTGGTTTTACAATGATAAATGAAAAACATTAAAATTCTCCAATCGAACAAGGTATGCAAGGATTTTATGTTGTTGGGTTCTTTTGTTAAAACAAGGAGAGAAAAGTAACTTACTGGAATATAAAGATAAGAGCTGAATGAGCACGCCGCTAATGGAGAAAAGGGGAGATTTTCACAGAACCAGTACTTTCCCCAACCATCTCCATCGGTGTCAACCAAAACAGAACATTGGCCATTTAGTTTAAAAAAGAAAAAGGAAAGAAAAGCAATATGCTTGTGCACATACACCAGTTACTTTATGTGCAATAAGGAAATGGGAACAGGGAAATGAGAGAATAGAGAAAACTATGCTGTAGTAGTCAGGATGTGGTGGAACCAAATCGCCGTTTTCTAACTGAGAATGTGTTCTTGGTCTATAACAAAATTCTGGAGTAAGTAGCAGGTCCCCTTTTCAGTAGACACCTCCTGTCTGCTGCTGGAACACATCAATCGTGTCTTCATCCTCCATCTCCAACTGTGCAGGTGTGTCTGTTTCATTGATTGGTTGCCCATCAAACCGGAATCTGATCTGCCTCATTGACAAACCCGGTCGTTCACAATAGGCTTTCATTAGTTTACTAAGTGGTGTATGCCTCTTAATCTTAAACTGCACCACAGAACCATCCTGCCCCGCCACCTTCAAATTCATATGATCCTTGTTCTCAGTCTTGACTCCTTCCTCGGGCTTCTCATTGGCCATGGCGAGCGCCGGAGTCTCCTCAGCTGCTGCCTCACAAAAGAGGCACCAGGTCCACACTGAAGGAGTCTTTTATCTACTTTTCTACTGAGGTGTAACAAGTCTGATAAAAAAAAAAAAGTGCATACAGCCGAATGAATTTTAATAAGGTTTTTCCAGTTTCGTACCTCTACCAACATCAAGACATGACATTTCTCATCCCAGCAGGCTTCCTCCTGCCTCTGCTGGGATTCACATTTTTATAGAATGGAACAATGGCAACATGATATGGGGAAAGTTACTTCTGTGAATATGTTTTAGAAAATACCCCCCACACATCTTTTCTTCCTTCTCTCTTCTCTCCTTTCTTCCTTTCCTTTCCTTTTTCCTTTTTCTTTTCTTCCTCTCTCCCTCCCTCCCTCCCTTTCTCCCTCTCTTCCTACTGAACAATAATCGGTTTACTCCAGTAGAGTCTCAAAACCACAATCAGTCTTGGTGCTGACCCAGCCCCAGCGCTCAGTGCTATGGTGACAAGCAGTAGTAGTGGCTGTTTCTGACGGCCCAAATCACACTCCCTGCCCCAAAGGTGGTCAGGGTTGGGGAGCAGCCAGGCCAGGGGTCCCTGAGGTGACTTCAGTTCCCCGCCTTCCCCAAGAGAAGGAAGTGAGAGGGTTCTAGCAGGCTGTGACAGTCTCCTCATGCCCACAGATACTGCAGGAGATCTTCCAGGCAGAGAATACCATCATGTTGCTGGAGAGAGCCATCATGGCCAAGGAATGTCCAATGAAGGTGGCCCAGACCAGGCTGGCATGCAGGACCCGACGACCCAATGTGGAGCTGTGCAGGGACATAGCACAGTTCAAGTGAGTGCGGGCAGGGAGGACTGAAGGGTGGGCGCTGGAAGCCTCACCGTTGCTGACATTGCAGGTATGCGAGCCTGGGCTCTCCCTGGCGGTCTAACAAGCAGCTTTGCCTACTCATCTTAACAGGTCAGTTGGATAATAACTGAAAAGCACAGGCAGGTGATTCATTCAGTGGAGCCACGCTGGCGAAGGGAACACTTCCAGAGGCCCATTTTCACCACTCCCCTAGTTCATCTTCAGGGTCCTGACATGAGGTTTAGGTTTAAACAGAGGAGAACACGCATAGCAGCCCTGATTACAGTGTGGCTTCATCCATCATTGTCTAAGCTCCTATCTCTCCCGAAAGGCGGTCTGGTAGATTATTAGAACTTCATGAAAAGCTCCTGAGCCCCTCTGTCTTCATCCCTTTCCTTTCCTCATCATTAGACCCCTGGGGGAGGGGAGGGGAGAGAACTTCAATTTCTTGGGAACTGTAGTTTCAATTGGATAGTAGCCAAAATAAGAGGCACGGTGTTTCTTTAGGGCATCTGAGGGCCAGAGTTAGGACACCCAGTCCACGCCTCAGCTGTGAGCTGGATGGAGGTGTAGAGGTCCAGGTTCCACTCCTACTGTGTCACTCTCTGAAGCTCCCCCACCCTTTAGCACTACCTCACTGCTCGGGAAACTCTCGTTTCCTCTGAAAGGCCAAGGAGACCACAGCAGCAAGGATAGACACAGTCCTGGCCCCTCTGTGCCTTCAGCATCTCTCACTTCAGGATGTGATGGGAGAGGCACCTGCTTGCATTTGTGTCCTGGCTCATCTCAGGGTTATCCTTGGCTACACAGAGTTTGAGGCCAGCCTAGGCCACATGAGACATTGTCTCTAAAAGTTTTTAAAATGTAAAAGGTAGACTATAAATTGAATGAATGGAGGGTTTTAGTTTTGTTTTTTATAAGCTTCTGAATCAAGAGGCCACATTTCAAGTGCTCTTCAGCCCTTATGTGGCTCCTGGGCTTGTCATGAGTGGACAGCATGGGCAACTCAGAGTCCCTCTTGACAGTGCTGTTGTAGAACCTTCTCTCCTTGGTCCCCACATGTTTACTCTTGTTGCCCCCCCCATAGCCCCTTCCAGTACTTCTGGAAAGCTCTGAGGCGCAGAGCCTAGGGAAATGGGGTAAGGTGTGAGACAGTATGGGGCTGGCCTCAGATGCGCCTCCACCACAGCTCCGAGGCTCAGTGTGTGCCTTTCCATTGTGCTGCAGTTTTCAGTTCCTCTGACTCAGTTGTCCAGTGGCTGTGGGCTGCTGGGAGGGGCTCTCTTCCAGGACAGGTGGCTTCCACTGGTTAGAAGCCATAATTCTCTGAGGTGTGAACCTATGAGCCAACAGGAACTAAAGCAGCATGGATGTGTGTTCCAGCTGGAAAAAGAGACCTGAGCAAAATTCACCAGGTACCTGTTCTCATATGCAAATGAGTCTGGTCCATGTGTCACCTGCAGAGACTGTGTTTTCCAACTACCCAACCCTCATTGAAAATACACCTGACAGCAGGACTCGTGCCTATAATGGAAACTATTGGGAGATGAAGGAAATGTGAAACCAGGAAAGGAAAGAGGAAAGGGAAGGAGAAAATGGGATGTGTGTTGTGGGGGTGGAGGGAGTTTACCAGAAAGGACAAAGGCAACACAAACCAAGTCACATAAGAGGCCAGGTATGCTTGAGTGGCTTAGGCGGGAGGACAGCTTAAGCACTAGAGTTGGAGACAATGTCACATAGTGACACCATCTTAGAGACAAACAAAGCACAGAATGAATCATTCCTTTGCACGGACAGTGTTGCTTGGTTGGTGTCTTCAGGTCAGGTTGGAGAAGCAGGGGCTGGACTGCTGGCCCTGGGGGCATGCCCATGGTTAACTCATTGACAGATTCTGCCCTCTGTACTATGTCTCCTTCTTCATGCTTTGTCAGCCTTGGTGGCCCTCTCAGAGTGCTCCACTGCGCGTCCTCCCCTCTAGGGCTGAGGACTGCACTGCAGTGGCCATCCTGAGTCACCTTCCCTGCCACACAAGGGTGGCTGTGCTGAAAGGGACGAGTCATGGAGTCTTCTCCCTGCCCCCCCCCCCCCCGCAGGCTCGTGAATGAAGTCTTCACCATAGACGACACCCTACAGACGCTCAAGCTGAGGCTTCAGGAGACACAAGACTCGCTGCAGCTGCTGGTGATGACCAAGTGTCGGTTGGAGCACGAGCTGGCCATCAAGGCCAACACCTTAAGCATTGACAAGGACAAGTGCATGCGCATGCGCAAGACTTTCCCCAGCACGCCCCGCCTGGTGGGCTACAACTGCTCTAGCGGCTACACACCTAGTGCCAGCATAACCTCTGGTGTCAACCCGGCCCTCTTTGGCAGTGCCTCCTACGATGGCTCAGCTCTTTATGGAGGTCCCGACCCCTACTGTGACGCCGCCTCTTGTGGAGACTCGGTCACCTGCAGGCATCCCCCTCCTTGTGGGGGTGCTGCACTCTGTCCCCGCCCTATGTCGTGTTCCAGCCCTGGCTCCTGGCAGGTGTGTTAATGGCAGAACGTTGGAGAAGGCTGAAAAGAAAATAAAAGAGTCTTTATCTCCCTTTGCTGTCTTCTTAAAAATGTGAAGATATAGAACCGAAGTATATCAGCTCTTTGAGCTAGTTCCTGGGGGCAGATGGCTCGTGGGAGGTCATGAAAGATAGGATGGGATTCCTCAAGGAATCCCTGGAGTTGCCACAGAAAGCTTCTTCTCTTCTCACTCTCTTCCCTCTCCTCCCGTGTGTCCCTCCCTGTCTTTCTGTCCTCACTATTTAAGCGTTCCGAATATGAGCTGGGGATCTGACTCTGGTGGTGACTTACTTAGAGCCAGGGTTCATTTCCTAGTAATTTCAGATTTATAGACAAGTGCAGAAGTAATAGACTTGGGCAGCTGAGATAGCTGATAATCCCGTGCTGCTCAATCCCAGAGCCTGACAGCCAGGCCCTTTATTCAAAAGGCTAGATGAGGTGGTGCACACCTCTATAGCCAGCCCTCCTACAGCTAGAAGGGAGGCAGAAACAGGATTGCCAGGAAGCTCACAGGCCAGCTAGCCTGTGCCAGCATGAGCCCAATTTCGAGAAGGGATGAAGAGAACTCAGGAGACGGGTCTCGATGCAAAATCACAAGAGGTTTATTTTGACCATTGCGCAATGGGGTCAGCCCTGCTGGTCAGCAAGGAGTGGCACTGGGAGACAAAGGCCTTGGGTTTTTAAAGGACAAAGAGCAGGAAATTTTAGAGGTTACCATCTTGGCAATTCAGGATTGGATGAGGTATTTAACTTTTAAAATAATTGGTTGGTTCTGGGCACCCTTAGGTCTGGTCAGCCCTGTTGTAAATATCTGATCTTCAAGTCAGTTTGGAATTTCCTGCCATATGAGATATAGCCACAGTTAAAGGTGGGAGAGTGATTAACTCATCCCGTGTCTGTTCTGAGGAGTGGGGGCTACAGGCTTTGGATCAAAGGTCAGGAGCTATTCAGGAGAAGGATTGGTGCCACTTGCCCCAGTTTCCAATCAAAGTTTATCTCACAGGCGCCGGCTGGTGATTTTCTCTCCACTTAGTAGAGTTGTTCTGCTTGTTCTCTTCCTTATCTCTGCCCTCGCAGATGGCTAATGTCAGGAACTTTTATATTCCTCTGCTCTCTGGAGAAGCACTAAGAGGCTTTAATTAACATGGACCTAAAACTTGGAAATATAAGTTATAGGGCAATTAAAAGAGACAGAGGTTACAAAGTTAGTCTGATTCTTTCAGTGTAACAAAGAAAGACTCGGGGCTGGAGAGGCATCTCAGCATCTAAGTGTACTTACTGTTAGAATTTTGGAACCGAACCTGCTTCTGGGTTGCCTAGTAACCTATGATGTCATCATGTGTCCCCGGCCAGGTGGCCACACCTGGAAGGCATGGTTACCTTGCCCCTTAAAAGGATCATCCGGCCATGTGGTCCCTCTCTTGGTCCTTTATCTCTTGGTCTCTCTTGCTTCTGGCCTCTTCTCTCTTGGCCTTCTCCACTTTCTCTGTCAGGGCGCCCCCTTTTCTCTCTTTCCCTCTCTCTCTCTTTCCCTCATCATGTCCCTCTCTCCCTTTCTCTTTATATCTACCTAATAAACCACTTTCATATAGAAGATCTGTTGTATGCCTAATCGTCATTTAATTTGTCCCATAACATTTCACTTACTGTTGGTGCAGAAGACCTAACTTTGATTCCTAATGTCCACATGGTTGCTCACAACCATGGTGCTATTTGTCTAGTTTACCTGAATTTTCTTAGACAGAGTCTCACTGTGTAGCCCAGGCTAGTCTTGAACTCAGATTCTCCTGCCTGTGCCTCCCAGGTACTGACTAGAGGCTGTGCCATCACACTTAGCCCTCTGATTACCAACATCTTACATGTTACAGAGAATTTGCCAAAACTAAGTTAATACTCACGTATTTCCACCAACTAAATCCTAGAGTTTTTCCATCTCCTTCCTCTTTCTGGTCTAGAATCCAATCCACATTCCACTGGGTTAGAATGGATTTCTCAGCTTTGTTGTTGTTGTCTTCTAGTATCCATCATTCCTTATTTTTCATGATCTTGACAAATTTTCATCGCTTTGTTCTTTGAGATGGGGGTCTTGATGTGTGGCCCTTACTAGACTCAAACTCTGTTGATACAGTCTCTGCCACCTGAGTGCTGGGGTGTGTGTGTGTGTGTGTGTGTGTGTGTGTGTGTGTGTGTGTAGGATAGGGGTAACTTTGTTTTCTCTTTTCTCCTTCCACCCTCTGTGGGCCCAGGAGATGGAACTTAGGTCACCAGGCTTACATAGCAAGTGCTGGTTCCCTTTGAACCACCGAGCCAGCTCCAGCTTCTGCTTCTGCAAACACTCATCCATTGGGAAGAAAGCTTCCTCTCTTTTGCCCCCTTAATGAATTTCTTCATCAATTCAGAACAGCAGCATGGACAGTAACTAAGCCTTGGGTTCCAATCCAACGCTGTGTCTTATTAAGGATGTTGCTCCAGTTAGGGGTCACGGGGCCTTTAGTGCAGTGGTTCTCAACCTGTGAATCATGACCCTTTGGACAACCCTTTATCTCCAAAAATATTTGCATTACAATTCATAACAGTAACAAAATTACAGTTGTGAAGTAGCAACAAAATAATTTTATGGTTGGGGGTCACCACAGCACAAGGAACCTGTATTAAAGCATTAGGAAGGTTGAGAGCCACTGCTTTCCGTGATGGAGTAGAAACCACAGTGTGGGTGCTTATGCATGAGGATTTTGAGAAACGGATGCTTAGGAGGTTTGGGATGAACTTGTGAAAAGGCTGAGCAGAGGGAACCAGAGTGCTTGAGATTTCAGTCATCTCTGGATCTGTCCCTGCACAGACAGATGTTTCATGAACACTTCATGAGTGAATAGTGAGTGGCCACATCAGTGCATACAAACACAAACATGTAAGAGAAGTGTGTGTGTCCTGAGGGTAGAGAAAATGAGCCAAATACAGTAGGAGGCCCAGACTATGGTGGCCCCCAGCACACATACACACACACAAACACTGTGGCTCTCAGAAGCCAGCGTGCTGCTTACCACAGTTACTGGGCTGGTGTCGTGTTGCAGGCACCATGCTAGGAAATTTTAGGGACAGCCCCAAGGCTGACCCCTTGCCAGGCCCAAGAACAGGCTGAGAGCCTGCAGAGGAATTCCTAGCTGACCCATTTTCCAGGTTGTCTCAGGAGGGATGCTGAACAGCTAGATGGCTCCACGCAATAACATTCTCTAAGGAGTGTGTGTGTGTGCCTGAACCCCACGTTCTAGCATTACCCTGAAGATCAGAACTGGTGCTAGAACTCGAGGAGGTTTTTGGAGAGAGAGAAAAGTAAAGAACCACAAGGGAAAAGATGGAGTTCATGGTATGAAGACTGAGGAGGCTGAGGGGTATGGGCTCAGACCCCTATTTGTAGAGGCTTTTCAGAACCTGTCATATCCTTTGCTGGCATTCAAGTAACAAAAGCTGCATTTATATGGGTATATATGCACATCTGGCTTCTTTTAAAAAATGGAGCTGGTTGTGGTGGCCCATGCTTTTCTGCCCAGTACTAGGGAGGCAGAGGCAGGCATATTTCTGTGAGTTTGAAATCAGCCTGGTTTACATAGCAAATTTCTGGGTATCCAGGGCTACATAGCCCTGCCTAAGGGGAAAGAAAGGGGTCTATATGTCTTCCTTCCACTCACGCTCTTTGATGTGGATGACACCGACTTGGCAATATTGCATTTATCACAGGCTTCTTAGCACTCTTCAGTTGCCCTGCTTCAGCGGTGCCACCTGCTGACAGTGCATATGCCTTTTTTGCTGTGATTTGATAAGAATTCTGAACTCTTTGAGTCTGGGGATGTGGCTCAGTTGGTAGGGCACCTAGCATGTGTGAAGCCCTGGGATCCATCCTTCATGAAAGTGGCTGTGGTGGAGAGATGGATCAGCAGCCATGAGAGCATACTGCTCCTGTAGCACAGGGTGGCTTCCTGAACCTACATCGAGGCTCAAGTGTCCATAAGTCCAGTTCCAAGGAAGTCAATATCCTCCTTTTCTGCCTGTGAGGGCATTCAGTGTGCATGAACTCACGAAAGTGCAAACACACACACACACAAAACCACAAGTGACCTGGTGTGGTAGAGCACACCTTTAATCCCAGCACCCAGGAAATAGAAGCAGGATGATCAGAAGTTCGAGGTAATCAGTTACACATGGAGCCTGACACTGCCTGGCCTATATGAGCTCCTGTATCAAAGATGGGGGAGGGAGAAGAAGATGTAGAAACTGTCTGGTGCCTCTGGAAAATCGAAGTCCTGTGTGGTAGAGACAAGAGAGCCCTTCAAAGAGGCTAGATGGGTGTGGCTGACAGTTCTGTGCACTCGTTTTCCCAGAGGACCTGGTTTGATTCCCAGCACCATCATAGTGCTGGGTTTACAACCATTTGTAATTCCAGTTTTAGGAGAACTGGTGCTCTGTTCTCAACTTCATGGGCACCAGGCACACATGTGGTGCACATACATGCATGCAGGCAAAACACTCATACATATACAATAAACCTTAAAAAATGGACTTAGGGGTGGGAATAGACATGGAGGGAACAAGAACACCACAAGGATACCAACAAAACTAAAAGATATGAGCCCAGGGGCTCCTGCAGAGACTGATGCTCCAATGGAGGACCATGCATGGAAAGGACCTAGACCCCCTGCTCAAATGTGGCCAATTGGCAGCTCAGTCTCCATGTGGATCTCTGAGTGAGGGCTGTCTTTATCATTAACTTGGCTGACTGTTCCTGGATCACTCACCCTTGGTGATGCAGCCTTGCCAGGCCATGGGGGAAGAGAATCCAGGCAGTCCTGATGAGATTTAACAAGCTATGGGCAGATGGCAATAGTGGAGAACTCCCCCTTTTAGTAGACTAGGGGAAGGGAATGGGGGAAAGAGGGAGAGAAGGTGGGGATGGGGGAGTCAAGGGAGGGGGCTTCAATCGGGATATATAATGAATAAATTGTGAAGAAAAAAAATAAAATAAAATAAATGGACTTGAACGTAGTACCCTCAAGATTTGCAATGGAGAACAGTCTTGGTCGGCTTTCCTGTGGCACCTTGCTTTCCTGTGTCAACTTCTCACAATCAATGTATTTCTGTGCCAGACTCCAAACTTGATGACTGTATTCTCATAGGCCTGCCCCTCTGGGGCATCCCAGGAGAGTAGCCCTGTTCAGCTTGGGAGGCCTTGTTTACAAAAACATTTTTTAATTACAAGAGTGTGTGTGTGCGTGTGTGTGCATGTGTGTGTGTGTGTGTGTATGTGTGCTAGAGATGCATGCCAGGGCATGCCAGTTCTCTCCTATCATTATGTCCTGGGGATTGAACTCAGGAGTAGTCAGACTGGGCAGCAAGTGCTTTACCTGATGAGCTATCTCACCAGCCCTGGGGTGCTCCTTGCAGATTGGTGGTGTCACACACACACTTCCTGATGATGTGGATTTTCTTCTACCAATGAGTGAGCCAGAGGAGAGACAGTCAGGCCTGAAACTCCACAAAGCTGTGTTTCAGCCTGCTCTGCTCCGGGAACTCGCCAGACCCAGTGTGAACCCAGGCCGCTGCTTCCATGTCTGATCACTGAGCTAAAGTCCCTCTGCATCGGTTACCATTATACCATTGTGACTAAAATACCTGAGATGACTCAAGGGAGGAAAGGCCCCTTGTGTCAGGGAAGAGACAGCATGGTGGCTCTGTCTGTCGAGATGGAGCATGTGGAGTAGCCATTCACATCATGGTGGACCTCTCGTCTCAGTAATGTGCTTCTGCTCCCACAGTTCTGGAGCCTCCCAGAATGTCACCAACTGGGGAACCAAGCATTGAAAACCTGAGCCCGGAGGGGACACTTCAGATGCACACTATCGCAGCAGTGACTAATAACCCACCCACCCTAGTCACTCTGTCCAGTGTTGGAGTGCTCTGTGGGTCTGTCTCACACACTACATGGAGCCAGTCCGTCAGAGTCCCATTGGGTCACCCTTCTTGTCTTTCCTGAACTTGACCGCTGTTCCACTCTCTCCTGTCGCCTGTTGGGTCAAAGGTATTAAGGGGGAAAGGCAAGCCAACCCTGACTGAGGCCTGCAGCTTGCTCACAAGGTATGCCTGTGTGGAGCAGTGTGCATGGCAGGCGTCATTGTTTGAGCTGCCACATGCAAGACTGATGAAGACAGTGGCCAAGGACAGATTAGGAGGGCAGAACTCCAGCATTTCACACAGCCAGCTGAAGAATCTGAACTCTAAAAGCAAAACAAGTTCTCACCACTTTTAAGATAAACGCTGAGAAGGAAAGAACAAGAGGGTGGAGCTTTTGAAGACAGAAGGAGCCTGTACTCTCCTTGAAGACCTGGCTGTCGAATTCTTCAGAAAGACCTGATCTCTCAGTAGTGCCATGGAAAACAGCCAGTGATCATTCATAAAACATGGTAGAGCAGAAAAAAAGGAATGAGGGTTGGCAAGATGGCTAAGTTGGTAGAGGTGCATGCTGCCGAGCCTGATGACCAGAGGTCAATGCCTGAACCCACATGGTAGCAGTTATCATCTGACCACCATATATGTGTACTCTGACACACACACACACACACACACACACACACACACACACACACACGTAATTAAGACACAAAACTACAGAAATTAAAGTGCAGAGACAGCAAGGAACTCATCTTTGGTCACAGTAAACAAGTGAGGAAGATTGCAGTTCAGATAAGAATAGCCGGACTCAACTTCCCAAATAAAAGAAAGCTATTGTTCGTAAGGTCACTCACAAAGGCAAGCCCCACAGGCTGTGAATTTGACACACACAGCCCTCTCCATGGGCTGCCTGAGAAAGTGTTTCTCCATCCTCTGGAGGCCTTCGTCACAAACAGTGACAACAGCCAGATGGTGAGGAGGGTGCCAAGGGCTGGACTCAATCAAGTAACTCCACTCTCACCCCATGAAATGGGCATGGCTCAGCCCACTTTACAGCTGAGAAAACTGAGACACAGCAAGGTGAGGCTGCTCACCCACTGGGACACAACAAGGATGAGGGGGCCTTGGCTCCCCTCGGGTGCTCCAAATATCCTTTCCCCTTCCCAGCGGCTTTGGATACAGGCTTAGAGAGTAAAGTGCCCACGTTATTTGGCCTGGCCCAGAAATGTCAGTGCGTCATCATCACACAAAGTCCCAGCTGTTCGCTCCTTCGGGTCCAAAAGTGCTCTAGACAAGTGCCCCCCTCACGCAGGCTGGGTGGAGGGTTCAGAGCACAATTGAAATTCCTAAGGGCTGCTTCAGACTCCTTCTATTCCTCCCCTGAAGACATACAGAACATTCCTAGTCTGATACGGGAGGGGGGCTGGGCTCCCAGGCTCTGCTTGCACCTTCTTTGGTATCCTGTGACCTCAGACGTGCCTGTGGATGGAATTCTCTGTGTCCCCAAGATATGGCCAGCTCTCTCCTCCCCACCCAGCAGTACTACTTGGCATTCTTGGCACTCCTCCGAGGGCAAGCTTAGAGGTGTGGGCACCCATGGAGACAGAGCTGGGATGGGCATGTAAGGGGCTGCTGGCCCCATCCTTTTATCCCCACACAGCTGGTGGCATGTGTGTTCTGACTAGTGTCACATCTGCCACACTGGGCTCAAGTTTGGTGATTTCTGACAAAGGAGACCCAGTAGCTGAGAACAGGAGTGGCAGAACATTGCTTTCTTGGGTGGTGATTGTCTCTTTTCCACACTTGGGGTTGTCCCAACAACGAACAGCGAGGGCAGACCCGGCATAGCCAGGTAGGTTAGACACCTTGTTCACATAATGTACCCTGCTGTCCCTCAGGGTCAGGTGCACTCAGTTCATCTCTAAATGTTTGTTTGTCTTTATTTACTAATGGGGGAGCACTGTGCCGTGGCTTAGTGTGGAAGTCAGAGGACAACTCTAGAGTTGGTTCTCTCCCCACCTTTACATGGGCTCTGAGAATTGAATTCATATCCTCAGGCTTGTGTAGCAAACATTCAGCTTGCTGGGTCAAGTGTCATTTGTTTTTTGTTTGTTTGTTTTTTCTTGAGACAGGTTTTCTCTGTGTAGCTTTGGCTGTGCTGGATTCATTGCTGTCCTCAAACTCAGAGATCCACCTGCCTGAATGCTGGGATTACAGGTGTGCACCACCATGCCCAGCTTTTTTTTTCCACCTTCATTTGGCTCTTACAGTTCTGCAGGGAGGTAGAGGGCAGCAGCTGCCCAACAAGCACAGGTGTGGGGTCTAATTCAGGTGTTGAGTGTGGTTTGGTGCTAGCTAGAGGTGAGGCTCACATGACCTTGTAGACATGGCACATTTTGGGCCAGTGAAATGCTCAGCAGGTAAAAGCACTTGCTTAGCAAACTTGGTGAGCCTACCAGATTTATTGTACACAAGTGAAGTACACCCTAACCCTCTCGCTCTGGCCCCTGTACCACACCCTGACATGTCCTTGAGTTGAGCATTCACCAGTGCCATGCCAATCAAACCCAATCTCACTGGCCCCGGGCATGGATTCCTCCAGTGCCTCTTACTGCCTAGGAGGAGGGAAGCTGCAGTGGTGGGGGTGGGGATCCTGGCCAAACCATGTGCTCAGATGGGCAGATGGGTCTGCTGCTCTTTTGCTCACATTTCCCTGTGCTTGCTTTCTCTATCAGCATCTTGGCAGACAACGCCTGAGTGGGAGGAGGTGGGTGGAGGGTGTGTATGGTTCCGATCCTACCTTCTAGGGGCAAGAAGGCACTGGCATCTTGGCATGGCATCGGTGATGGGTTCCCACTGACCACAAGGAGAGAAGGGAAGCCAAGGTGGACAGCAGGTAGGAGTCAAAGGCATGATGGAGCTTCCTGGCGGCTGAAGCTGGCCAGACTCAAGCCTGTCTCTGAATTCCCCTCCCAACTGTCTGGGCCCCAGAGCTGAAGGAGGGAGATGGGAGAGAGGCCCAAACCTGGCAAGAGCCCGAGGTTCAAAGCTTGTCTCTGCTCAGTGTAAGACCTTTCATGCAGCCCCTTGTGAAGAACACATGGCCTTTAATTCTGACCTGATTCTCCAGCTCCACTTTCTCTGACCTTTACTTGGCCACAACGCCCCGCCCTCTGCTCAAGCTCTTCTCTCCACTAGCAGCACTAGTCCTGCCCACAGCCGCCTGCTGAGCTCCCAGCAAACCCAGCACAGTATCACCTGGCGTCACTCTGGAGTCCCCTCCCTGTCCTTTCCTTCTCAGTGTATACACTATCAATGCTTAAAAAGTATGTATGTATTATATAAATTATCTATCATTTATTGACCTGTTTATAAATATGTATATTTGGGGGGTGTGTGTGTGAGGCCTGTTTCAGCTACATAGTGAGTCTGAGGCCACCTGGTCTACATGAGACAGAGTCTCAAAACACCAAACCAACCAACTACATACAAATTTCTTGAACCTTCCCCATCTGTAGAGTAAAAAACTCCAGGACAGAGCCTGGATGTGGTTAACCTGCCGCTGAGTGCCTTGTGACTGACATCTTTTTTCTTTCTTTGCAGCCTCACCTCCTGTACCAGCCTCTGGTGTGGTGCGGCATCTGGAGGGGGGAAAATGGGATGGCTCTCACCCTGTAGCCCAAACTGGCCTTGATCACTAGGCTGTCCTGGACTCACTCTGTAGTTCAGGCAAAATTTGAACTCACTATGTAGACCAGGATGGCCTTGGACTTGTAGCAATCCTCCTGCCTCAATTCCATATGCTGGGATTCCAGCCATGCACTCCAGCACATTCTTGTTAGATGAATGGGTGTCCCAGGGTGAATGGCATTATGTACTAGGTAAGTTTACAATAGTTCCAGGGGGATTTATTACTTTGATCGCATAAGACAAGCATCCCACAAGAATGTAGGATGGAGAGAGGGAGTCTCTTAGAATTGGAGCTGGGAGAAGGACCAGGGCATTAATAAAACCCAAGCTAAGGCTCAAGGCAGAGGGGAAGCTGGCAACTCTCCCTAGGTAGTGGGCTCTGTATTGAAGCCAAATGGGCCTCCTCCTATGGAAAGGCAGATGCCCCTCAGTTCTGTGGAAGTTGGGAAACTATTCACACCCAGGGGAACTAAGTTCACAGAAAGTACAGCAAACCCCCACTCTTCTCCATAGTGGTCATGACGATGGACATTTCCAGCATCCCACTATGCTAGGCACCACCCACCGGAAGCCCTGTATGAGTAACTGCAGCAAATAGTTAAGTCCTAAGCACTTCCCCTCCTGCGCAGCCTTCCACCTGTACCCCTCCCCTCCCCAGTTGCCTCAGGTATGTGCTGCAGGCTGCTGCTGCTCCTTCCAGCCTAGCATGGGTTTCAAACAGCTCACCTCTCCACAGAGGCACTTTCTGCAGCCTAGACTTCTGCAAACATCGCGCACAGGTCCGTCCCGGAGGACAGGAGGGGCGTGGCAGAGGCTCCTCTGCTACAGAGGGCATGAGCAAGGGGAGGGGTCAATCGAAAGAACCAACGCCTCCGACCCAGCTCTCCCCTCCCTTGACACCCTAACCCCTAGACTTGGCACCCACAAGAGTGCTGCTTGCCTCTTTGGATCTTGAACTTGGCTGCAAGCCTGCCTGCCTGCTGCCTGAAGTTTACTATGCAGGGGCCAGGAATGGACAGAGAAGGAGGGAAGGACCAAGCCCCGCCCCCCGCCTGACTGAGAGGATAGCGTCTTTGCCAGCCGGCCTACACTCAGGCAGCCAACCAGCGCTCCTCCACCTAGGGTGTGCGGGGTGGGTTTGCAAAACAGGGCTGGGGTGGGAGGAGGGGGTCACGGCTGCGTAGTTCTTGCCCCCATCACCACAGGGTCAGGCTCCACCCCCAGGCCACAGAAGGGCTGGGTGGGCTATGCTGGACATTGAAGGTTTGTTTTCCTGACGCCCACGGGCCTGGGTTGCTGAGCACCCTGGGGCTACTCCCTTATACAAAATCCTACGCCAGGCGCCACCCTTCACATCCTTGTGGCCACTATGAGCAAGCCCCAAAGGGCAAGGCTCCCTGGGTAGTGACCGTTAAAGGAGGGTGGGGAGGGACCAGCATGAGCTAGAACCCCTGAACTTTGCCAGGCCTGGTAAACAGTGCCTTCGAGGCAAGAAAGGCTGAGGCTTTGCCAGCCCCACCCCCTGAAAACAGGGTGCTAGCCAAGTGGGTGACTTGAGGTGGCAAGGGGGTGAGGGTATGGGCAGGCCCAAACACATCCTCACTGTTCCCTTCAGCAGGTCCCAGAGCACAGAAATTCTCAGTCCATTCTGCTCTGGGGAGGTTCTGGAGAACCTACTCCAAGAGCAATAGAAAGCAGGCGTCAGGCAGCACTTGGCAGGTGTGGCTCCGCTGCTGTCATGCTTGTTGCTCAGCCTGGGTTGCCAGCACACGACACTGTGGCTAATACTGTTTGAGCATTGCAGCTCATCATTTCCCCAACACGTAGAGTTCTGTGAGCTGGGACCGCCCTCAGCCACATTGCACAGGGTGGTGTGCCAGGGAATGGGGGCTTAAACAAATGGCCAGAATGTCACATAGACAGACTTGAGGGACACAGCTGAGCTTGGAAATTATGATTTGTGTTTTGGTTTGAGTTTTGGAGAGTCTCATTATTCCCGAGCTGGCCTCAAACTCTGTATCAGAATGAGAATGTCTAATCTTTTTTAAAGGTTTATTTTATGTGTAGGAGGCTTGACCTGCATGTATGTACATGTATCATGTGTGTGCCTGGTGCCTGAGGAGGTCAGAAAAGGGTGTCAGATACCCCGGAACTGGTGTCTCGAGCGGTCGTGGACTGAAGCCGGGTCTTCGGTGTGGGGCTGTGTGATTAGTGCACTGATGGGTCTCGCAGAGCACCCAGGTCCAGTTCCCAGAACCCACACTGTGTCTCACAACCACATGGAACTCCGGTTCCCCTTCTGGCCCCTGTGGGCACTGCACATATGTGTATATGGACACGAGTACAGTCAGACCTTCATACATAAAACAAAACAAAACACCAAAACCCTAAAGCTCTTAACCACTAAACCATCTCTCCAGATCCAGCGAACTTCTTCTGTTTTCTTTCACATTTCTTTCTTTCTTTACTTATTGTGAGTGTGTGTGTGTGTGTGTGTGTGTGTGTGTCTGTCTGTCTGTCTGTCTGTCTCTTTGTTCATGGAGGTCTGAGGACAACTTCCAGGAGATCATTGTCTTCTTCCACTATGTGTGTTCCAGGGCTCTAATTCAGATTGTCAGGCTGCCAACCAGTGTAATGGATTACAGGTGTGCACCACCATGCTGGATTACAGGTGTGAATAAGCAAGCTAGATTACAAGTGTGTCCCCACCATGCTGGGTTACAGGTGTGCACCACCATACTTGATTATAGGTGTGAACAACCATGCTGGGTTATAGGTGTGAACAGCCATGCTGGGTTACAGGTGTGCACCACCATGTTGCATTACAGGTGTGTACCACCATGTTGCATTACAGGTGTGAACAGCCATGCTGGGTTACAGGTGTGAACAGCCATGCTGGGTTACAGGTGTGCACCACCATGCTGGGTTACAGGTGTGAACAGCCATGCTGGGTTACAGGTGTGTACCACCATGCTGGGTTACAGGTGTGCACCACCATGCTGGATTACAGGTGTGAACAGCCATGCTGGGTTACAGGTGTGCACCACCATGTTGCATTACAGGTGTATACCACCATGCTGGGTTGTTGTATTCTGGGGATTAGATACAGAGCCTCATTGTATATGTGAAGCAAGCACTGTAACAACTGAATTATATTCTCAGCCCTTGTTTTTTTATTACTTTGAGACGGGCCTCAACTGCATAGACCAGCCTGACTGAATTCATGGTGATCCTCTTGCCTCCGCCTCGTGAGCTCTGGGATGAGATGTACGGGCACCACACCGGGCTTAGTCCCATTTTATATGGTGCTTTTATTTACTGTATGTGGGGGGTGCTCACCTGGTACTTTGGCAGTGCACCCCCTGTCTGCTCCCCAAAGCCAGCTTTCTGAGGAATGCCATCGCCCTGTGTTTCTGAATGGTCTGCATTGTCAGGGTGTTCCCTCTTGGCTCACGCTTGGCCTCGGATCTTTGACAGGAGTTCAGAAGGGGTGTTCTGAAGACCACCTGGCAGGAGCCCCAAAGGCAACACTCCTCTGAGGGCACGGCTTTCTGTTTACAGTGGCCCCCACTGCTGACATGCTTCCTTCTTCCTGCCCTCTTGGATTCTGCCCCCTTTGGCAGAACAAAGCCACTTGGGCCACAGTCCCAGGGCCCCAGAAGCAGGGCAGGACTCCCAGGCCTGCTGGGCTGCCTCTTGAGATAGACACAACACTAGCTGGTCTTCCAAGAGGGCTGCACTAGAGCCCAGAGCAGGGCTCCCACTGAAGGCCTTCTATTTGGCAAGGACTTTGCCAACTGAGGTGCCACCCCAGCCCCAAGATGGAGGGAATAGCAGGTGCAGGTAGATGGCCGGGGAGGAGAAGCACTGTCAGTGTGACGCTTAGGAAAGGGGCGGCTTTGGCTGAGGCACCCAGGAATGCAGTCTGGAGCACACTTGGTTTGCAGCATGGTTTCAGGAAGGCAGCATTCCCACCACACCAAGAGCAGGATGCCGGGCCCCACACAGGGCTGTGGACCTGGCTGAGTAGTGAGGGATGAGACCTGGCTGAACCCATTTGCTGGAGGGATGAGCCAAGATTCACCTCTCCTCTGGCTGAGGGAAGAGGGACTCAGGATACAGAAAGGGCCACAGGAGACTCAATTGAAAGTGTCTTACAATATGGAATGTTCCACTTCAAGCTGTCTGGGCAAATAACAGCCACTCAGAATGAATTACCAAGCACTCCATGAACTTCACCAAATCTATTCACTGAAGTTTTCATTTGCATGACATGGTTACATGTTTGTGTTTGTAGAGGTCAGAAGTCAATCTTAGGTGTCTTCTTCAATCACTCTTCACTTTGTCTTTTTGAGACATGGTCTCTCTCTGAACTTGGACCTTGCTGGTTCAGTTAGGCTAGCTGGATGGCTAGTAAGCCCCAGGAATCCCCCTGTCTCTACCTACCAGTGCTGGGATTATAGGTGTATGTAACCAGGTGTGCTTTTTAGTGTAGGTGCTGGTGGTCTGAACTCAGGCCCTTATGCTTGTATGGCAAACAGGTCACCAGCTGAATTGTCTCTTCAGCTCTCCGTTCACTCAATCTTCATAGCATCCCTTCATCATAGGAATTATTTTTATTACTATTTTACAGATGAGGAAATGAGGGTCAAACACCCGGTCATCGTTGAACTCCTCAAAAGACAAGGGGAGTAGAGCAAAGGAGGTCTTCCTGCAGCCCAGACACGGCACTTCCATCAGGTTTGAGACAATGACATCATAAGAATTTGCAGGAGGAGGCTGGAGAGGTGGTGAAAGTGCATATTGCTCTTCAGAGGACCTGAGTTTTGTTTCCCACACTCGCTTCTGGCAACTCACAACCTCTTCTGATGCCTTCTTCTGTTCTCTGTGGTCACTTGAACTCACATGCACAGACACACATGAAAATTCATATATGTTACACATAATATTAGAGATAGCTAGAAAACCAGAATACCAGCACCTCCAGGCTCTTTACACAAATCTTAAAATTAAAAATTAGATGCTAATATGTAACTTGCAAGATTTGGATATAGATTTGCTTCTGGGGTTCCCTCTTGTAAATCTGGAAGTACTGGTGCTTGGGTCCACATCCTTATGTCTCCCTGAGGCAGCACGCATCCACAGAAAGAGCAGATGTCTCCTGAGTGGCTGCTGCAGCCATCTGATGCTGGATACACAGCACCGCAGCCCCTGCTCATGGAGAATACTTGCTCTGTAGACATAGACATAGAAAATAGGGTTAGAGAGGCTGCCCAGTGCTGGGTGGATAAACACACTTGCTAACAAAAGCCTCATGACCTGACTTTGAGCTTTCCACATAGTGGAAGGAGAGAATGGACTCCACAGGCTGTCCTCTGACCTATACAGTATGCCATTGAATATGCCCACACACGAGAGAGAGAGAGAGAGAGAGAGAGAGAGAGAGAGAGAGAGAAATGGGGAGAATATGATTTAAAAGCCCTGTAGAAATAAAGTCTATCAGATTTCTTAACCTGCATAGATTCTAAGTCTCACGAAGGAGCCACCCATGGTCATGTAAGTGTGAAGTGTGTTTCATCTGACTGTTAATGTGTTGACTTCTTAGGCTCTTTCTCCAGAGGGTCCATGGCAGGGATCCTCTGTGAGGGCCAGGAATATCTGTCCCCTCCTTCCTAGGATTCTTCCCTGGAATCAAATGCACTATACCATACTCCAGTCTCCTCCTGAACCACACTTTGGGGAATGTGACTTTCATCTTTGGACACTCAGAATAACTGTGATACCCTAGCAGATGACGCTAGACTGAGAGCCCAAGGGCCCAGGTATTGTCCAGGATTTTTATTGACTACAGCCAAATCTGTCCAAAGTGCACCCAATTTAAGAATCTTCCAGCTGGGCCTGATGGTTCATAACTGTAATCCCAGCATTAAGTACGCTGAGGCAGGAGGCTTGCCCATGAGCTCCAGGCTATCCCGGGCTGTGCAATGAAATCCTGTTTCTGTCTGGAGGATCCAGCCAAGGCTCACACATCTGGGCTTCTGTCCTAGCAGTCCTAAGGAGTGGTTATCCTCTCCCTGCAGCTGAAGGTGCCAGGCCTGAGTGAAACCTGTTTCCCCGCCTATCACACAGGTGCGAATGAAATGCCTTGGGCTGGGCTGGGTGTCAGAGAGGAGAAATTAACATTCCCTTCTCCTGAGAGCCCAACTGGCCACCCCAGCACTCTCTCTCAACACAAAGGGTTGGTCTGTGAAGCTTTGCAGAGATAAACGAGGTCTTGCCATGGCTTCACGAATTCATACGCAGCAAAGGAAGGTCACTAGCTTGGCTATCACTGGACAGAACACACAGAATTTGCAGAGGAATCACACTGGGTGTGTGAGTTGGGAGATCTAATCTCAAACCAAGAGCAGTGGAGCAGGACTCACGCAAGCCACACCCTTGGTATTGTATTGAGTTACTCTCCCGTGGTCACCATGGATCACCAGATGAAGCCACCAAATAAAGAACTGGCATCTGTGTACAGGTTTGGCCCCTAGCTGCAGAAGAGAAAAGCTCATTGTTTGTTTGTGAGACAGAATCCTTGCTATGTAGCTCAGGCTAACCTCAGACTTGAAACCCTCCTGAGAGCCAAGACTGCAGCTGTGTGCCACCATGCTTAAGTAGCAGTGAAAGCTTCACAGTGCGGCCTCCGATAAGCTGTGTCTGATCCTGGCCACTCCTGTGGCCCACCATAAATCCCACAAGTAGACTACATTTCTTCAGTTACTTTATTTTTATTTTATTTAATTTTTAATTTTTATTTTATTTTTAATTGTGTGTGTGTGTGTGTGTGTGTGTGTGTGTGTGTGTGTGTGTGTATGAGTGCAGTTGCTCTTGGAGTCCAGGAGAGTATGTTGGCTCCCCTGGAAGTGGAGTTAAACAGTTGAGAGCCGCCTGTGGTGTGTTCTGGGAACCGGTCAAGTCCTCTGCAATAGTAAGTGCTCATAACCTCTGAAACATCTCTCCTGCCCCACGTTTTCACAGTAAGAACATGGACCTGCTAGAAAGAGACCAGATGTGGCAGCCTGGGAAAAGTCTGTCCACAGCCCTCTGCCATCTGCACCTACAATGACAAAAGGATAGGCTCATGCTAGAACATTTAGGCTCCAGGGAAAGCAAACCCTGTTCTTCTTGCAACTGCACAGGTTTATGGTCCTAGCTAGTGCTTGCCTCTGTGGCTGTTGGCGCATGGGCGAAGCCAGGTGGAGACATGTGCTATGGAAGTTTTCACTATCTCCTGAAAACATGTCAGGAAAACCACTGCTGTTCATGGGACATGCAGGTTCTTTCCTTTACCCTGCTCCACACCCACCTTGCTATATAGGACAGCTCTCTCTCTCTCTCTCTCTCTCTCTCTCTCAATCTCTCTCTCTTTTTCACTCTTTCCCTCTCTCCCTCTCTTCCCTAAGACAGGGTTTCTCTGGGTAGCCCTGTCTGTCCTGGACTCACTTTGTAAATCAGGCTGGCCTGAAACTCACAGAGATCCATCTGTCCCTGCCTTCCTGAGTGCCAAGATTAAAGGCATGCACCACACTGTGCCTGGCTGCAGTGGCCTTTCTTAATGCAGCTTCTCTTGAGCTTTGAAGGGAAGGCTCCGTCTCTCTTCCAGCTCCATCATGCCACCTTGCATATGATGTGTTAATGGGATTGCCCTCCTGATTCTCCTCCCCTTCCTGGAACTGTGAGGCTCTCTTCTTACAGTGATCATTCTGAAGGGTATTTTTGTGCCAGTTCCTTTCTGGGCCTTATTTATTACTTCTAACATTTAGGATTCACATAACCTCAAAACAAACAAAAAAAATTCCCCTGGAGGGATATTGAGGATGAAGCTTTCTCAAGGATGAGAAAACAGGGTAAATAAGGGGCCCTCACCCTCTGGGGTGGCTGCTGAGTTTTTAATTTAGACTCTTTTATGTTCAGGAGAGTTTTATTTCAGAGAATCCTGGTCTTCTTGACACCCAACCTTGATCTGTAGCTGGGCGTGTCCCAGTTAGTTTGGAAAGCTTTAGGCCCTGAAGAAGGCTTGGCTGTCCAATCTGGGACACCACACACAGCTATTCATTGGAACTGACATGGACTCTGAGAGTTAATAAAACTGCAGATTTTCAAGTGTTATTCTTCAGATAAAAAGGAAAATATTCCTGTACTTTTTACTTGCTATCATGATAACACAATATAATGAGTTAAAGAAAACACATTAAAATAATTTAGAATCTTAGTATATGGCCCAGGTTGGCTTTGAACTTGCTGTGTAGCCCAGGCTGTCTCTGAATCCTTGCTCCTCCATCTTTAGGTTTCCAAGTGCAGGGATTGAAGACAGCTTATTTACTGTGACTACTAGAAAATATAAAATGACATTTGTCAAGGGCACTCTCTTCCTGTTGACATCTCAATTGCTCTTTTGCCCCATGGCCCTGGAGCAGTATATGGAAAATTTCCTAACTGCAAGCCCAGTTGCCTTGAAGTGACACACAACATGGGAAGAAGGGACAGGTGACTCATCTTCCTTCGCACACAGAGTCCAGGTTAGAAAGACAACACCTACATTGTGTTTGGCTTAATGAGAAGGGAGCAGGGGTTGGGGCTATGAGCCGGTGGTAGAGCGCTTGCTTATAGTGTGTGCGGCAAGAACAAAATAAAAGCAAACCAAAGAGGCTCCTGCCACTGTAACAAGTTTCTACAGTCTAAACGACACTCCGTGCTGCTGTCCAACCCAGTACTGCCGCAGGAAATTCTCTGTTCTTGTCTCTTCACAGGAAGAATTCAGTTGAGAGACACTTTAAGGAGTTTCTTTAGCAAAGTGCTCTAGAGAGGTTGCAGTGGGCTGTGCCAAGATGGGGGCAGCACAGTGGGTTCTGTGTTGTGAGTCTGTAGATTAGAAAGATTTTATGAATATTTATTAGGTGGGTAGCATATTCATGAGGTAAAGTGACTCTTCTTCCCTCCCAAATCATGGTGGACTGAATCATGGTTTTAGAATATTTCTTCCCATGATCCTCTAGGAAAGCTCACTAGGAGGATCAAAACCACGAAATAAATGACTTTGTAGCAAAGCCGGGGCCTTCGAGGATGCCCAGTCACTAAAGCACATGTGTGGGCGAATGTCTGGCACCTTAGTTTCTGACATGGTGGGGACAACCATTCTGCAGCCTCAAAGGGGCATTTGACCACCAGCAGAGGCTGCCAAGGTGCAGCTACGGTTCTCCTGGCTCCCTCCCGGCCAGCTCTCCTGGGAGTCCCCAGGCCCTCGGCTGATCTCATTGCTGCGTGATATATTCACAAACACACACATATACACAGAAAGATGTGTGTAGGTGCATCTATATGCTGTGGATGTGTGTGCTGTGTATGCATGTGTGTGCGTGCTGATATGTGGATATCTTTGCTCATATATGCATCTGCAAAGGCAAGAAATGAATACTGCATGTCTTCCTTTATTACACTTTACTTTTTAAAAAGAATTTATGTGTTTGAAAGTTTGTATGTATGTTGTCTTAGTCACTGTTCTATTGCTGTGAAGAGAAACCATAACCAAGGCAACTTAGAGAAGAAAACATTTAATTGGGACTTTCTTACAGTCTCACAGGGTTGGTCCATTGTCATCATGGCTGAGAACATGCAACAGGCAGGCAGGGTGTTGGAGAAGTAGCTGAGAGCTACATCTTGATTTGTAGGTAGTGGACAGATACAGAGAGAGACAAAGGCTGGTGTGGACTTTTGAGACCTCAAAGCCTGCTCCCCGTGACACACTTCTTCCAACAAGCCCACACCTCCTAATTCTTTCCAAATAGTTCCACTAGCTGAGTATTTAAACATACAAGCCTATGGGAGCAATTCACATTCAAACCACCACAGGGAGGCCAGAAGAGGGTGCTGGATGTTGGATCCCCTAAAACTGGAGTTATAAATGGCTAGAAGCCACGGTGTGGGTGCTGCAAACTAAGTTCAGGTTTTCTGCAAGAACAGCAGGTGATTTTAATCTTTGAGCCATCTCTCCAGTCCCTCAATTTTTAAAAAATATTTATTTATGTATTTATTTATTTATTTATTGGAAATAGGTGTCTCATGGAACCTGAAGCTCACTGATTGGCTTGAAGCCTAGCCGCTCCTGTCTCCACCTGTTGGTGCTGAGACTACAGTCATGTACACCACTTTTCAGATGAGTCCAAACTCAATCCCTCTGAGAACACCACTGGCTTGCACCGAGAACACTACCCTCTGTGCCATCTCCCTAGGTTGCTGTTGTTTTTTACATTGACACAAGAATGGGAGTGTATATGCACAACCACACACACAACATAATTCAGGGTTCAGAGATAAGGACGCACATGGGAGACAGCTATGTTTTGGGGAATGTTTAGCAAACATGCTACTGTCCCTTCAGTTGTGTGAGCTCAGCTGTCACTGTTCCCAAAATTCTAGCTGTCTCTGCTATAATATTCACCAAAGGACAAGACAGTATGAGCAGTTGGGCTGAGAACTTGAGTTCTGAATTCTTCTACATCAGCAAGTAAGAGGTCACATGACAGTCTCCCAGGGAAATTCTCAGAGACGGAAATATGCTTCCAAGATGAGTGGCTGCAGACATAGGACATGCTCCTGAGTCTCCGATCTACACATGAGGAAACAAAAGCACAGAGAGGTTGAGGGATTCCACCAGAGGCAGCACAGCCTGAAACAGAGGAAAGATCAAACACATTACCATCACACAAAGCTGAGACATCATGCAAGAGGCGGGTTGGCCTAAGCAGAGAGAGCAGACAAAGGGAAGAGGATGGGAGGCTGCAGCTTCCAGGGACTCCTACTTCTGCTGCCCGCCCCCAGCTAATCATGGGGTTCCAGGCTTAGGGTATACCAGAACCTATTGGGGTTCTCTCCTGCAGACACTGAGGAGGTTAGGAGGCCTAGGAGTGAGCTAGTCCTTTGGATGAGCCTTGTGTCCTTCCCAAGACCCCAGCAGCGCCCTGGATCTGGGTGTCCTCAGAACGCGCTGACACTGACTGCAAGCAGAGACATTCCAAACCTGGAGGAATGGTAACAATGCAAGCCTGAGATGAGGCTGGGGAGTGGGCGGGGTTGGTTGGGAGTCTAGCCAAGGCCTGCTGGGGACTGTACATGTCCTCAGCAAATATTTTCAGTGCCTACTGTGTAGCAAGACACCCTACTGTGTGTAAGACCATGGGCTGAGGCATTCCTGCATTCTAGCCCTGAAGCTCTGTGGCATTGGGTGGGCCTGTCTTCATGGAGTAGAGGCACTTCTATCCCCTTCCCCCCATTCTCCACTCCCTTCCTTTTGGGCTCCATGGGACCTGGGAGAGATAAGGCCAGGCAACCTGAGCTGCTGTCTCTTGAATGCTGGGCTGGGCAGAATCATCACTCCACCCCTATCATCACCTCATGCCTGGCTTTCTGAGGCCAGCTGTTCCCAGGCGGGGTCCACAGTCTTGGGGCCCTTGACGCTGCCCCTTGCTCTTAGAGTGCATTCCTCTCCAGCTGGAATCTGCACCATGAACAAGACAAACATCTTCAGAGAAGTGTAGGCCAAAGTGGCAGGGTGGTGACAGGTGTGGCCTTGAGTGAAGCAAATCATCCCCCTCCGCCAGTGAGGGGATCCTGAGCAAGAAAAGGCCCAGGTACAGGGTGAGTCTTCACTTCTGCCTGCCTACCTCAGTGGCTTTGTGGTCCAAGGACATTCCCATTCCTGATTCCCAGCCTTGGATTTTTACTGTGGGGTTGGGGAACAGTTGGGGACACAACGGCCTGTACAGTAGGCCTTTGCCTTGGTGCCAGTGAAAACCTCTACTCCAACACTTGGCCAGTGGGCATGCAGCTGGGCCTTACAGCAGCCATGCACTCATGCACCCATCTGTGTCTCTGTCTGTCTCTTTGTTGTCTTCATTTTATGGAGAGAGGAGAGTAGACCCAGAGAAAAAAATGCTTAGGAACCTTCATGTCAGCTGGGTATGGAGGATTATGACTTAGGAGGCTGAAGCAGAGAGATTGGTTGTGAGTTCCAGGCCAGCCTAGGCTGGCTGAATTCTGGCTCAAAAGAAAAAAAGAAAGGAAGGAAGGAAAGAAGGAAGGAAGGAAGGAAGGAAGGAAGGAAGGAAGGAAGGAAGGAGAGAGAGAATGCAAGAGAGAGAACGAGATTGAGAGAGAGAGAGGCAGCTTCCACTGTGATTGGCTGCTGTAGTGGACACCTTTGTTGGGATTGCCTGTTGCACTGATGATTCAGGGGCCACTGATGGTTGCCTAGTAGGGAAGTACTACTTCATGAAGAACTAAAATTAAATACAGGAAAACGGGTCCCTGCCATTCCTGACAAATTGTCTAACAAACTCTGAACTGTGGAACTTTCCAACAGGAAGCAGTTTCCAGGGATGTTTGTAGCGGGTCTGGGTCACTAGCCTTGTCTTTTTCCTTTTGACTTGCAGACCTTGAAAAGTACTAGACACCTACCAGAGTTTCCCCCAAGGGTCATGGTGTGGGTGTGTCCCTCATGAAGTCCTGGGAATCCCAGGCATGCTCAGTGGAGCCAAGGATCCTGGGCTGGAACACACAGGAGATACCCCAGCACAGATACTCTGTGCTGGAAGCAGACACATCTGTGTCTTTCCACAGTGTTAGAATGTACTGAATTGAGGCAGAGACAGAAGATGTTGCCGATGATAGCGCAGCTGCAGAACTCGGGTGTGGCTCACTGGTAAGGTGCTTGCCCAGCGTGCATGACCTCCTGGATTCCATCGCTAGTGCTGTGAAAACTGGGTGTAGTGGCACACACCTGTAATCTAGTACCCAGGTCTTGGAGGCAGGAAGATCATAAATTCAGTGTCATCCTTTGATACAAACTGTGTTTGAGGTCAGCCTGAACTATACAAGACCCTGTCTTAAATAAAATAAAATCAGATAAAAACTCAAAAAGAGTCACCAAGCGATTAAAGATAACAATGAACCTGGCTGGAGAGCTGCCGGAGGCTCACAGAACTGTGGGATTGCTGAGGGAACATGCGGGCCCAGGTCCAGATGGACTGCATACAGACACAGGCAATTCAACCAGAGGAACTTGCAGAGCCAAAGCCCCAGGGACTGTAGAGAGTGCATCACGGGGTGTGTGTGTGTGTGTGTGTGTGTGTGTGTGTGTGTGTGTGTGTGTGTAAGGGACGGTCCCTGGGTCAACTGAATGAACTAACATCGTCAGACTCAGGTGTTCAATAGATACCCAGGATTGGTTTTCCAACAAAGTTTTATTTTAATTTTTAAAAATTTTCTGAATTATTTCTGTGTTGGGTTGATCTGAGCTATTATTAGTCAAATGTTAATTGCTTGCCCCACCCACCCAGACCCTTACTGTTCTGTGAGCGAATTCTCACATATCCAAAATGATGTTGTGTAAATTTTGTCTCCCAGACTCTCCCTGATTGGCTAAATAAAGTTTCCTACAGCCTGGACTGGACAGAAGAGAGGCAGGCAGAGCCAAGGTTAAAGGGCTTGGGGGTGGCAGAGAGACCACAGGAGAGAGGAAGGAGGAAGAAAGGAGCAAATCACCATGGGTTAACATGAACCAGCACGTGGCTGGGAGAAGCCTGCATGAGGACTGGCATGATGAGAGGAGCAGCCCAAACACAAACACGTGCAAATATGTACTGGGGTTTTGCCTGGGAAGTAGACAAGATAGCTTAGTGGGTTAATATCTGTCCAGCCCCAGTGTGTTCAGGCTTATCAAAAATCTAACAGGTTTCTGTGTCTTTTTTTTTTTTAATAAATAGCAGGTTAAGGAATAACTGCCAACTTAATAATAATTATAAATTAATATTATATATTAATAATCAGTCTACATTTCTTACCAATCTTCTCCTTCCACAGTGTAAGTCCTGGGACTGAACTCAGGTTTTAGGCTTGGTGGCATATGTCTTTTCCCACTGAGCCATCCATCTTGCCAGCCCTGAGAGGGTTTTAATACGTCCTTGGACCGATATGCTACGCATCCACTTTGTCCTCCTTCTACTTTTGGAATAGACTTTCAGTTTGTGCCAGTAGTGAGAATTCTGTTTGTTTGTTTGTTTGTTTGTTTGTTTGTTTCAAAACCCAGTTTATTATATTTTTGTTTTAATCCCAGGTGTGGGGAAAGAGGCTGCTTCACAGCCTCATCATTTGCCTCATGCACTAGCAGAGGTGTCATCTTTTCCAGCTAGTTTAATTCTGAGGATTCTGAAGAAGGTATAAATGCCAGAGCCCTGAGACGGATGGAGTTGGGGGTGCTCTGAAGAAGGGGGAGGAAGAGGAAGAAAAGGAGAAGGTGGAGAAGGTGGAGAAGGAGGAGAGGCTGCTGCTGCTCCCCTCCTGCTGCTCCTACAGCTGCTGGTTGGTTCTGCTGCTGTGCTTGCTGCATTTGCTGTTGTGTTTGCTGTTACTGGATTGCTGGTTTGCTGGACTGCTGGGTATTCTGATGATGAAAATTAGACTTGCCTCAAGGAACTTTATGTCCCTAATCAGCAGGGAGCCTATAGAGGGCTACACCCCCTTTTCCCTCTAACCTTCTTTCTCTCCTACCTAGTGTTAGAAGGTTGGAAGAGATTAGGGTGGAATAGGGTTGGAAGAGAGGTAAAGGTATAAGAATCCAATAAAATAGATTAAAAAAGAAAACACCAAAATGTAACAGTTCCCTATGTGACAAAACCCTCTATCTCAAAGAAGACTCCTAAAACAAAGAATGTTCTGAAACAGCTGTCCTCAACCTGTAGATCACAACCCCTTTGGGGATGAACAACCCTTTCACAGGAGTCACCTAAGACCACTGGAAAACAGTATCAAAATTTATAACAGTATCAAAATTATAGTTATGAAGTAGTAATGAAAATAATTTTATGGTTGGGGTCATAGCAACATGAGTAACTGTATTGAAGGTTGTAGCATTAGGAAGGTTGAAAAAACACTACTCTGAAGGGAGGTAAAACATCCCATTTTGCAGGGAAGCTTGTTGAGCTCAGGAAGTAAATAACTCAAAGGCTTCAGAAAGCCCCTGAAACTGACCAGAATCACTAGGTCCCTCCCTATCCAAGTATGTATAAGCAGTAAGGCCAGCCGAGTTGGATCGGTGCTAAGTTAGGGGATATATTGTGTGAAAAGCACCATGATCACTCTTATAAAGGAAAACATTTAATTGGGGCTTGTTTACATTCAGAGGTTAGTCCATTATCTTCATGGTGAGAAGCATGGCAGCATACAGGCAGATATGGTGCTGGAGAGGAGCTGAGAGTTCTGCATCTGGACTGGGCAGGCAGCGGGAAGCCAGGCAGCCTGTGACACACTTCCTCCAGCAAAGCTACACCTCCTAACAGTGCTACTCACAATGCATCTTTGGGAGCCATTTTCACTCAAACCAATACAGATGCTCTTCAACTTTGGAGCTGCCCGAGAGGTGGTGCAGAATGCTCCAGATTTCTAGTTTATGAGGTGTTTGATGATGCAGCTATCTTTGTGTCATTTCTGCTCCAATAAGTAACCCCAATAAAATTAGCTGGTTCACGACATTGGGCTTTGGTGGTGTCCTTACTTCGTTCTGTCACCGGTTCTCTATCTAGGGTGAGTAGACATTTTTCATGTCTCCCCAGCAGTGTCACACAACAGTGCCCCATGAGAGGTGCCGGACAGGTGGTGGTGGTATCTGTGTGCACAAACAAGATGTACAATTATCTTGCCTGAAGTCAAATGCTACTGTAGAAAATGGAGTCACTAAAGGCAAGGCACAGCTTGAAAGCCACTGCCTCATACCATAAAACGTAATTTAGGTCACAGCTTATTCCCCACACTTTGCACAAAAGAACCCTTCATTTCCGGGGAATGCTGGGTCTTGCCTTCCACTCGTACATAGTATTACTTATGGAATGGTCTGCGTCTTTCTTCATTCCTCACCCCCTGCCTACAGAACCCTGTCTGCATGCTATGAGCTGAAGAAGACTCTCAGATGCAGCTGTCCCCTAGGCAGGTCTGTCTGCCTCACCTGCTTCAGCTTTATGTGGTTTGGGAGATATTCAACTTCTCTGGGTAGATGGAGGACTTTGCTCTTGAGGTCTGAGGGTCATGACCCCGCAGCCCTCTTCAGCTGTTACAAGGGTGCCTGTTGCTGCGTAACAAGTCCCTACAAATGGCAGCACTATACAACACTGATGTTAGGCCTGGAGTTCAAGGGCTGTGCCTGGTGGGTTTGGCTCTTCTCTTAGAGTCTCCCCACAGTGTCCCCTAGCCCTTGGATCTGGGAACAGAGCCTGCTTCCAAAAAACTGTCATTAGAGCCTAGACAGATGGCACAGACTCATCATTCTTGCCTCTGGGAAGTGGCAAGATGACAATTTCAAGGCCTGTGAGAACTGCAGAGTAAATTAAAAGCCAAAATGGACAACTTAATGAGACTCTGTCCCCAAAGGAAAAGAAAAACACAAAAGAGGGCTGGGGTCGCAGGTCACTGGCAGAGTCCTTGCCCAACACATGCAAGGCCCTAGATTCAATTCTCAATTAAAACGAAGAAGAAGAGGAGGAGGAGGAGGAGGAGGAGGAGGAGGAGGAGGAGGAGGAGGAGGAAGAAGAAGCCAATCATTATGTTGTTGGAAAATCTCTATTAACTAGAGGTTGAGGACTACTTTCTCACTCCGTTTCAGTGGGAGCCACCCTTTTGGAACCTTCTAGAATTCCTTCTCATGTAACCTACCATCTTCAAAGAGCCCAGAGCCCTTCTTCATTCTCATACTCTCTCTCTCCCTTCCTTCCTCCCTTCCTTTCCCCTCTCTGGTCCCTCCCCTTCTTTCTGTGTGAACACTGTTCACATATATAGCCCAGGCTAGCCTCTAGCTCTCAGCTTTCCTACCTCAGCCTCCAGTATCACACAGTTGCCATGCCCAACCCTTTACACTGTGATGAGCCTGTCTCTCATTGTTCTCTGTGCCACCAGCCAGAGAAGACATCAGCCTCTCCTCTCCAAAGTTACTTAATCAATACACAAGATAGTTTATATTCTATCCTATATTTTGAAGGGCATGTATATATCAGAATGGCAAAATATAGCCATTTATTTTGCAGACTCACCAGTTTTGTCGAGACAGATAACCCCCACTCTCTCAGCATGCAGCAGGAATGAGCTGTGCCGAGCAGAGCTGTGGCTCAAAGGTCAGTGCTTGCCTGGACTACAAAAGGAACTCAAGGCCAGCCCAAGTATCTTAGCAAAGTTAAAAAAAAAGAAAAGAGAGAGAGACAGACAGAGTGGGAGAGAAAGCCAAGAGCATAGCAGAGCCCTGGTCTGGGATATGCAAGGCCCTGGGCTCAATCTCCAGCACTAATGAAGAGACAAAGCCAAAAAAGAGAGACAAGAAGAAAGAGAGAGGGAGAGAGAGCAAACAATGTATTTTCATTAACTTTCTGAATCACAGATCTCATGTTTGCTATGTTTAAGATGGTGGCTGATGTAGTCCAGGCTACTCTTGAGCTCCATATGGATGAGCAAGAACTTCTGATTGTCCTGCCTCTACCTCCAGAGTCCTGGGTTCCCAAGTGTGTGCCCCATGCCCAGTTTCTGCAGAGCTCAGGCCCTGTGCATGCTAGGCCCTCACTCTGCCAACTGAGACCCATTCCCAGGACTGGTACCACGTCTCCTAACCTTATTCTTCCTGTCTGATATGTACGCGAGACCAACAGCTCTCCAACCATCCTCCCTTCTAACCACCCAACCTCTGCTTCCCGCTAAAACATTCTGCTCTGGAGCCCCACCTCCACCCTGCCTACAAGCTCCACCCACTCCTGGGATTATACAGGCTGTCAGTGGGGGTAGGGAGCACCTTCTCACACTTCCATCTCCCCAACTAACAGCTGCACCCCATGTTCACTCTGCCCTTGTCTGATACCCTACCCCAGACCCCCTTAATCGGGGTTGAGCTGGCCTGGGATCTGAGATCTTGGCTTTGAATTCTGCATGTCCAGTAGCTGGCCCCAAGACCCTAGACAAATTACCTACTTTCTTTCCTTGTTTGCATACCTGGGAGACTGGAGTATGGAGTTCCTCCACTGTGCTCACCCTTGGAGAACACCTGGGACACTTCAGGAAACAGTAGCAGGGAGCCTCAGCAGTCCAGGCTCCATTACTTTAGGGTGGGGTCTGGGCAGGGTTTATCACAAAGCCATCCCGGTGTCTGACAACTGTGAATCAGGAAAGTCCCTAAAGTGGCCAGGCAAGAATGTGGCTCCCATAAGACCATGGGGAGCTCATGACCCAGCACTCCTCCCCAGGGCCTGAGGGGAGTGGCCAGAGGCGACACTCTGGCAGCTGCATCCCAAGTACCAGTGTGCATCCAGGGAGTTAAAATCACCAACTCCTGTAGACTGGGAGCAAGAAAGTGGCATGAGAAAGCCCGGCATGGTGATGCATGCCTGTAATTCCAGCACATGGGAGGCTGAGGCAGAAGGATTACTGTGGATTTTAAGCTAGCCTGAACTACCATACATACTGACAAAAATGACAAAAAAAAAAAAAAAAGAAAGAAAGAAAAAGAAAGGAGGAAGAGGAGAGGAGGAGGAGAAGGAAGAGAAGGAGGAGGAGAAAGGTAGGCAAGCACATACCTGTAATCCAACCACTTGAAAGATGGAGGCAGGAGGATTAAAAGTTCAAGGTAATCCTTAGTTATAGAGTGAGTTCAAGGCCAGTCTGAGTTCGTGTGTGTGTGTGTGTGTGTGTGTGTGTGTGTGTGTGTGTGTGTGTG